>NC_091830.1:18980969-19280969 GCF_038994185.2 Dermacentor albipictus | reverse complement strand
GATTTAATATTCATCTTTCTGAGGGCGGTCACTTTGCAAGTGTACCAGAAAAGATTAAAGAGAGGCGAAAGCGTTTTCTCTTTGTTTTTCTTTTTGTCCTTCTTATTTATTTCAACCTTATTGATTCATTCATTATTTCTTTCCTTTTTTCTTTCCTTGAAGCTTGTTCAGCTTTCTTTCTTTCATTCAAATTTTCTTTGTTTTCCATTAGCTTGTACTTTCCTGTTTTGTTTCATTCATTCATTCATTCATTCATTCATTCATTCATTCATTCATTCATTCGTTCATTCTTTTTTTCATTCCAGGTCGTTCTTCTTTCTCCTTTCATTGTTCCTTTCATTTCCACTCTCTTTTCTTGAAGCTCATTCTTCCCTTCATCTTCATTTATTTCATTCATCTTTACTACTTCTAGCTTGTTTTTATCTCCCTTCATTCACGGTTTCATTTATTCATTCATTCATCAATTATTCTTTTATTTCTAGCTTGTTCTTGTTTCTTGTTCCTTCCTTTCCTTCTGTTACTTTTTCTCTGCTTCTAGTCTGTTCTTCTTTCCTTCCTTCGTTCCTTAATTTATTATTGCAATTATCAATTTTTGTCTACTTCAAGCACTTAGAGTCTTTCTATATATCTATGCAGCTTCTTACGCCGACCCAGGGATTGAAGTTGTCTGCTTGATTGGGCCACAAGATACGTGGTCGGGTTCATGATGCCATCGGGATCGTTCCATCGCCGTCATTCCAACTTGGTCATCTGACTGCCGTCGTGCCGTCGTCTTACCATATTCGTCGCGCTATCGTCACGCGATCGCCGCTATTTCAGAAACGTATTGCCGTATGCAATCGTCGTCATTCGGTTTTCGTCATTCCGTGTGTGTCATTCATACTTTATCATTCCGTAGTGATAACGCTGTCGTAATTCAATAGTAATTATGTCGCCATTGCCATGCCATCATCCTCATTGCGTTGTCGTCGTGCCATCGTCGTCATCATCATCATTATCAGCCTGGTTACGCCCACTGCAGGGCAAAGGCCCCTCCCATACTTCTCCAACAACCCCGGTCATGTACTAATTGTGGCCATGCCGTCCCTGCAAACTTCTTAATCTCATCCGCCCACCTAACTTTCTGGCGCCCCCTGCTACGCTTCCCTTCCCTTGGGATCCGCTCCGTAACCCTTAACGACCATCGGTTATCTTCCCTCCTCATTACATGTCCGGCCCGTGCCCATTTCTTTTTCTTGATTTCAACTAAGATGTCATTAACTCGCGTGTGTTCCCTCACCCAATCTGCTCTTTTCTTATCCCTTAACGTTACACCTATCATTCTTCTTTCCATAGCTCTTTGCGTCG
This sequence comes from Dermacentor albipictus, assembly GCF_038994185.2. Classification (NCBI taxonomy): domain Eukaryota; kingdom Metazoa; phylum Arthropoda; class Arachnida; order Ixodida; family Ixodidae; genus Dermacentor; species Dermacentor albipictus. The sequence goes on along the minus strand of NC_091830.1, from coordinate 19,279,622 downwards.
TCCTCAATTTGAGTAGACGCCTTTTCATAAGCCTCCAGGTTTCTGCCGCGTAGGTGAGTACTGGTAAGACACAGCTATTATATACTTTTCTCTTGAGGGGTAATGGCAACCTGCTGTTCATGATCTGAGAATGCCTGCCAAACGCACCCCAGCCCATTCTTATTCTTCTGATTATTTCCGTCTCATGATCCGGATCCGCCGTCACTACCTGTCCTAAGTAGATGTATTCCCTTACGACTTCCAGTGCCTCACTGCCTATTGTAGTGAGGCACTGGAAGTCGTAAGGGAATACATCTACTTAGGACAGGTAGATGTATTCCCTTACGACTTCAACGTCGTCGTCATACGCTCGTCCTGATCTCATTGTCCTCGTGCCGTTGTGGTCATTACGTCATTGTTGTACCGTTGTCATCATCTCATAATCGTCACCGCATTGTCCGTCGTGCCGTCTCTTCGTCATTCCATCGTCGGCACTGCGCCATCGTCGAGCTGTCTGCTGTGAGCTTCAGCTCTAAACATAGCCGTATTCAGAGACCAGGTCAAGCAACCCTGAGTGCCGTTGGACGTTTCTTTCCGAACAAGAGCGGATAGCCGGGGTTTTCAGTCTCGTACAATTTGACCGTGCTTTGTGAATCTGCCCAATTAAACGTTCTCCACCCTTTCCGCCCGCTTCCTCCGCTCAGACTGCGTACATACCTCTGAACCAAATGACAGTGAATGTCTTGCATTGCCACTACACGTGCTAAATGAGCGGGACTTCAGGAATATGGCCTGTCGCTGCATTGCTCGATTGATACTCGCATTACCATCGACATTCATTCATTCATTCATTCATTCATTCATTCATTCATTCATTCATTCATTCATTCATTCATTCATTCACAAAAGTTTATTAGAGTCCTGAAGCCCGGTCTTTTAAGACCGAGGCGGGCCGCGTCCACGTCGGCACCGCCAGTCCGAGCCTTATGGCGCCATCGTGGACCCCCTGGACAGCCCGTAGTTGATCTTGATATGAAGAGCTTGTTATCAACTTGTGCAGTAAAGCAATTTTTCTTCGGGGTCGGCGAGAGTCGCGGGAAAGCCCGCCAGCATGTGTCTGATGTCAATGATGCCATCGCACACGTTGCATCCTTTCCTAATTTCTCTTTCGGGGTGAAGTCATCGTGAGATGATTTATGTCGTAATTTTTAGCCTTGCGAATTCTTGTGGTGCATTTGCATGTCACCCACGTGAAAAGAGGTAGTAGGCGTCATCTGCTGCTGCCAACAATGCTTATTTAGAAATGGAAGCAAACAGAAATGAGATAGAGAGAGAGACAGGACAGGAAAGGCAGGGAGGTCAATCGGAAGAGCACCCGGTTTGCTACCCTACACTGGGGGTGGGGGAAAGGGGAATAGAAAGAGAAAAAAGGGAGAGAGTAAGCACTGAGTGCGTGTTGGAGAGACAATATACGCAGGGACACTATAAACGGTCTCTTAAACCGGTGCACTTCAAGTATTGCACTAGTGCACGAATCGCTTTTCGTGCCAGTGACGGCTGTGGCCACGGTCCGAGTATCTTTGATCCGGCGAATGGTCTTGAGTCCAGTTGATGTAAAGTTGCCCGTAGAGAGAGGAGTTGTACATCGTACCGAGGGCAGGTACACAATAGGTACTCGATGTCTGCATATCAGAAGGCATTGATTGATTGGTTCATTCATTCATTCATTCATTCATTCATTCATTCATTCATTCATTCATTCATTCATTCATTCATTCATTCATTCAATTCAGTCATTCTTTTTTTCCATCTTCATGATGGAATTAAGTCAGTACTTTATGCTTTGAGTTACTCCCCTTATACAAGAAGAAAAATTACTGAGCGAAAGAGATGTGCACAAGAAGATGGGAAGGAGTGGGCAAGGGATTCGACAAAATAAAGGAGAAAGAAAAAACTTCCAAACCACAAAGCCGGAGGAACCGGTGCATCTTTTTATATATTTAGTATTATTATTATTTTTTTGCCGTACACTAACGTCTGGACGTCCGCGCACTGATGCGCGGAAGCGGCGAAATGAAAAATCGCAACGCCCGAATGCGAGGGAAAAAACGGGAAGCGCGTAATCTCGGGCTTTGTTTCGCGGGGACAGGGAAGATATTTCGCCCTGGCGCAGGGCGAACAATCGCGTTTGTGTGAACGACGAAGCTATAGAAAAAAAAGAAGAGGAGAAACGTTCAATGCGGCGAGGTATACCGATAATAAATTTTGTCTTGCGGTGAATTAGCCCGGTCGCGATAAGGTGGTTTGAGAGTGGGAGGGTGGGGGTCTGAAGAACATGAATCGACAATCGCTTAGACAAACAGCCGAGGACGGAGTCGATGAACTGCTCGGTTATTAAAGCGTAGCAATATGCGCGCCGCCGTCCTTCTTCAGGAGGGGAGGGGGGGGAACGAGTATGAGGAGGAGGGAGAGTTGTAGCAGGGCCTCATCTTTGGCCGGTGCGTTATTGATGAGTGTTGGGCGCGAGTATAACGTACGGAACGTATAGGCGAATCACGAGTTTTGGAAATTAGAGTGCGGTGATTGTACGCGGAAATGATTTCTCATTCCCCCGCCCCCTCCCCCTATATTCTGTATTCTCCGGTAAAATGCGTTGTGTGGAGTGTTATCGAAGCAAACTGTTCTGTTGAACAATGTGTATTTCAACTGCTGTGTATGAACGATTATACCCCTGACCTGTATTGTTTATGGATTAGTAAATTGCGGTTCTAATCTAGAGCTTTCTTGGGGGGAAATTTCCATGCAATTTTTATCGTTGTAAGTTCTACTGGCAAATGTTTCTGAAGTGCCGTGAAAATCATCTGCAACAATTCTTCGCAATTTCATGTCACGTTCTCCACAATGTAAAACAAGTTACACCCTCGAATGTGAATAAAGGTGTAAGTTGATTTCAAGCTCCCATCCTTACCCCCAAGAGGGTGTAAGAATGCGAGTTATAGACCGAGTTACACTTTTTTTTACGTATATGGCTGTACGTTATTTTACAGTGCATCCCTTCAAGGACCCGAGTAGGGCCTGCAATGTTTCAAGATAAAATAAACATGATACATCGCTTCTGTAGTTTTGGACCAATAGAAAGCTATAGCGTGTCCTTCTATGCGGGCACGTTAATGCACCATGTTTGACATGTTACACTTTACAGAAGACGGGAACGCATTGCAGTTTAAGGAACAGTTCGCGTCACAGTTTCCTGAACACAGGAACGTGTTACAGTATAGGAACCACTGTTACGCATTACAATCCGCCTTTTTTCACGCCCTGTCCTAGCGGATTAGTCACGAAATATTTTGGAAGGGTCGCGTACGTGCCCGATCTCGAAGCCAATTAAGCCCCCTGAAAAAAGAAATATCAGAGTTTCGCTAAAAGGGCTAAGCAATGAATGCGATTGCAAAATGTTAGAATATTACGCTGGATGTAAGACTGGTAGCTGTAGTAGCATTATGAATTTAAGTAAACGTAAGCTTCATATAAGAAAAACGAGCTGTTGTGCTAGGCAGGGCCAGTTTGAAACCTGGCATCGGACAACTTCACTTATTTTTATTATTGAAAGCCAACGTCTTTCTTAGCGACTTCACCACATTTCCATATCGGGTATGTTCCAAACTTTTTTCGCTGGGCCGATGCCGGAGGCAATGCGTAACTGCGCCAATAAAATCATATCATTTTCAGGCTTCAGCTCTGTTATTGCTGGACACATTTAATATTTGAGTCTGAGAAGGTCTAAGATAAAAGCATGAAGGTTTTTTTTTTGCTTCCTGGCATTGCTTTGTGGGCTGCCATTCTCAAGCTTTAGGGCAATAATTTTGTCATGAATGTAAGACCTGGCTTGAGCAAGTTTAGTGACAGAATGGTGCGGAGATATAACCGGAATGCACCAAATGTCATATAGCATGGCATAACATGTGACATGCGTGCACCTAAATATATACGAAACCTAACGGTGACGCCGACGCCGTTGACGACGTCGCTTGCAGTGTCCGTATAATTGCCATCGCAGTAAAATGAAGCACATGGATGCATCCTGCTGCCAAAACTCGGTGCCGTATATGTCGCATTGCATCTCCACCGGTAACTCTACATCGATGCGGTGCTAAAAACGTGTGTAACATACGGCTGCAACTCAACCTTAAAAACAGAAAGCGCCCGGGGCTTTGTCCGGACTGCACAATGAACTACGTAGAAGCCTCCTTTCATTGATGACTAGAAAATTTATCGAGCAACTTCCGCGTTACACTGGGGCGGCACTTTCTAAAACGCCCCGTCGCTGGCGAAGCCTTCTTGCAGCGTCGGCCCTGACAGTGGGTGCCTGACTTCACGTACTCGTTTAAGGTGCGGTAACACTGGTGCGATGTGCGAGACCGACAAGACGCCGATGCCAACCGTTGGCCGACTAGCCAGCACAGTGTGTCGCTAAGAGCACTCTATCATTTACCCTGTTCAGCGAAGGTTAGAGATCTCGCCGAGCCGTCGAGTTCGTGCACCCGCTACTAACGCATCAGAACTGAAAGGTAAGCGAGTTAGGACGAAAGAAGCTGCTTTCATAATTCAGCTCTGGCCTTGACGATTTGAAGTCAGCCGCTCTTCATTTCGCATGGCGGGCACACGGTAAAAGCGCAGGAAGCGGCCCGGGGCACAGCGATGTGTACCAACATGTGCACTTGTCACTGCTCCCGGAGGTTGCCGGTCGCATTCGCTACGTAAATGGTGTGGGTGGGCATACGCGTTGTTACGCTGACGTCATTTCTTAATTCCGGAGCTACGCTGTTTACCTCTACGTCAAAGGGGAAGCAAGAGTCGATTCATTCGTTACCGCAGGCATAAACAAGCGCCTCCCTCAGTTACCGACGGCATACGTCAGCGATGACGTCCGTGTCTTCGCGCGAGAACCGCACGGCGAATAAATGAGTGCTAATGCAAGCATAGCCTTATTTCGAATACGTTATGAAACGCCCAATGTAAGTTTGATGAAGGGAAAGAAAGTCGAGAATCAGTAATATTTGCCCGTAACTTATGTATATGTTTCCCTGTCGGCGTTGTTTAGGGAGCGCTGCTGGTCATCTGAGTCGGCTCAAGGCGGAATGACGTGGCTTATGCGCGTAAATGTGTATGTTTTGCTACGTTTATCACTTCACATCCACGATGCGCCTTTTGCACATTTGAAGCCGCGGCAGTGATTTGTAGCTGTGTATTTCAATGCATAAACAGATGCACCACTTTGGTAATTCCGACGTGGAAGGCGGCACTCGAAGACTTTCTGAATATGCAAAATGTCTAGGCAGTGCGTAAAAGGAGTACATAAAGCGAACCGCAAGTGCAGAAATCAGCGGCAACGTCAAATTCCAAGGCAGCTGCGTCGGCAGTCGGAACTTAGCGTGCCTTCAATCGGCTGCACTTTAGCACAGCAGCGTACTCAGGTCTCAGCGTTCTCGGGTGTATACTCACATAGTAGTCGGTGAGCGCTACATCCACGAACAACAAGCTGCGCAAGAAGCCAGTAACAGCTAATTGCGGTCCACGAAATTCACATTCGACGCACACTCAAGATGGGCGCAAGTGCACAAAGCAGTCGAAAGGCAGCTGCACCCTTCCAAAACGTTTTCAGCTGTGTGCGGCAGAGGGCAGCACAGGAGAACAAAAAAGGCGGATTTACAGAACACCGGAACGCGTTAGAGTTTAAGAAACGTCATGAAACTGACGGCAGTAAGCTGCGCGGATGGTGTCATCTTGTGATGACGTCAGCCAAATCCCACAGGACTGTAGGTGTAATGACCGTGTTCTACCTGTCTGCTGGCGCAAACGAGTCCAGGAGCAACAATCAAGAGCGTAGCGAATTCTTTTTTCACTCCAATCACCTAAAGCATCATGGTTGGAGAAAATGTAAGAATACGTTTACCCAGTGTTCCGCAAATTGTAATGCATGTAACGACAGACTTGATTTCTCTGCTATGAAATCAGTGAATTCACATATTGGTTAGAGTGTCCATCGTAACGACACTGGCCAACCGCTTCGTTTGGTACTTAGTTGAATTTCATGACGAGGTCGGCACGTTTTTGTTCGATTTTGGACCAACCGTATAACGGAAAGACTTGACCGTAAAATGAGAATTATTGACTTCTTGTCGGTTCAGTCTGCCCTCTCAGAGAAGCTATGCGCAGAGGAAAAGCATATTAAGAATCAAATTATTGGCGTTACAATTTTCGTTTCTTTTTCTCCACCTTCGATTTTGTGTTGAGCAGAGGTACACCTGGTCTGCTATGCTAAAGGAAACGTGAGAAAAAGCTAAACAGGAAGGATAAAGACAAAAAGAAACGGAGCCTCGGTGGGCAACACATGCTAAATGCATGAAATGTTGCACGTTCTTCACAAACTTCGATCTTATGATTGGAGGCAGAAGTTTTCTTAGAAACGATAGGAAAGACCAGACGCTCGAAATGACCATCCGAGTCTCGGCAAAGCTCCCGCTCGCAGCAGCAAAATTCAATATCACCGAGCTCTTGCTGCTCCACATCCCGTCTCACGCGGCCCGTCTCACGTCATTTTAGCGCGCACGGGGACGTATTTTTCACGCAGCCGTCATTCGCTTTTTCTCACCTGTCAGCCTAAATTGAAAACGTAATGTTCTTACGTAACCGCCTTGTTTGAGATATCTTTTTTCTCCTTCGTGGCCCCGTAAACCAGTGAAACGTGACTGGGTTGTCTAGGCAGTGATTCACTTATAAGGTGACTGCCTGTCGAAGCACGCGCACTCTCATGCGTCTGTGGCATTGGCGACACAGGCGACACTAACATGCAGCGCAGGCTACGTTGCGCAAGCTTAGATGCTGAAGAGAAAAAAAAAAGAACTTTATCGAACTTAGGCATAGATTTGCGAAAAGTTATCGAGCTGTGGGGGGCAAAACTTTAGCAACCACTTGGCAGTACTGCAAAGTTCAGGGTAAAGCCGTATTCGCACTGTAGGCAGCTTCTATTTAGGCTTAGTAAGTCGGCACGTTTTCTCAGAAGGCGACAGTACGCGTACGCATCGTGGTCTGAGGTGCAGTGCCGGGCCGATTTTTCCGGGAAGTAGAATGTTATCTTCTGAGAAATCGGAGAATGCAAATTTTGTTCCTGGAATAATAAAATGTTTCGTGGGAACTACTACTCCCATCTGAGGAACGGAAGAAAAGAAGCTATGTACTTGGCTTTCTAGCTTCCGACTGTGAAAGCTTCAGGTTGACACGGCACTGGGTCAGTCGCAAGGGGAACTTAAAGTGGCACTAAACAATCAGCTTTAAGTCAGCTTAGGTTAAGAGAAAAGAAAACTTTCTCTTGAAGTGCTGTTTTCAATAATTGGTCAAAACGAAAAAAAAAGTGGCGAAGTATACCTGAAAAACGTTATTTTTCCTCTCATTTATATTTCTCGCCAGAATATCGGCGCCGGGAAGTTTGGCTGACATCACGAGTCTCAAAGTATATTGTCGTACTTGGGCGAGTTCAGTGCAGCAAAATGTTTTCGAAACCCATTGGGTTGAGTCTTTCGGCTCTTTAGAGCACAATGTAGCAGCTAGTTCAATTTAGCTGCCCCAGTGGGACGCCATCACAGCCACTCGGCAAACCTGCTTTAACTTTGGATAAAGCCAGTCGACTCTCCGTTCTCAACCTGCCAAAAACATGTATTCCTTGCCTCCGCTAAAGCGATTTCCCAACAAAACAAGACACGAGAAAGCTCGGTTATAATGCGCCTGGCGTCCTCGCAAGCAGGTGCAAGAACTATCGTGCACTAGGGTTGAGGATCGGGCGAGTTGGTATTGCATTCTAAAGCTGCTACAGCGCCACATGGAAAGGAAGAAACCATCCGATCCGGCGAGATGAAAGAACAGAGCGCCGACTTACAACCAGTTGCAGGTCAGCGCTCTGTTCTTTCGTCTGGCCAGTTTTAGAACTTCGGTGCAGCGTCGCCGCCGCCCATCAGTTGTGACTACATATCTTCCATGTTTATCTTCTATCTTATCTTGTACATGTCTTCTATCTTCTATGCAAAGCCGACTCTCACGCTAGGGGCAGCTGCTTCGCTATTGCGGAAGCTCAGTTTACTGATGCAACTGAACCCTTAATTCGCTTTCGAAGTTCTGTTCAGTGTGGCAAACAGTACTTGTAAAAGCCCGGGACTATATAGAACAACTGTACCACCAAAACGCGGGTGCTGATTGGTTGAAGTGCCGTAGCTGATATGGCATCGCAACATCCAGAATGCCCGAAAATTCCTGCGGATACTTACGCAAGAGCGAATGAACGCATGAAATAATGAAAGAATGAAGGAAGGGGAGAAGAAAGTAACAAGCTAGCATAATAATTAATTTAATCAGTTTTATTCTTGTTTCCATGCAGGAAAGATTGAAAATCGCGCAGCTACATATTTTTTATTCTCCGTTGGAGGCTAACAAAGGATGACTAGAAAATTTACAATGCACGGAAAAGGAAAACATACAAAGTAACAAAATGTCTACATTGTGTAATGTAACTTGCTCAAGCGATTGTGGACCTTAGCCGACAAAGTGCAAGGGTAGGTCTGAAGATTGACATGCAGAAAGAAGGCTAAGGTAATGCTCAATAGCCGAGCAAGAGCATTCGTGATTGGCATGCAGTGAGTCTCTAGAATTTGTGAAAGAGTACAGATAATCTAGCCCTATTATTCGCAGTGGGTACCTGCATCATGAGGGAAGTCTACAAAAAATTCACTGCATTTATACTCTGTGAAGAAGGATGACCAGAGATACTGTGAATGCGAGTGCCTTTATGGTGGACTGCTCCTCCACCACGAGTCGGCCCGATACTGCACTATCTTTGGGATCGGCCCAAGTATGGGGAGTGCTTAACGCCCGGTTCACCACTGCCGCGGGTCGCCCCGGCATTGCACTAGCTTTGGGATCAGCCCACCTGTGGCGAGTGCTTAACGCCTTCTTCCCTTTCGCCGCGGGTCGGCCAGGCGTTTCACCACTTCGGGATGGGCCCACATCCCACATATGAAAAGTTGTTACTCTATGTCCACGGAGACGACATTGGCCAGAACCTAGCCATCAACAGCTTCACTGTAAAGACAAAGTTGGCCTGTTGCGCATAGGGCAGGTATTACGAACTCGTGATCGGTACCTAACCGCTATCCTTGAAGATAAACGGGTACAATCACTGCAATCAACTGATACTAACATAAAGCAAAATCTTGAAAGTTGACCCAGAAGCTTGAGAACAAGTTAAGGACCACCGCAGATAGGTATGGAACGAAAATTGTTAGGCGTAACGCTAAAGACAGGAACAGAGCTGTGTGGATCAGAGAGCGAACGGCTGTCGCCGATATTCTAGTTGAGAGTAAGAGGAAGGAAGGGGGGGGGGGTTCTTTAGCAGGCCCTGTAATGGGTAGGGTCGATAGTGGAGTGTTTACCAGATTAACCAAATGGGTGTCAAGGGAAAGTCGAGAACGGGCAGGATCTAGGCGGTGTGATGAAAGTGGGACATTTGCCGGCTTAGGATGGGTGTTTTCTAGCGCAACGTTCTATTGTACAAGAGCAGTGCAGGGAACTCCTTTTGAGAGAGTATTTGTTTAACATTTTGCTTTCTTCCCCAAAGCTTAAGAACTCCTGTTGTGATGGAGTATAACAATGCCCCGACAAGGTTTTAGTAGGCTTTAGTAGTCTACCAAAAGAAAGTGCTATTACTCCTCTGCATAGAGAGTACTAGTGCTACTGGTGACCCCGAAAAAAAGGAACTTGCTAATACTCCCTCAAACAGAGCGTTCCTAATACCCTAAACATAGTATCAGTACTCCACTTAATAGTGTCAAAACCCTCTCAACGCTCTACTACGCCTACCTTCGTAGTACTTAGATGTCAGTATATTCTATTCCTTGAAAAGCAGAGAAGGGCAACGATATCAATCTGGGAGACGTCTTTATCCTGCAGTGGACCTAAAATAGATGGATGATGCTGAGTGTCGTTTATTTAAGGAATATCATACACAATAAAACTATAGAAATAACCATCTCGGTGACGTAGCCGACCATCCCATTTGAAATAGGATCCTCATCTATTCGTGATCATAATACATAAGCAAATGAGCATTTAACTTCGATGTGCTTGTGGACGATGTGGCAAGGAAGGAGTAGGTCATTGTCTGATATCGACGGTGACCGTCATGAAAGGCGGAAAGCGCTGAAATAGCAGGTGAAGGCGTACTGCACCGAATCAGTCAGAGGGTCTCAAGGCGTTCTCGTTTGATTGTTTGTTTTAATGATTAGAAGTGCTGCCAGTATAGATAGGCAACGGATCCTCCCTCTCCTCCCCGCTCATCGCAGTCTCCTGCATATAAAGCGAGAAAACGACAAAGTGTGCCTGTTTTTTTTTTTTGTGAGCCTCGTAAGGGTACGCATTTTTCCAGGCAGTGCCCGCCGCGTACAGGGCGTCATCTGTTCTGAGTGAAGCAACGATTCACTGCTTCGGCGAAAACTTTCTTTTACTACGACGGTGCGACAGAAATGCACTGTAACCAAGTGCTCCGTATAGCGGTCACCAACCCTCCCTCGTCGCGAGAGGCGTAAAACACGCTTCACACTATCTTAAAGAATGTTCTGCATAGAAAAGTTATATTCGAAAAGCGTGGGATGTCGTGAAGCGAGGGGAGTGGTGGTGGCTGCCCCCTGGTGGTCATGGTAAAGGGACGAGAAGGCGGGATGAAGAAAGGAGGGGGAGTGGAGGGGGGTATGATTGCATAAACATGGCCAGCCTGAAGTTTCACTGTAACTACAGGGCTGACTCCCACCGCTTAACGCAGCTAGCTCGTCGTGGTACTACCGCGAGTGTCTGATGGAACCCTGGGCTGCACTGCATCGTAAAACTAGTTTTGTTTACTCACTTCCCGGGCCCCCAGTGTCCGAAAACGGCCTCGGCGTACGTGACTCACTCGCCGTGTGGGAACGAGAATACCAGGGAGATTTTATGTTGTCTCCCTCCTTCTCTCTCTGTTCCTTTCTTCTTTGCTTTTTCTAGCTGGTTACAGCAGTCGCCGTAAGCATTCCGTATCGGAAATGCAGACACATCACGTTCCGAGTTGAGCACTCCGAGGTGGAGCGCTCGGCTCGGATAAAAGATGCAACTCGTTCCGAGCATGCAGATGCAGCGAAGCCTGGGCTCGTGACGTCACTTGAGTGCCACTTTAGGCCGTAAGTGCTGCGCACAGTAAATGGTACTAACTTTTCGTTTATCGCTGGCGCCGGTGAAATATCGGTACCTTGAACGCCTCAATATGTGGAGTTTTGCTCGCAGCTCTGTTTTGCGGTTGCACGTACCTTTAAGCTGCACCAGCGTGTACCATGCGTGGTGAGCCATGACTAAACTACCTTTCCCTACCCTTCAAGCGAAATGTCGACTTTTTTATTTATTACATTTGTGTTTTACGCAACTGCTGGGTCTGACGGATCCGTAGAAGGTGCGAACTTATTTGTTATAGGTTTCTGTATGTTAGCGAATAATAAAAAAAAATCAGGCAGAACACATCTGACGATGATTGTCGATGGTAATGCATACGTATAGTATTGAATCATTATAGGTGCCATAATGGTAGGTGTTCTTTATTTTTCTTTTATTCTTGGCCACTGCATGTTTTCTTGGCACCTATAATGATTCCTCACCAGACAAGTTTTCGCCGAACGCTTGACTACGAATCATTATAGCGTCGCAAAGCATTGCCGCCGTCGAAACGAGTAGCGTATGAGCCGTGCACTGAAGCGGGATTCCTCTTTCGTAATTACCTAAGAACACTCGGCGCCATCTAACGCCGCCGCCGCAAAGTCTGCCCGTGGCCTCCGAAGTGCACGGCACGACGGTGCGTGTGAACGCCGAGAAACGCGTCGTGCTGCAACCGGTTTCGCTTCTCGCTTTCCTTTCTGGGCATGCTGTGCCCTCTGGTGGCGCGGCCAAGAAGTCCGTGTGTGGCCTCCGAGACTAGAAGCGTGGCGCGCCGGTGTCTGCGAACGCTACGAATTGCTCCCTCGCTTTCCGCACACTAAGTGGTATGTACTCAATGTAAGAGCGGCGCGTACCCAGTGCAGTCATGGCGAAGCTCACTAAAGCGTTAGCGTGAAAGACGTTCGTTGAACGAAGGCACATAACCAGTATTTTTTGTAACGAAGCCTGCTGCAGCGTCGCGTTGCTGTCCTGGAGGAATCATTGTGATGTGGGCAGTATTAATGAGTTTCGTTGAATACCGGAACATACCAAGGGGTACATTCGCTATGCCCCGAATAGACGTCAAAGAGCCTCTTCGAACAGTGGTACCTACCCAGTCCCGCATTACAATGACCCACGATGGTGGGAAGGAGCGTCATTGAAGAGCGGTGCATATGCACCCATGCAACATACTCAGTGACTCAAGTTGGTCGGACGGTTGGCTTCGAACCCTGTTGAGCAGTTACGACTACATGATTAGCAGCCATAATAGTAACGTCCGGCATAATGGGGTCCTCGTACATACATACATACATACATACATACATACATACATACATACATACATACATACATACATACGTACGTACGTACGTACGTACGTACGTATGCATGTATGTGTATGTATGTATGTATGTATGTATGTATGTATGTATGTATGTATGTATGTATGTATGTATGTATGTATGTATGTATGTATGTATGTATGTATGTATGTATGTATGTGTGTGCGTGTGCGTGTGCGTGTGCGTGTGTGTGTGTGAACTTCTAAAAGGCAAGAGGCGCCTCTACAGCGTTCGAAGCATGTCTCACGGACACTTTTAATCTGAAGATAAGGCTTGGCAGCACGAGTAACACGCGGGAAGCGTTACCATTTACACATGATATTTCAGGTATGTCTGACAGCACTGCAAGTTATGTTTCAGACCGCTAATCGATGGAAATGCGGGCTTTGCTCTGCAGCCTCGTGGGGCGCTCCAAGACGACTAAGTGCGTGCATATTAAAACACTGTGCGTCGACTACGCGAATGCTCCAGCCTTCAACACCGCGATCCCAATCGAGGAAATGGGACGCCCTTATTTGATTAGCAAAATCATCTTACATACGGGCCTACTCTCCAGGAAAGGGCCCTTGGCGTAATAACGCATAGTAATATATATATATATATATATATATATATATATATATATATATATATATATATATATATATATATATATATATATATATATATATATACAGTAAAAGCTCGTTAATTCGAACCGCAAGGGGAAACCTCTTCAGTTCGAATTAACGAAAGTTCGAACTAATGAAAGTGAAGGAGGGCAACTAGTACACTGCGATTTGGAAGCAGTAGGGCATGTCAGAAATTTGGCATGTCAGAAAGTGATGGCGTGTGCTGCGGGCACACGCCATCTTCAAGTCGAAGCTCCGGGTCCGACTGTGCCACACCACCGCTGTCCATCGAAACGAACGTGAGCCGAGGCTTAACACCATCACAATGAATCGCGACGGCCGATACCTCCTGAGCTGAAAACAGAGGTGCACAACCGATGAAGACTGCCGAGACAAAGACGCTGAACATGTGAAGGTGGCGTAGGCCCTGATTCGTTGGTTCTTGATTGCAAGCGCAGCTGCGACGTACTTCATTCGCTGTTTCGGAGCTTGCCGTGCCATCTCCGCACAACATTAGCAGGTGTACAAGATTTGCAAAGCCTCCGAGATTCGCAACGGGCAAGAAGTCTCGGAGGTTACGTAGAACGGAGAGGCGGCAGCCGCCGCTGCCTTCTGGCTGACCCCGCATCGGTTAGATTTTTTTCCGATTTTGCCTTCTGTCGCCGTTCTCTCCGTTTCGGAGGCAATACAGCCTTGTGTGTAGGCAGTAGGCGCGTTTCTCTGGCCGTGTGCCAGGCGAGCGTAGTTCGAATTATCCGTGAGGGCACCTTCTCGCGTTCGAATTAACGGACTTTTTTATACATAGACTTCTGTGGAGCTTGGCCGGGCCAAATCGTACAGTTCGAATTATCCATAAATTCGAATTATTGAAGTTCGAATTAACGAGCTTTCACTGTATATATATATATATATATATATATATATATATATATATATATATATATATATATATATATATATATATATATATATATATATGAGGTGAGGGTTCCTGCAGAGACCAATACACTAAATGTGCATGGTTGGCAACCATGCATGGTTACACTCCTACATGGTTGCCAACTGCGTGTGCAGAATCGGCTAGATGTAACAGATATGAAAGTACATTTACCCTGCATAGCCGCCAAATGGCTGTAGAGACTTTGCTAAATATTATTACGATATTATCGGTAGATACCCGAGAGACGAGCCGCCGCGAGATCGGCGACGAAGTGGGTCGGTGCCCTTGGCGCGAGGAAATGTCTCATTCACCAAACTTGGGCTATCGCTAACCGCACCAACCATTCTTTTTTTTTGGTGCGACCTCAGTGGGATCAAGCCACAGGGATGCTTTTCTTGCAATTTACAATTTTATTACTGATAGAAAAAGAGTGCCTTTGCTGACTTTCTAAAATTATCAATATTTTCTATTATTTCATTTATTTACGTTAACTTATTTTATCAAAATTCTTCACAATATTTTCATCATACGTCTGAATTACAGTTCTAGTCTCACGCTCCACAATTTAAATCTAGTTTGGCTTTACTACTAAGCATACGAAAAACCACCTGCTTCTTGGCCAATCCCCCATAGTGGGTATGCGCCACTGTCTGGGACACAAGACAAGACAAGACAAATGTCGGCCTGGCGCTCTGGCTCCAGTTCAGTGTAAATAGCTTGTAAATAGCATCTTCCATCTGTGTCTTTCTACACGTACCATTCTGGTGGAGGTGAGCGATCCCCGTCCTCGCCACGGAACTCCGGAGTGGTCGGTACGTCGAGCTTATCACCATACCTCCCGGTGACGAGACTACCTCTGCAACGGCTTCGGCTTGTCCGACTGCTCCCATCGTCACAGTTGCCCAACATCGCGACCCTGGTGTGTTTTCTGGCCTGGAGGGACAGGACGTTGACGAATGGATGAAGCTATATGATCACGCTCTTCCGTCTGTGTCTTTCTGCACGTAACAATATATCGAGTGGGGACACTACGATGGGAACCGAACCCGCACCTTTCGCATTACGCAGGCGGTGTCTTTTTACCAATTGAGTGACCGGTGGCGCATCGTGCTCGTGTCCGCTTTCTTTAGTGTTCCTGTGCATAAAATAGGTCCTCCAAGCGTTGCCAGCGCTACTAACGGTAATGGCGGCTGATGCCGAAGATACCTTTAACCACACCGCATGCGTAATGCGTAATGCGTGATGTGAACGTCCAGCCTCCACCGGCAGCAAATTGCCTTTTCGTCCAGTTTCAGTTCGATTGACCTTCTTTTCTACATTTCAATTGCACGTGACATCAACTTCCCTTATGCGTTTTCTGGTGGTAGTGTCTGCTTCTACGTATGGATGTAATTAAAAAAACGTATCATGCTATCTTACCTACTTTATTTCAAAAACTCTTTTCCTTTCTCGACACAGGCTGGCTCTTCCGATTATAGATAAATAAATATGCAACATAACTGCGTATGCGGATAAGAAAAAACTCGTAAACGTGCGTGGCACGTATATCATGCACAGTATAGAGAGTTTTGTGAAAGTCGACAATAAGATTTAATGGATGTCTAAGATTTTGTACTTTATTAAAAGCTGAGTGACTCAGATCATCACTAGTTCACGATATTAAGCAATGGTTGATGGCGATAAAAAAACTATGGGGTTTCATAATAAGAATACTAGATCTGTTGCGTGAAATTGGCCAGCCAGCATAGGAAACGTTGGCAGTACGTGAATTGTTCTACGATTTAGCATTGGCTGGTTGACAAAAGGCATCCCAACTTTTTATGTTCATTAGTGTTGAACTAAGGTCATTGCTAGCCTCAGGACATTTTTCTGGAGAGGAGATAAGTAATTTACTCCTATGGCAAGATATATTAATTTTGCAATTTCAGGAGCAGAAATGAATCAAGACACTCCGAAGCGGAACCCTTGGAAGCGGGATACTCTGGATTTAATGCGTTACCAGCCGTAAGGAAGCAGTGAAATCGCAGGTGTGGGCGGTCAAGCAATGACACTTCACACTATGCGTTAACAAATGAATTCTGTCATCTGTTATTATTATTTTTGTTGTTATTGTGTAGATTTCGTACCACTGCGTGAGGTCTGTGAGATCAATCATCTCTGTGTGTTTTTCTGTGCAACCTTACAATTTTTCGCTTACACTAAACGCGTTGCAAGGCGGGCTGTGTGCTCTCTGGGCTTTGTTTGTGGACCATTGAGGGAATTCAATTCTCCAACCGCGTTCTGCAAGTCGTACACACAATCTGTCTTCCTCAACTCGAATACGCGTCCGTCGTCTGCAATGACATTTATAGATCCAACGGTGACATTCTGAATCGGTCCAGAAAAAAGTTTCTAAGCATACATCAGCAACGCTTTGCTATCACAGGCACTCAGAATTGTTCTAGCATTCTTGGATTATTGACAATCCACTCACTTCACTGCCGACGTAACCGCGCTGACCTTCTGTTTCTTTTCAAACTCCTTCACAAACTTCACAGTATCACAGTATCAAACTCCTTCACAGTCCTATGAAGCACGATCTCGAGAAGTGGACAGTGTTCTGTGATTCAAAACCAGCACTGCAACTCATCAGCAATTATATGAATGACAGAACCCCATATAGTCCTCTCCTTTATGACATCATGTCTCTGCTTGCTGAGGCGTCTCATTCCGGGCACACCATCGTGCTGCAGTGGATTCCTGGCCATTGTGGAATAGCTGGAAATGAACAGGCTGACGCGGAAGCAAAAAAGGCGCACACTGACGGCACCATTGTAAAAATTCATTTTTCCCGGTATGACATTAACACCTTGCTCCATAACACCATTAAAACTTCTACGGCACGACATTGGGACAACCCCGAACATCGACAAGAGCGCCTATATAGACTTGACGCTGGACTACAATTCCGGCTTCCACTTCGGTTGCGGAGAAGCCAGGAAACACTCATTCATCGATTACGGCTGGGTGTGGCATACACCCACCGATACCTTCACAAGATTGGACAAGCACGGGACCCTGAATGTCGCGTCTGTCACACTCTCGAGACAATAGCTCACGTACTTTGCGTGTGCCCTCAATATGCGACCGAACGAAGACAACTCAAATCTACTGTTGACAGCTTGGACTCCCGCCCCTTTTCAGAAGAAAAGCTTTTGGGCGCGTGGAGGAGTGTTGACTGTGCCCAACGTGCCATAAAAGCACTTTTGAACTTTTTAAGTGAGACTGGTTTAGACCATCGCCTCTAGAAGCTGTGAGACGTGTAGTCAGTGCGAAATGTGTTTGCGCAAAAACTTTTTGTGGCAAGATTACTTTTTGTAAGGACAAGAATACTCTTAGTGTAGTGCGTCTCCAGTGCGCATCCGCATATTGGACAACGTGTATATAGTATCTCATTGTACCATATCATAATCATCCGCCACCTACCTTTCCCTGTATTTCCCACTTCCCCTTTCCCCAGTGAGGAGTAGCAGGCTAGAGACACGCTCTCCAGGCCGACCTCTCCTCCTTTCTCTACATTAAAATCTACTCCTCCTCCTCCTCCTTCACAGTTCGCCTTCAAACTCCTTCACAGTTCACAGGCGTACAGTGGGGCGAACCTTGTCGTCGATTAGTATCGCCCGGTGTATGGAGTTTGTAGGGTCATCGCGTGATTCCAGCCAAACGCAGATCTTCATGGAGGCCCGTGAGTGCGTGCGAATTGTGTGCTGAGTGAAGGCTACAAAAGGAGTCTTGAGGACGGCGTCGCATGCAGCGGATATCGCAGCCAGTTCCACCGTTAGTGGATCGTTGCAGAGCGGACGGCACAAGGAGTTGGAAGTGTATATAGTACACCATGGCTGAAGCTTCGCAACTGAAGGCGGCGTCAATGTAGACAGCAGTGCTAATAGGGAGGAACGTCGCAAACGCCTGCTTCATGTGGCCTTGCGTAAGACAACTGCCTCTCTTAGCTGTTGGCATTCACGTTATCGGGAATAGGCTCAAGGTCCCCGGTCAGAGGAGAATCCCACGGAGCAGGGAAAGAGGGAAGAGGGGTTGAGGGGACTGGGAGATGAAGAAGCAAGGGGATGGTGCTCGTGGCTCGTAGTGGGAACTTATGTGAGTGCTTGTCAGCCTCGGCTATTGCCTCGATAATTCATGTGGGCCATTCGGGCAAGGCGGCGGAATGGTGCGAGATGCTGCAGGGCGACTCAGTCTCACTTTTTCTAAAACCTTCTCGGCCCAGGAAGTCAATGCTATAGGCAAAAGATCGCTCAAAACGGAGGCTGATTTCTCGGGTTTTGAAATGGGGATGGGTGAAAATAATCCGAAGGAAACGTATTTGTGAATTTCGCAGAATGTGTTTCTCGGTATATCTCGTGGAGAACCTAGTTTGTTCAAACCGAATGTCTGGTGAAAGTTCACCAATTTGTATACTATTGTCCAAATGCTAACTCATTATATGATTATGGTGATAGCATCAGCACTCCACATATTGTTTCTTTTTCTAACTACTAGAGCGTAGTTAGTATTCTAGCATCATCTAAATGCGACCGCCGCTACACATGTATCGAACCCGGGACGTCATGACCAGCGGTCGGGCCCCGCAGCCATAGAGTTACCGTGGAAGCCATTTAACTTCGTGATGCAATTTCCCGTAACTGTTCATTGACGTACTGTTCGTAGCAAAGCCGGTCACAGAGGTGTCACCAATATTTCCAACTTATGCAAAATTGATCAGGCAGTAAATAAATAAATCCATCAATCAATTTGGCCTTGTAATCACTACGAAAATTGGAGTGTAGCTGCGTAAATATGAGAGATCGAGGCTGCATCTCGGATACGAGCTCTCTCTCTCTCTCCCTATATATATATATATATATATATATATATATATATATATATATATATATATATATATATATATATATATATATATATATATATATATATATATATATATATATATATATATATATATATATATATATATATATATTGCTAGTGCATTGTGCGACAAAATTTTTACGTTCATATCAAAGGCAGGGGGCTGATTATAATATTTCTGGTGCATCACGCATGCAAGCGACCTTTAGCTTTATGAATGCATTCTTCAAACAAAGCAGAATTTATCTCGCTGCCCTGGGAGAACAGTGAAAACCGATATTCAGTTGGAGGAAGGGGGTGAAGGACACCATGGTAAATGCTATGGCAAAGTAACATGTGTGTTGATGAATTACTGGCGTTTTAAGATTTCCTAAAAAGTGCTCCAAAGCATTATGCATTAGCACAAGGTTTCAATTGGAACAGTCAAATAAGGACAGCTTTTTAATCTATGCGATATGATTACGGGAAACTGAAACATTTATTGCAGCTGTTCGAAAGAAACAGCTTTGCTAGAAATCGTGTTGAAGCTCTTCAAGGTCACACTCATCAGCTGTCGTTTTTCTTTGTGAATATTGCAAGTCATTTGTCTTGATTGTACTTCATTTTGTATAACCTGGAGAATACTATTATAGAAACTAGCGATACATGTATGCTGTCGACTTAAACCCCAAGTACAATTTTTTGTTTAATAATTAAAATTGTTTGTAGCAAATGCGCATAGCTGATGGACCACAATCGTGCTAACTGCCGCAGTCAATATTAAAAAAATAAATAAAACTGAGTGTTCGCTAAAACACCCGGCATAGATAGATAGATAGATAGATAGATAGATAGATAGATAGATAGATAGATAGATAGATAGATAGATAGATAGATAGATAGATAGATAGATAGATAGATAGATAGATAGATAGATAGATAGATAGATAGATAGATAGATAGATAGATAGATAGATAGATAGATAGATATAATCATAACAACCCAAGAAACAACGATACCAAGGACTGCGTAGGGGAAGTTACCTGTACTTCTTAATTGAAGTAAAGAAATGACAAATAAATGAAAACAAAAGGGGGCGAAGTTAGCGTTATATATATATATATATATATATATATATATATATATATATATATATATATATATATATATATATATATATATATATATATATATATATATATATTTCTCTTTCTCTACGGCATGTGTTAGGGGCGAGAACAACTTGCAGCTATTAGTACTCAGCCATAAGCACACGGGCAAGGATGTACTCACACACGCACACACGCACACACATAAGCAGCGGCAGAGATACCAGCGGCCATCGTGCGTAATTAGGGAAAGGGATGTTCGGCGCAGTGCCCTCCTCACCCGCCAGTGACCGTTGCTGCAGGGTTCACCCACAGACACAGCGTCGAGGGTAAAGGAGACCATTTCGTCGTCGAAATAGGCTCGGCGGGCGTTGTGGCATCTGTGGGCGCTTTGCGCGTGCTCTGCTGTTTTCACTGGTTGTTTGTTTACGCGTCCGATTCCCCCACGTCGAGGACGGAGGAGGTCGATGGGAGAGCGTCCATCAAGGCCGGTTGCGAGCGGGTATTATGATTGGCGCGAGAAGAAACTGGTTGCGACAGGTTAGCGTCCTCGCCCTAATGGATGTAACTGGTGATTCATTGCGCTGTGGCGTCGGTATAATTTAAGGGCTGGTCAGCGAGCGCATTCGAGCGTCCCCGCGTACCCCCCCCCCCCCCCCCCTCCCCACCTCTGCCTCCCGAGTTTTACAATCGTTCCCTTGCTGAAGATAGCTGGTGCAGAGTCGTAGTGATGGGACAATTCATTCATTCATTCATTCATTCATTCATTCATTCATTCATTCATTCATTCATTCATTCAATGATTCAACCATTCATCCATTAAGACGTTCGCTTGGTTGGTCGTTTCTTTCCACAATTCACTTATTTTTTCATTTGTTCCTTGCTTCCGTCATTCGTTCATTCCTTCCTTCCTTACTTCCTGATCCGGCGGGCACGCGGAGTGGCGCCAGCTGATGAGGCCCTGAACTAAGGGCTGCACCCTACGAGGAAGTCACCCCGTTTCATTACAAATCAACGTTTTCGCTATTCATTCATTCATTCATTCATTCATTCATTCATTCATTCATTCATTCATTCATTCATTCATTCGTCGGTTCATTCATTTCGGAAGCGACGTAACAAAAGGTAGAGGCCTCCGTAGTGGTGAGCAGTATAGTAATGCAAAAGCTGGAACAAGAAAATTAAAACAGAAATGAGTCTCGATATACACCATGGTCCTACAGTGAAATACTATAGCCAGAAATAATGTCATGCCAGTAATGTATTATCTTTTTAATTATTTTTATTATGCGAGAACGTTCCTCACTGGATTATCATTGTTATCAATTTTTCGCTCGGTGCAAAGACGCGCCTACTGCATAACATTTTTTAAATATTGTGGCCGATGCTGTGGCAAAACAGTCGTGTCTAATTATACTGCACACGCGACTTGAATGCTGTTGTATGCACTGCCTTATGCATGTGAGAAACCAGCGATTACTCTGAAACGGGTCGCTCAATGTGTACAACCATGCGGACGCACTTGATCACGTGTTCAGGTATTTGGACGACCGACGACTGTGCTCACGTCGTTCTGCGTTGAGTGTGGCTTGTTCTTGTTTGCACAAGGTTCGCCCAATCAAGAGGTAGATTCTTAACTTGCTGTTTCGGCCGTGTATCACTTTTTTTTTAAAATTCGCGATCACTACAATGTGACAACGTATTCGCAGGAAGTTTCGTAAATGGAAGTAAAATGAAAATTACTTGGACTTAGTGTGTCGTGCGAGCTTGCTTTTCTTGCTGTTTTCCGTTTTGCGCGAGATCCTAAAAAGGAACAAGAAAATTGCAGTGTTTTGAACAGGTTCGAAAACGAGACCGATTCCGGGTTCTGAGTTGTCGGGGTGGTCCGAAGGCGTCAGCGGCAGCCGCATGCGGAGAGGAGGAGAGAGAGAGAGAGAGAGAGAGCTGCTGCGAAGGGTGCTCCGGATTAAAGGCAAGCCGACGGAATCAGCTTTGCGACGTACGTCGCGAGGAAGACAGGGAGGGATCGATGTTATATAGTGGGAAGGCGTGCAGCCTTAAAAAATAGGACAGAAATTTCGCGCCTTTCTTGCTTTTTCTGGAATAGAAAGCTTCGATACTTGAAAAAAAAAAAGACAACAAAGATATAACATCAGACTGTTCTTTTTTTTTTTTTTTGCTTCTCCGGGGGAGTGTCCGGAGCGGGTGACAGTATGTGCGTAACAAAATCGTCAAGGCGACGTCCTTCAACGAGATACGCTAAAAAAAAAAAAGAACATGTCTTTCCCTAACCACAAAACTTTTCAGCCTTTTTTTTTTCATTTCGTTCAGAGAGTACGCGT
This sequence comes from Dermacentor albipictus, assembly GCF_038994185.2. NCBI lineage: Eukaryota > Metazoa > Arthropoda > Arachnida > Ixodida > Ixodidae > Dermacentor > Dermacentor albipictus. The sequence goes on along the minus strand of NC_091830.1, from coordinate 19,257,154 downwards.
TTGTGCTAGCTCTTCACAAGGTTCGCCATTAGGGGCTGTGGATTTCTTGCTTTGCGCTTAAAGGGAAGTTAAAGCAGTTCTGGAACTGGATAAAACATTGCCTTTTAACAAGTAATAACGACGCCGTTTAGAATTTCGCAGCTCTTTCTTCCAGTTCTGGCAGCGGAAGCGTGGCATCTCTTTCTGCATGGGCGCTGACGTACCGTTCATGACAAATACGTCAGGACCCGTTTTACTATTACTACTAATTTTGTCGACCAATGAAACAAAGGACGTTGCCGCTGAGTACAGTCCGTACACGCTGGTATATGCAGTACTCCTGCCGATCAAATGCCAGTGGCCGATAGGCGAGTTACGTACGTACTACGGTCTTTAATTGTACGCTATTCGTTTCTTTTAAGCAGCCAACTAATTAGTGCTTGTCAAAACACAATGCATATACTCGATAGATTAAAGGGAAGCTGAAGAGTTTTCTAGAAGAAATGAGTGAATAGCTGTACGTAATGGTTTTCAACCCTCCGAATTCCAATATCGCATTGAAGTTGCGGCCCTCCGAATTCGAATATCGCATCGAAGTTGAGCGAAAGCAAGCGCAAACAGATTTTATTCTGACGAAAAGTGCAGCAGCAGACTCGGGGCAGCTCGCGCGCCTCGTTTATGGCTGTGATTGGTCGGGCGCCTCGTGACGTCAACAATGGTGTTCGTCCGCACCGACCGCTGCCGCCACACACGAAGCACGGTGCAATGTGGTTTGGCGCTGTGGTTTGGTGAGACGGTAATAGTAAATATCGAGAGCTTGCGTTTCTCTGAGGAGTTCGGCGATGCTCCCTACATGTACGTAGCCGGCTTCTCCAAGAAGCAAAAGATGCTGGTAGCAAGCAGTGCTTTCGACGGGAACGAAAGCGAAGTGCTGGATCTCCTCGTGTTAGAAATGTTCTTTGGTGAGCGTGTTTTTTGCAAAGCTGTATTCAGCGATACAGTGAGTTCGTTTCAGGGAAAACAACTGTACTGTTATGTTCTTGCATGCCTCCTCGTGGAACGTAAGCAGGGATGCGATCGTCGGCATTTGTGCGCTGCCCCAAAGCTGTCGGCAATCTACACAGACGGTTTACATGCGGGAAAGGCTTGCCGGCTCTTGTACCACGTGTATAGTGACCTTCATCAGCGCGCCATCCACTCGATAGTCGTAATCGGAGCCGTAAAGGCGGCGAATTCCGTCGGCTACATGGGACAGCCGGTTTCTCTGTGTGCGCGAGGTGGAGCGCAGCGTCCTGGCGTGCGCCGGCTTTCAAACACATGCAAACCTTGCACTTGCACTACGTTATGGCAGCTGCATGTAGGCTGTTCCACAACACACGTGCGAGTAGAAAATTAACGGCGGTTTGCGACGAAACCTGCGTCAAGGGTGACAGCGACAGCGCAATTTTAACCGGCGATTACGTCGCTCCTAAGTGAAAAATCCTGTCCAAAATTTTACCTGCGTGGTTTATAAGGTTCCCGCATCCGTATATGAGCGTCTTATTGAATTCTACATACTCTTCAGCTTCCCTTTAAGTTAAATGCTGGCATCGCTCGAGCAGAGGAATGATCTACAAGCTAGGCATCACGCAGCATCCTCAAAAGTAGTCAGCAGGAAAGATGGTGGGCTTCCTTCGAACAGCTGGGTTCTATGAACGGATACAGCACTTCAGCGTGTCTTTAACTTCGTACGTGCTGGTTGGCGAGTTCGTTATACATGTTTACGACGAAGGCGCCAAATAAAACGACGGACGAAGGAAGACGAGATGGGACACCACGTAGGCGCGTGGTGTGGCGTGTCGTCATAAACATGCTTAACTTCGTCATAAACATGCTTAACTTCGTGACGGCGTTATGCTCGCCCTAGTTACGGTGCACTCGCTTTCTTGCCGTATTGTTACCACTTTACCTCCCCCTCCCCTCTCTCCCGAGCGTAGGGTAGCAAACCGGATCTTTTTCACTGGTTAACCTCCCTGCCTTTCCCCTTTCTTCTGTCTCTCTCTCTCTATTTCTTTCGGCACCTTTCCTTTCTCCAAGTTTTCTTTCTTCCTTATTACGGGGTAGCAAACCGGATATGTCCATTTGGTTAACCTCCCGCCCCTTCCCAAGTCTTGTTTTCCCCCTCCTCTAGAAACCAATTACGATAACACAAATGAAATTCTCCAGGAGTAATACTTACATGCGCTAGACGTACACTCACAACCGTTGAGCCTCTTCTTCGTTGTCGGCGCATAAATTGCTTGCTTCGTTCTAACCTACCCATACTATATTTAGTTAGACGAACCCTTCGACTACACTGTCATCGAGAGCGTTGACTAATAACGTAGCCGAGGGTGCTGGCCGTGTGTTCACAATTTGGCGATGATCCAAGTAATCCACTTCCGGTCCCGAAAATGATTGGCGTATCAGGTCCGATTCGCGTGCAAGCTCCTTAATAACACTGCGTTCCGTTAGACGAGCTGACGTGCATTATGCAATTGTTGCCGGGCGATTCAATCGTTTCCACAGCAGGGCTCGACCTAAAAGCGCGAGAATGGAGAAGCTGGGCACCTATCAGCTGACATTTTCATGGCGCCGTCACCTAAACCATGACACGCTAGACATTGTGCTCTGAAGTTTATGATTATGAAGAGAAGTGTACTTTAGTAGGATGAACAATAATACTAATAGTGACATTATCACCAATCATTGTGTGCACAGAATGTTTGGCATTCAAGGCCATCGTGCTGTGCAGATTTTATTCCTGAAAGAAAAAAAAAGAAATATTATCTTTTTTTATAGTTTAACCGTTGACAAAGTGCATGATCATTCTATCTCAAACGTGATTGCTACTTTGAACTTGGAATTACTTCATGCTTAATTGAAGCTAGCTTAATGTTGCTCGAAGGACGAGATCGCTAGTAGGAATAGACCTATTTAGTGGGCTATGAAGACCACACAGATTATCAAATTATAGTAGTATGAGTGCCAGGCTTATTTTTCAGCAGTATAGTTTTCCCTATATAATGAAAATAAGTCTATTTCATGTTCAGTCTGCATTTCCGTTCGAATCAGCCGGCAATGAAACTATAAATAAATCACTACAAAATAATCCCTACTGATTTATGAGGCATGCAGGACTCTAGATTAATTTTGACCAGCTGGGGTTCTTTAACGCGTACCCAATGGACGGTATAACGGCGTCTTTGCATTTCAGCCCCATAGAAATGCAGTCGCCGGGGACGGGATTCGATCCCGAGCGCTCGGGTTCAACAGCACAACGCCAAAGCAACGCCACCAAAGTAGGTTCTGACATGTTACCATATAAGGGGAATACAACCGCTGTTACCACACCTAACGGCCCGTCTTGAAAAGCGTAACCTCTTGGCTCCTTCGATAGTGAGCTTATGAGTTATATCAGGCGTGATCAGGTGGAATATGTGAGGCTCAATTTGTAAGCATGAGGAGTCCGAGCACTCACTAACAGAAAAACTTGCTTAACTCTTAAAACCTCAGTAGCAACTACCGCGATCCTTTCGCAAACAGTGATAGCACCCGGTGTTATTACCGGTCGCTGGAAATGCATAAGACTTTCGTGTATCCTCTTACGTGACCACTTGCGTGAGGGGTGCGATTCTCACGAGGAGGTGCCTTGCTTTTACCTACCGCAGCCGTTTTCTTCGAATTTGATAAATTCCGCTCTACTTGACATTGTGATTCATTATCTTATTCATCCCTCTTTCGCTCGAAAATGCACAAAATATGACGTTGTCCCCAAATCCTCTGATCTGTGCAGCTGTGCAGACGTCGATAGTCCCTTCGAGTCCGTCATCGCCGCGGTTACAAGCGCGGAGCGGGCCCCCCAACGCCGAAAGGGGCAGGCAGCCGGCGGAAAAGCTCCCTGGCCAAGATGCACCCCTTCTCTTTCCCGCCGCACCCCTCCACTTCATCTCGTCACCTCACATGTTTTGCCCTCCCGTCAAGCCTTCTTCTCCCGGTGTCCTCTCTCTCGGACGGCGTCCGGCTGAGAGCCACCTTGTTTTTTCTTACCCTCCACCAGCCTCCCTCCCCCATTTTACACTCCCGTAACGCCCTCGCCCACCAAGAGTGGCGCGTCTAGACGTCCTCTCCCCAAGCGGCTCCGCTCCCCCCTCTCCCAACCGGCGGCCCATTCGCCGGGCCGCCCAAGCCCCGAGTTTTCGCTCGGAGGCCCGATACCGGCGCGCGACGCACACTCAGACCCGCATCGACCGTCGACGCGGTCGGGCCCCTCACGAGTGTCGAGGACGTCGCCCGCGAGTACGCCCGCCGCCGCCGCATCCTCATGGCTCAGAGACGCGGCGTGTTCGGACCCCTGGCTCTGGGCACCGCGCTGGCGTCCGCGGTACTCGCGGCTGCCCTGTCGCTGGCCCCGGCCTCGGTGGCCCTGACGCTGGCTCCGGACCCCGAGTCCGGAACCGAGCCCGGCGACGTCGTCGGTCCCACGCCGCACCGACCCCGATACCTGGGACCCTGCAACCGGGTGCCGCCCGGCGTGGTCACCGAGCGCTCGCCGGGCTACAACAACTTCAGCATCGTCATCTCGGGCAACCCGAAGAAGTACGTGCCCGGAGAGGCGTACACGGGTGAGCGGCACGGCCCTTTTTAAGTCCTCTGAATGACTTCCTCAACAGATGAACCTGCTTAAATGACATTGCGCGACATAAAAAAAAAAAAAAACGACACGGACGTGAGAGAAGACGACACACCAAGCGCAAACTTTCAACTGAGTTTATTGTGCCACTGCGTCATTTTATACATGGCAGGCAACGTAGATCGCGCGTGCGCTTACAAGGAAATGAAGTGCGAATTCATGTAACACGGTTACGTGTCATGTGATGCCGCGTCCAAGTAACTTAATTCTTTTTCTGTGAGAGCCAGAGACGGGAAGCTAACACACGCATCACCCAAAGATGAACCTGGCCATCAAAAGTGGTCCCAGCGAGGTTTCTTTTTCTTGTCCCACGACAACGAAGGTGTTTCTCAGAACACTACGAAAACAGCTAGTTTCTTTCTTTTTTTTTCAAGTATGCGATATACTCCTTGCCTTCACGCATATATATGACGTTCGGTTATGTGCGGTTGTTCCCGTGACGCTCTTGACACTTCAGACCTGTGGGTGGTAAACGCGCTAGCTTTATTTTTTTTCTTCCCCAGGGCTTCGGGACATTTAGCATGCCACAGCAACTCCGGTAAACAGCTTGGGGTAAGCATGGCGGTCGCAAGGAGCGCAACCCGCATGTTTTTGACGGAGACTGCCGGTACTCATTCTAAGGATCGTCTATAGACTTCAGATAGACTGATCTGTGCCTCGCGGCCATGTGAAGCTTCGAGACTGTCCCGGACAAGAGTCCTTAGGAGTCATATTTCCTATGGTCAAGCTGTGACCCGTATGCTCCTCGCAGAGGTGTTTGGGCAAAGTGTACAAAAATTATTTCACGAAAAGTGTGAGACCTTAAATCCGCGGCTTGTTTTTGTGAGTAGCATACAGTTCGCAGTACATCTTTTTTGTAGGTTTTTGTAAGGGAAAGTTACTGCAAGAGATGGTGGAAAGTACGGAGTTTGAATTATAAAATCTTCTGGCAAGCAGCAGCTTTTGGACAAAAACTCTCGTCTCAAATATAATTAGGCGCGCGGTAATGTCCTTACGCTCCGTATTTCTGCGCATTGCCCTAGCTCCTGGGCAAGCCAAGAAGTCCTAGTAATTTCCCCTGAATATAATGAGAAGCCTTAGGTCACTGTACTATGGCCATTACTTTCTTGATGGTCTAAATTGCAGACTCGGTACTATAATACCTCAGCCTTATGGCGGTATTTGATCAAGGAATGCTGGACCTAGGAACCTCAGGACGCCTTGGTCTTCATCAATAACCGTGGGCAGATTGCTTTGCCATGTAAAAAGTAAAATCTGCAAAAATGCGCCTGACCCGTTTTGTTGTATGCTGGGCGATCCGCAGTTTAATCAGGCTTTCCAGATTTCGCCACTGAGATACCCCGTATCAGGCTGCGCGTGGAGCCACAATCATCGAAGAACGGCTCTTCTTCAGTGAAATTGTCGTGTTTCTATTGTTTTACTCAGAAGTGGTAATAGCACATGTTACTTAGCATGATTATGTAAGGCTATGCCGGTGCCAAATAACTGTTCCGGTCATTGCATGTGACAATGGAAAAATGAAAACGTGCCATAATTGTTTACAAAACGATAACTAGAGGCAGTACGCCTAGAAAGCACTCACAAGGTGAAGAAAAGAAAGATGCACCCGACAACAATAAGAATACTATGAGCCATAACCAGAGGAAATACAAACAAATTTCCTTACGTTGCCGACAAGGTGTCATAAACACAAAATGTGGCTAGATAAACAAAAGAATGGCGTGCAACTTTGCTGCTTCCGATGCAAAATTATTTTGACTGAACATTACATTCGCTTGCCTTTTTGGTAACGCGTAATCGCACTTCGTTCAACTTACCGCTGGCACTTCGACTAGAAGTTGAAGTTTTGACCGCGTTATCCAAGCTTCTGTGACAAATTACGTCGACCACTGCCTTTCGCCTACAGCTTCGGTTCCGAGGCCCTTCTGACGCAACAGGCGATCCCAGAAAAGTGCCCTCGGAGAGCCCGTCGAGGAGCTTGTTCTTACGCCTACTTGTTGCCATTTCGTTGCTTTGCTACTCGAGTTACGTGTTCAAGGTTCCCGCTTTCTTTCTAGTTCTGCAATCGCAGCCCTTCACAGCTCGCTTGAAAAATAAAAACGCAATGCGATAGCGGTTTTCAAAGAGACAGGGTACCTACATGCGTTCCTGAACAGAGTGTTTTGTGTATTACACGGCGTTTATTTCCGGTATTCGAAAAAAATTTCCTCGAGCAAGTTCTGCCTGTTTGATTAGAAAGAAAACCCGGTTTTCGGGCTATGGGCATTGTCGCAGGCCTTAACGAAGCCGCGACACCTCAAAGTTAGCGGTCTTGTAAGAGCTTCTTCGAGCCGAATTCTCACGACGGAGAAGACTTGAGAACTGAGGCAGTTTCTGTCCGTTAGATGTGCGCTAACGCCGAGAATCTCTTGCTTTGAAGGCGTAAAGCATCTAAACAACGAAATCAATAACAATTTTGGTCAGCTTTGCCTTGACATGTATTTGATGTCTTCCGTCTGAGACAACCTGATGCACACTAATGCATGTCTGCTTTAATTTTTATCCAAATTACATTAAAGGCCATAACTGAAGGGTGATCGCCACGAATTTCAAGCATGATGCATGCATGCAGGAACATTTCATGCTGGTAGCGGGGATACTGTTGCCATCAGCTTTCGGGAGAATCGAGAATAACTTGTTCGAGAGCATTCCACGGTCATGGACGGAGACGAGGACCTGTGAAGTATCTTCCGAATGCCGCGGCGTGACAGTGTAATTTAGGATGTGGTATCAACATACAATCTATCCACACTATGCTATTGCGTCAAGACGTATGTGCTTAGTTAAGCTTAAGTGGTTTTTAGCTCTGCGTAACAAAATAGATGGTCACTTTGTCCACGCGCATGAAGATGGTGCTCTGTTCATCTATCAGGGATGTTTGAGCAAACGATGCAATATTCATGTTCGTAAAACACCAGCTCACAATAATAATTGACTTCAAAAGCCGATGCATCATTGGGATTTTCTTGGGTTTTTGGAAAGATAATGTCAGCATGGTATTCGCCCTTCAAATGCGGTGTTTACCGTGTGAATACAATGTTTGGTTTATGAAGAGAACAAAATCAAAACCATAATTGGCTTGGTCACATAGTACGCGCGGGTCAATCCCTGTGGTACAATGCGTTTTTTTTTATTACATGTAAGTGCGACGCACCCGCAGCTTTAAGGCCGTAATTACAAGCGAGCATCACTGTGCAGTAATTGTCCTTTTTATTTCTCACATTTAGAAAGGTGCTGCCAGCACTATTGTAGAACGTGTCAGGTGTATAACACACAAAACACTATTAAAAAGTTATTAGCTACGTTATACACGAAAACGATATGTCAAGTCAAGCGATATGTAACGCTTAAGACTGACGTCTTACGTCACTTTTCACTCCTCGAAGAATCGAGTCAGTGGCATGCTTAAGCAAATTGATGCGCTTTTGCAAAGAACGAGCAGCTGCTACCGACAAAGCGATATGTTCCTTTTTTGTTTTTGTCAGGACATAGCCAGTGACAAGAGGAATTTGAATTTATACGTGCCATAACTACGGTTTATGAGGCATGTCGTAGTGGGGGACTCCGGATGAATTAACGTGCCCTTCAATGCACGAAACACGGGTGTTACTGCATTTCGCCCCCATCGAAACTCGCCGCGGCAGGGATTCGATCCAGCGACCTCGCGCAATGCGGCGCAGCACCATATCCGCTAAGCCGCCGCTACGGTTAGCGAAAAGGGGAACGCATGCCTAGAATAAATCGTTAGGTTACGCCTGACTTGACCAGTAGATAGTGTCGATATCCGTGGCAAAAAAGTTTGGTTCGAGAGCTTGTTGCAGAGCATTTGGCAGCACATGAATCAATATTTACATGCGTGAATTCTTTCTGAGCTACTAGTAAAAAAAAACTCAAATTGGATTGTAGGACTTTATGCACCCTTAAGACACACTTCGGATTTCAGACCGTCGTAGCAGGGAGGGCGACGATCTCGATAAATTTTTTGCACACGTAGGCTTCTTCAAAGTACGCCGAAAGCTCACTCGCTACACGAGCGTTTACATTTTATTGGATTTTTCTTTCATTGCGCGACCCCATCATAATTAAGACGGCCACTGATTTATCTGCAGACATTAAGCACACCGCTTTGAATTCTTGCTCGCTTGCTATTTTGATAGCAGACAGCATACAGACCCGTGGAAGACAACCTGATTTTGTTCGACCTCTTGAGTTTTCTACACTTCCTAACGGGCTGTTTTCGTAAATGTGATCAATGGTCTTCTCTAGTAGGTTTTGTGCCGCAAGGCCTAGGTGCCCGTTCATGGAAATTCTTCTATTAGCTTCAAGCAAGACAGCTATTGGATGCTTTCCACTGAAATTTTTTAAGTGCATAGACACATGAATTTCCTGATGTTATAGCACACAACTCTCCCCAGAATGCCCGCCCGCTGCTGTACTGTGCAGACGCACAGTACAGCACTGTACACCTTTTTCTTTTCTGTGATGTCTGGAGGCTGTCCACAAATACCTTCGGGTTTATGGATTTTTCATTTACGTCGACTACATACTACGTAGGGTTTGAATACAAGCTGTGTTGAACATTGGGGCCACCCATTAGAGCGCAGAAGAAACTCCATCACCATAACGTTGTCCTTATGTAAACATAGAGTCTGATGCTTCGTGGGATTATATAAAAGCCAAAAAGTGGTCCAACGGAAGCGTACCTGATCGCATAACTAGCGCGACTGTAATTGTCAAGGGAATAATAAAAAAAATGCCCGGTGTACCTTAAGAATTGTTGCCACCAGTGCCTTTAATTTACAAAGAATGTAGAACAACGGTGGTGGCAGTTACTGCTTTTTTTTTGTCTTTTTGAACTGAGCGTTACAAGGTGGCAACACTAGAACTGCTGCTCACCTTCGCGTTTCCGGTATTCCAATAATTCTTGAACATATTAGATGGTAGTTTACTAATACAGCACAACTCTGTTACGTGTACGATTTCATTGCTGTCTGAGCGAACCATTTGATTTGTCGCACATTCCTTTCACATACGCGAGGTACTTCCACCCTCCAAAAACAAATTTTAGTTGGTAGCGAGGTATAGTCGAGCACCGAGAAAAAGTTACGTAATCAATACCCTAGCTGCACCGGCGTTAGGCGTTGCAATCATCGAACGTTCTACGTGGAGCCACGGGGGAATGCCATATATGTTTGCCAGCTGCAAACAGGATATTACCGGACGAAAATATGAGCAGAAAAACGCAGTTCCTACTAACGGGAATGGCTTCGGGGACGCTGGTGTTATTAAAGCGTTTCTGACTACCGCCGCGAGATCAAATCAACGTTATGCCCTTACGGCTTTTGTTTTCTCATCGATACATATATACGATCGATGTGAAAGCCGAACTGCAGCGCCGGCTAACGCAGTATTCTTGCTTTTTCGAGAGGTTACGCCCAACGACAAGTGTACAAAAAAGCTACGAGGCTCTCTCGTTATCGAACCGAGGGTACACGGCAAGTCGGGTGCTACTTAGAGGCATGGAAAGTGCACGAAAGCTATTTGGTTGTTTAGCCTAGACGAACAACTCAGGGGTTTTACCTGTAATATTCAGTGGCTTTACCTGTATGAACAGCAATGTGATTACGAGGAACGCCGTAATGTGGGGACGCAAGATTATTTCGAGAACCCGGTGTTCATTAATGTGCGCCCTATGCATCGGTGCACGAGCGTGTTTGCATATTTGTTCCCGTCGAAATTGTGAACGTCGCGGTCTCGCGCTTCGCAGCGTAACGCCAAAGCCGATGAGCCACTGCGGTGGGTAGCATGGCAGTCTTGCTGCAAGTACGTGACAAGTACCGCGGGCACTTTTACTGTATTTTTATTGGCACAGCTGTTAGGGAAACGTCGTGCACCTTTAGTTGTGCATGACCTGCATATCCTTCAAATTCTGATGTGCCATGTCGTCGTTGTTGTGATTGTACCGTTGCGGTGTTCGTTGGTCGGGACGGACGGACAGATAGGTTTTCAGACAATAAGAAACGAAAGCGTACACTTGTCTGTGATGCCAGTGAAAAATCACATAAATAAGTTACACATTCCGCCTGCTAACAAGTTATGGAGGAATTACAGTATGTGGCCTTCTTTCAACTTTAAGATAGCAATATCCAGGCACTCTATAAAATGTATTCATTTTTTCTGAGACTTCCAGGAGGTATCGCAAAAGAACTTGATTGCCTTTTTCGAGCTTTCAGAGAGCCTTCTGGTAGAAAAGCTCCTTATAAAAGAACCTTCACGTAGAGGTGTCCGAATGAACTTGTTGCTTTCGCCTCACTTTCAGATATTTCTGTACACCTTCTAAAATTGTTATGGTCAAAACTTATTGCAGAGGCATCTAAAGAGCATTTGATTGCTTTCCTTCAAATTTAATGTAATTTTCGTTAGAACATTTATAAAGATCGATTCATCTTGGCCAAGACTTCTAGAACAGCCACAAAAGCATTTGACGGCTTTCTGTCGGCTTTGACACAACCTCCATTTGATGTTATACTGAGTGTTGCATAAATCGAAGCTCTGGGTATACAAGACTGTTCCTGGAAAATCACTGACACGTCTTCGTTCAAATGTATACCACATATGTGGGCACTATGTATCAGTTTCCTTATTCATAAAGTTGAAGTGTGTGTCATCTGTGTCGGTATCACTCACAACACGCTGGTTACACTGCAATGAAATGGTAGCACCCTCGGTCAGGGCATGTTCACGGCTACGATGAAACCAAGGTGTTCCCCGTGTCCCTGACAGATGGCGTTACCGTTCTTTTGCAGTGGAATCGACAAGTTTTGAGGGGCGTCGCCGCAGACGATACCCACTTCAGATTTATTGTGAACGAAACTGGTACGAAATACTTTAAAACGTGGCGTAAAACTAAATTTCTAGCGAAGTTGTGCTTTTGTGCGAAATTTCAGCGAACATCAGTCAGCGGTTTAACTCTAAGAGTTACGTACATCTGTCGCTGTTATTTATGCAATACTGAGTATACAATAAATATGTCCCCCCTCTGCTGAAGTCGATGCAGAGGTGTCGCTGTGGTGAATTTGGGCGGGAAACAAAGCGCCTCACCACGTGATCCTCGAAAGGCGCTCATCACAAAGAGGGAGAGAAAAAAAGGCAAAGGAAAGACAGGGAGGTTGACCAGAGGTGATCTCCGCTTGGCTACCCTGTACTGGGGGAGGGAGAAGGGGATGCGATAGGTGAGAGAGAGAAGTATAAAATAATAAAAAAAAACGAAGCTCGTGAAGGCTCATCCGCGCTAATACAAACGGCACCCAGCGCATCTGACGCCTGCTGCGAGAGTGTTGATGCAAAGACGCAGTCACCCGTCAAGTCGCGTTTCCCACAAAGGGGAGGAGTCCGCCAGACGCACCCTGTTAGAGCGAGCTTTGCTCGCGCGGGGGCGCTACGAGCGCTTCTGGCTTACGGGCGTCGCGAAGACAGGCATCGGGAGTTCGATCCCGATTCGACGAATAAAGTCGGCACGGCACTAGGCGGGACGCAAACAACCGCCGCGCAACATCGACGCGATCGGCTCCGGCGACGGGCGCGCGCTCCGGCCGTGAAAACGCAATCTGCGAACGGCGGTGCTGCGTGGAAGAGGAGTCGTCTGGCACTTTGCTCGATCTGCAGCTTTGGGAGCATTGTGCTCCGGTAATAAGCTCGGCACCTTCGACAAATAACAGCCGGTGCGACGCGCTGGCAAGCAAACAGCAATACGGGAACGACATGTGGAAGCCGGAACAGTAATGGGCCCCGCAAGGCTTTTCGGTAGCTGTCGGATCGGAAAATGAAGGCGCCGCGTGTAAAATGGTGTTTGTGTATGTCTGTGTGTGTTGCTCGAGGATCTGGCTTGCGCTAAGGGTAAACCGTAAAACGAAAAAAAAGAAGGCCTAGATAATGGGATATCCTGCATCCCTCAATTCCAAGGGCTGTCGTGCGGGTTTTGCCGAGTTTGTTAACTTATTATTTTTTTTTACATAACCCGCCGACCGGGCCAGCCTTACCTGTGCGCTCGAGAATGCCAAGTCAAGCCAAATCGCTAGCCAAGCAGAGCGCAAAGACAATCTGCTCGTGGAGAGCGTCAACGCGAGTAACTGCTTCCGTAGAATGAAGCCATACAAGCAGCAGAAGACCGAAACCGTCAGTGCTGCAGACGATCTAAGCGAACACTGGCGTCTTGACCGTTGGCGACAAACAAATTCAAGGCGTAGATAAACAAAGAAACGAAACGGGAAACGAAGAAAATGAACGTATCGCGAACGAGGCGGCGACGCTAAGAAGGAGAAATGGTCATGTCTAGGTGTTGCGATAGATTCTGATTCCCTGGAGGCCCATGCGTATACCTGCGTTTTTCAGGTGTTGTAAGCCTTATTACGCAGAAGCAAAAGAGCGGGACCTGTGCCGAAGGGAAAACGGGATGGCTGAATTGGTATACAACGCTATTTGTGTCGCCTGGCAACCGATTTAATCGCAGGTAACGTGCGACACAGCCGACAAAAGTTTTCCCGTGCAGGTATAGGAATGGTACGGGTGACATTTGCACGCAATTGGGCGCATCGTGTTTCATGTAGCAGCTCGAAAGAAACGCGTAATTAGCGATGTAATTTGATATGGTTATAAGAAGGGCTGTGATAGACTTGTCGTTAATACGAACGGAAAGGTCGCCGGAAATGTTTTAAATACGAATTCGGTGGTCTCGCTCTTGGTGCAGCGCAGACTAGTTGAGGCAACTTTCTTTTTATCATTATGTCGTAGCCTTAACTCTGAGTAAGGAGTTGTTCACGTCTGCACGTGGAGCCAGACAATGCTATTCTCCGACTTGGTAGTTGTCCTGTAGAAAACGATGAAAATGTTACATGTAAAAGTAAAAAAAGGTGGGTGACCTATTTTTTAGCGTAACAAAAGTATACTTCTTGACTCTGACGTAGTAGTTCTGCGGAAACTCGCAAGGTGGAGAGAAGTGGGCTTGCGGGTTTCCGCAGAACTACTACGTCAAACTGTTGCATTTGCTTCGTGTTGTCGACAAATTCGACTTCGCCCTACCATCTGCTAGCCGCCTGGTTAGCTCAGATGGTAGAGCGGCTGCCCCGGAAAGGCGGTGGTCCCGGGTTCGAGTCCCGGACCAGGACGAATTTTTCTTCAACTATGAGGCTTTTCTTTCGAGGAACCCGTATGGGTTTCCTTTGTAGCAATTGCTACGAACGGGTGGATGTCTCATTTTCCCTTCACTTCTTGACTCTACTCAAGATACAGACGTTCCTCGGCAGCCGCGAATCAGGTCCCTCCCTGAAGGCCACATTCCCAATACTACACTCACAAACACGAACGTTTGAGCCAGGAATACACGGGAGCACGCTAAAACACGCGTAAGTAAGAATAAGCGCGTTTACAGAAAGAAGGAAGAACGACATCGACAAATGGGGGGGGGGGGGGCAGCGTTTTAACAATATTCGATTAACATCAAGGAATATTCTTGACTTGATAAGAAACTGCATGAGTTATGGATATTGTTACTTGTGATCTAAAAGGGAAGATAATTAAGGGAGAAAAGGCTAAGAGATTGTCTATTGAATGCTGGCCTGCTGGTGAATAAGCGGCTTATCAAAAGAAAAGAACACTGCTATGTTGCCTACAAGTCTTCACCTAAAGCACCTCAACTATTAAGAAAACAACTGTAGTGCAGGCAATTCAAGATTAGTATCCGTCTCTCAGCAACACAAATTGTAGGGCATGGACTTCAACATAAACTTGAATTGACAAACAGTAGTTATAGAACTGTACAAACGCTACACTTTACCGACATAAAGTTACGCAAACGTGTGGACAAATTCAAGAGGTTAGGTGTGTTCGCAAAGCAATTAACAATTGTAAAATATATGTACTAGTCGAATATATTAGGTGCATAGTATGGAAATATCACAAACGCACTGGCTGTCTCTGAACAATGCGTGAGTCACTAGAGACAGCCTATTGCATGTACTGCTGAAGATATAGAACAATTTGACGAACTTCCGCTGCATTAGAGCACATCGGTGTAGTTGCCGCACAGACATGAAACACAATGGCAGTGCCCTAACTAGAAAGCTCAGAGGCAATTCAAAGTGCTTCGCAAATGAATAAAATAGCAAAATGCACGTCAAGGTTCCGTTATCTTAGGTCTAGAGAATAACCACCGCGCTAAACGAACTGCGCGCTTAACTACGTGCTACATAAACTGCGCTGTCGCGAGCGCGTAACGTCGGCTCTTGCCTGGTTTACATCCCTGTCTTCCTTGTATATGTATATATATATATATATATATATATATATATATATATATATATATATATATATATATATATATATATATATATATATATATATATATATGTGTAGTCCTCTGTGCGATTTGAGTATTGTTTTCGTCGATGCTTTCATCGTGTGATGAACGCAGGCTTGGTTATGTTAAAGAAGTTTCCTTGTTTTCTTCTTTATTTATTCATTCACACCAGCGACTTCATTAAGCTTGTCCAAATGAACTGCCAACAAATTGCGGAGGCGATGTAGTGCACAGCGCGATGGGCTGGAACCTCTGCAGTGGACGTCTGCACGGCTCCATTGACCGAACGACGACTAAACGATGCACGAATGGCAGTGAATTCGGAGGGACTATAGTAAATAACGCTAAAACTCACCCTTAAGGTGCACACGTACCAGTAAGTAGAAGACACACGTTTGTGAAATACGTTTCAGCGGCTCAAAGCGGAGGACTTGTAGGCATACACAAGGAACATTTGCTTTGCTGCTCAAAGCGGCAGAGTCCCCGTTAGCTAATGCATTTCACACGAGTAGGCGCGGTCTGCAGGGAAGTACTTTCGGCGGCGCCACCACTCCGAAAAAAACAACGCCACGCTTGCGAACGAAAAGTCAAAGGTGTGGAAGCGCAAATCGTCTGTCGTCGATGCTTCAATCGCGTGATCTTGCTGCATTAATGCATTCCGGAATTCGAGATGCGCACGGAACCGGACTGGTTCTCCCCTAACGCGAAAACTACTGAGTAGTGTGTTTTGTTTACCGCGGCCCGTTCCAGCCGGTGTGGCCAAACTATGCGATTTTGTTTGCTTCCCTTTCGCGAACGTTGAAAACATCGATTCCTGCCCTGCCTGCCTTGCGTAGTAGCACAGGACGAAAAGCCTTGAAGACAGTTCAGGTGCCCCCATTCCTTTCATTGTGTTTACTTCCAGTTTACCGGTTAGCATTAAAAAGAGAGCAAGACTTTGAGAGCAAAGAAAAGGACAGACCTTCTGGCCACACATTATCATTATTTAATACGATTTGGAAGTTATTCACGAGAGTAGGTTGTAGTTTTGTCGTTACGTATGTGTGTACAACGTTCCGGTGTTCCAGCAAAAGTGACGTCACCGAAGCTCCATATCTTCTTTTTTATTGTTGTTCGTCCCTCAGTCCTCCGTAATTCTAAAAAAAAAAGAACCTTTCATCTTTCTTTCTTTTTTCTCGCGTGCTTCGACGTCTTAAAATGACATTTGAAATTTAGCCACCAACAAACCTCTCGGAATGCGAAGTAGGCAAGCCGTGCTCTGAGAAAATTCTATCGACACCGAGTTGGATTGTGATCTAGTGCCGTTATGTGTGGATTTACAGCCAAGAACTCGTTTCCCTTAAAAGGGACACGTACATGCGTGGAAAAATACATGTGTGCAGCACTGCCTCCTCATGTGCACATTATGCAAAGAGCAGCCGGTGCCACATTAGCGCGCCAGCGTCAACTTTAACAGAACTGACATTTGGGTGAACTAGCATAGCTTTTCCCTAAGTAACACAGCGTGAAAATGACACTGATAAAAACGATGTAATCATGGCACGTGCGCTGTGCTCGCAAGCCAGAGGTTTATGAAACGCAAAGCAATTTTATATACTCGATGAAATCACGTGGGCTCTCGGAACCGTAGCGACATATAAAATAAATAATCATGGCTTTGCACATTCAGCTTGACTTGGGTCTAGCGTGGACATCAAATCCAAAAATGAATGGGTGAACTGGAAACTACTGCGGATTACGAGTGTTAAAAGCTTGAATTTATCTTTCGATTTTGGATTTGCAGAGTGCAGATTGTGGCCGTAATTTTTGCCCATGTTACCATCTTGCCATGAAGACCGACATCATTTTTAAACATCTGTCTTCCATACGATAATTTTTTGAAGCTTTCTGCATTGGTCAGGCATTGTCACTCACCGAATTGAATCAGACACAGCATAGAATAAACTTTCTTTCCGCAGCCAGACGTTTATACAATATGAGTTTGTTAATGAAAACTTTTGCGCATTCAACGAAAATACCAATCAGCTCTATATAAAGCATTGAACGAATGTGCGCTGAAGAAAAAAAGAAATAAGCTTACCTTGCTTCAAGCAATTTTTGTATAAGTGTTATTTTTTAAATTTGAAAGTTATCTTCCTAACTCATACGATTCCTGGCAAATCTCCCTTAGTGGGTATGAGCGAATAAATGCAAACCAACCAGTCAGTTAACCGATCAACTTGGTGAAGCTGCAGAGTGGGTTATGAGATACGATTTGGTAAAGTATCTGGTTTAATTTTGACGTGGCACGAAAACCCATTACAATCTTGACCCGAGAAAGAAGCCTCAAATAACCCCTTGACATACATTGTGGACCATCGCAACGTTCGCATCGTCATTTTCCTGAAACAGTTCTTTTTCTGGACATTCAAACACATGCTCTCGTAAGCGAGATTCATTTTTTACGTTTATTTTATGTTAGAAGTTGTCGGGACTGTAGGATGCGCAGGGTAGATGGTCTTATATGTGGCTGGAGCTAACCCTCTGCCACGGTCCTTCTGCCGCTGAAGGCTTTGGGACTTTGGCACTGAGGCACACGACCTTGTCCTTGCATTTACGCCCACGACAAATGCGATATGGCTGGCGCTAGTTAGCGGGGCTCACATTGCTTGCTTACGGGGCTCAAGTTGTCAAGTCAAACGTCGCGCTTTCGCTGTGTCGGACGGCGGTCTGGAAATGCTCGGTGGGTCTATTACTGGTGCGTCCTACGACACGAGTTTGGCGAGCAAGGATTAGCAGATTTTCTCAGTGGAGCTTTCGGGCCTGCTTGGTCACGTAGATCGAAAGTTCAGTTGCTGAAGGCCGTCACTTGAACTGTCCACCTTAGATCGTATCCGCCGTGCGTTGTTGAAAGATAAACTGTCGGGTAATTCTTTTTTTTCACTTGTATGAGCCGTTTCAACGAGAATTGCTTGGACACCGGCGTAACCGGTGCCAGTCCGTTGCAAGCGCGCGTGAACACCTCGTCGGAAAACACCAAGAAGGCCTACAGCATCTATGGCCGTCGAGTAACGCACCTTCTGGAGCCCCTAAATAAACAGTGGAGGCATGTGTCGACCACCTAAATTTTCTTGCCCAAGACCCTCCTGTCGTACCATTATTGAGCATGTCCACTCAGTGACGGTAAATTATGTGGTGGCCGAAAATATTTCGCACAGTAGCTGGCCACCACGTACTAAACATTTGCTTTTGAATCGGTATCCTTGAATTGGGGGATCGGATTCTTAATCTAGCGGGGAATTTCACCCTCGATTGATGAGGTTTAAAGTTCGTAAATCCGCATGAGAGCCATGCTAGACGCTGTAATGAAGTGCTGCTGATAGATTTGACAACTTGAGGCTCCCGAAGCATGTTGCACGAGTGTTTAGGCATTCCATCCGCTTCAAGTTGCCGCTGCAGCCTCCAGGAATTGAAGCCATTGACCTTGCGCTCTGCAGCAAAACGGCCATAACGCCTTTGCCACAAAGGCGGCCAGGAGGAGAACTTCTGAGTGACAGTTTGGATCTTACATAGGCCTCAAACAAACCAGAATGAAGGCAAAGAACTCCTGTGACATGTGGCTGCCCTGCACAAACGCCTTCGTGCTATAAGAAAAGCACACAGAACATGCGCCTTCGAGGAAGTAGCGATATTCTTCAGAGAAAAAGAGGAGACACATGAGAAAGGCGCGGTCGAATTCTAAAGCAACACTCCGATTTAGCTTCGCGCTCTCGGAGTTGCCAGATATTCAGATCCCGCACATATGATGAGCCATTTATCAACACCTTAGAAGAGCCTGCAAAATATCGTATGTGTGCTCTTGTTGTGCAGTGTATTCATTTTTTAAGGCGGAAGATTTCTCCCAACATCAAGGGGGAGCTCTTGGATGTTCATTTAGTTTATACTCATGATTCGTACTGAAACCCTAAATTGCTCATTGCTACGCTGTGCTCTTTAGAGGCCAGCTTATTTGCAGCCCCGAATGTTCTAGTTATCACTGTGCTGCTTGCTATATTGAAGCATTGTCAAATGGCCCAAAATATTACCATAATAATATCGTTGTAATCCCCAAATTGATGACTAATGTTGCGAACAATATCAGAATATACTTGTATAGCTCAGGCTGGGATGAAGCCTGCGTTAATTCGCAAATTATGGCGCTTTTCTGAGTATTGTGGCACCCTCTATCATAGTGCGTTCTACTGAGCAGTACTGACATTAAGCTTATTGAATGTATTCGTACGAGCTTAAACGTTCGTACGTGTGCATGTGGGCCCTTGAGTGCGTACGTCCCGAATCATCTTCGCATTCGTACTTAGAGTGGAGAGCTCGAAGTTCCTAAATTCTTGTTTTTTCATCGATTACGCATCGCCCTATTTACCGACTGATACTTGACAGTGTTGTCGCACACTTCCACACTGTGGTCTTTGGCATCGGGGAACTTGCTATGGCACGCATAAGAAAAGAAAATAAGTTTGAAAGGAATTAGATTTCTACAGACCAAGGCTTACTCACGAAACTTGGCACACCATTAGAGTAGGCACACGAGATTTAGCTCCAGAATCCACTTGATTCATGTGGTTCAGAACTAAACCCGTGCATCATGATGTTCTGAGCATAAACGTTTACACATTCGCACGTGATCACGAGAAAGCCTCTAATGTCAGTCAGGAAGATTTTGAAGAGTGTTGTAGTGTCCCATTATAAAATACTGGAAACTCCTGGAATCTTCTAAGAGGCTCCAACACAATATCAAAAGCAAGTCATAACAACGCATCTTCATTACAAGTAAACCCGACAACATGAAGCAGCTCCACAAGAAGGAAAGCTATCCTCTTCCGTAGCGATGCCGTGTTGCCAAAACTTGCAAACAGCAGGCGACCATGAAGATGGATGCATGGCTGGTGTCCAAGTTCATATATTTAACTTGCTTAGAGAGGCCCTTGATCGTGTAGGGGTCCTTGTGTTGACACACATAATCACGACCTATTATCCTAACAAGCTTGTAAGCTCGAGCAAGGCAGCGTAATGAATACTTGTTTACAAAAACTCTCTCGAGCGCACAAGATCACGCCCTCGAGGAGCCAGTCGTCCGGACTCGATTGCCAGGCACTATTTTGACGGGACACCCGTTTCTTGCGTGACCTTGCATCCTCGAGGATAGTGGCCTCTATAGTTCTTGTGGTACACGATCGCCGAGTCTGACCGTAACCATGTCAAGCGTGTTTCCACAACACATTGGACCTCCAGAAGGGTATACAAACACTTGTTGACGAAACTCCCGGGTCTCGTGAGCAGACCAGACGCATTATCAGTGGGGGGGGGGGGGGGAGCTGGACTCGCCTTCCGGTCTACTTGCAGTTCCTATCTCGATTCCCAGCCTCACCCACCTCCTCCTTCATGTGTAGGTTGCATAAAATCGGCGAGACAAGAAGTTGAGGGAAAGGAGGGAGGTGGCGGCGTCTGGGATGTCGCAGGCTCCATTTTTTTTTCTCCTTCACGCAGCAGCGGGCTTGGCCTGACGTGGTCGCAGCGTCGGCGACCGTCAATCTAATCGGAGGCCATTTCCTGTTTCGGCTCCCCATCTGGCCATCGCCGCGTCGTATTTGATGCCCGCGCACGCTGGCGCGCTGCACTGGCTTCGCGGACAGCGCAGGATTCCTCGCGAAAGATTTCCAGAGACTAATTGCTGCGTTCTGAAATTCACCAGAACAATCGTGGCCACAGCATAACGGCTTGTGTGTCAGAGATGTTGCATACTGCACGGACGGATGTTGTATGGCGAACGCCTGATATATTAGACTGTTTTAGTATTCTACGGATTGCTGTTTTCGACAATTGTTCTTTTTGTCACTAAAATATGTTCTTCTTTGTGTGTGCTAGCTAGTGACATCAGCAGTATGCTGTTTCTTTTCATAGCCGTGTATATTCGCTGTATGTATTTAGATTTTCCAGTTACTGCTAAAGCGAAGTCAGCTCTACAGTCCTTTTACTCTGGGAGCTCTCTCTGTATGTTTGTATAATTCGGATTTGTAATCTTACTTTTTGTGCAATAATTAACTGAAACTAAAAATCTGAGCAGGAGCAATAAACAGCATGTACGTTTTCTACAATATATTCATGAAAAATTAATATTGGTGCCTGTGGGAGAGCGCAGCTGCCTATGATATCTAAGCTGTTGAATAATTCGCTGTTACAAATGTCGAGAGTAAAAAAGAATGATAGTACGAAGCGAGATCATTCGCAAAGCTAAAAACGTGCTCACTCAAGCATGAAGGACAAATAAATAAGCCTTAAACTAGTCTCAGTGAGTAGTTTTGACAGGACACTTATAATTCTCTTAAGATGCATACAGTGCCTGAATACACGTACACGTATTGTGTGTGACCAACCTTTCTGCCAAATTTCATCTGCTTTGTTTCTTTCAATCCTTTCTTTTTCCCTTTTTATTGGGTTTTTGCAGAGGGTTATTCGTATGCATGACATACGACAATGGATGAGCACCCCCTCCTCCACATCACCCGTATAGACTTACCTACGGTTGCACCATTTATCAGATCACGTCCCATGCGAAATGCCAGCAATAAGGGCTTAATTCGCCTTCGCCATGCAAAATGTGCTCCACGGTCAAGCCATATGCTGCCCGTCGGTCGGGACCCGTTTTACAGTGCTAGCAGGCGTACGGTGTCATTTACGAGGGGGAAAGTGACCTAGTCGCATCTCACTTTAGTGCCATGTTGGCGAGTTACACCAGTGTAATGATGATGAGTGGATGCCCCTTTGAAGCATGGCAATAACACGTGCAACCGCACTCCATCTTGTAAGTCGAGAACTTATGCGTCTACATTAAACGCTACGTTGCACCATAGTGCGGCCTTGTGCCAAATTTCATTCGACGTCACTCTGTTCCGACGCCACTTATGTGACGTCATGCAATCAACCGAACTTCTCTTGCTTAAAAAAAAGCTCGGAGCCAAACCAGATGCCGCTTATTCAAATACATGTAAAATGCAGAAACATGGTTTTATCACACAACCAAGGGACCAAGTTTGAATGAAATCTGTTGCATTAGACAGAAAAAAAATATAAATTTTAGTGACTAGAGAGCCGAATTTTGGTTTAAGCCTTGAGATTTCTTTTTTTAATTTCTGAAAACCGGTAAGTAGAAGAAAGATCCAGAAGCACGAAGTTTACAAATCTGTAACTCTGTAAGCAAAAGTATACTTCGCCGTTCTGTAAACAGCATCCGATAGAACATCTGAAGCAGACAAATTCGATATATGAAGTTACAGCTTAGGTGAATGTGTTAGAATGTTTACAAAGGTTTCGAAAAATTTTTAATCACAATTTAGGGCGGTACTTCAGAGGGGTGAGTAATACATAAATTTTGTATTAGATTACCTTAGATTGAATAATGGGTGCAGTTTCTAGAATTGTGATTTCTTTATTGCTGTCTTACAAACGTGTAATATTCAGCTTTGTTTCTTGATATTTAAAAATTGTCAACAATATTTTTAAAATGTCAGTGGTCCAAATAAAGATACGCTTCCTACATTCCTCAATTTTAACTTTAACGATACTCCTCGCATTCAGTGCAGTGGTTGTTGAGTAAAACGAGTTCTGCGATATTATGTACTTACATAGAAGCACCCGAGCTAAATCTTCCTCCTAAGCGGACTGAACTATTCGTTGCTGTCTTTAAACCTTAGGGATTTCTAGGGACGGGTCACATTTCTGTCTCCTTCTTTTTTATTCTTTTTTTTTATTTTACTGTACCCTCAATACCGAAATTCTTGGTGCACACTTCGGCATTCCTTAAAATTATGTGATTCTGTAGTGTACCGTTCTTGCGTGCGACGCAAAAGTAATCTTTTCGGGTGACTCTCATTTTCTAAATTCACGTTCTTACACAGCCGGCCGTAGCTTCAAACAGAAGTGCACTACCCTCCCGCTCTGTCGTACAACACTTCTTTCTTTATCAATTTTGTTCCCTGTTTTATAGCAGTAGAGAATCTTGTGGTGGACAACAGTGCAGCTTCTCGAGTGAAATGATAACTTCGCCAACCGTAAAGCATTTCGCAGCCCTGTCTAATGAGGAGTCACTGGAGAAATTCATGTCGATTTTAGCGCCATAGAGAAAACGCGAAACACTCGCTATAACGAAATCATAGCTCGACAATCACAGCCTTCCCGGGCGAATTCGAAGGTGCATTGACTTATTCGCTGTAATGAATGGACGGACGGACGGACAAAGTTCCACTTCAAGTGGCCACTGCATGCCTCACTCTGATGTTGGTGCTTGACCAGTGTTCGTCGTCTTCATTACAATATAGATAGATAGATAGATAGATAGATAGATAGATAGATAGATAGATAGATAGATAGATAGATAGATAGATAGATAGATAGATAGATAGATAGATAGATAGATAGATAGATAGATAGATAGATAGATAGATAGATAGATAGATAGATAGATAGATAGATAGATAGATAGATAGATAGATAGATAGATAGATAGATAGATAGATAGATAGATAGATAGATAGATAGATAGATAGATAGATAGATAGATAGATAGATAGATAGATAGATAGATAGATAGATAGATAGATAGATAGATAGATAGATAGATAGATAGATAGATAGATAGATAGATAGATAGATAGATAGATAGATAGATAGATAGATAGATAGATAGATAGATAGATAGATAGATAGATAGATAGATGATAGATGTACCTCTTTTGTCTCGGGCTTGTGACAGGCGTAATTTGGCCATTAAGAAGAATTTGTGCGAACACGCTGCATGCGCTAACAATCCTATTCAGTCCTCCAGTTCCTTGTTAATCTGCGCGATCGCACGCTAACCTTCTCGTAAGCTTTCACTGCGGGTCTTATCCCCGTTGTGCGGGCATATCGCCCGCGCTGCGGCGGCAGCCGCGTTCCTTAATCGGAGAAATTGTGTCACTGCCAGGCTCACATGTGGTGCGCCCGGCTGTGACACAATTTCTCTGCGGCCGTCCAGGGTCACGACCCATATATTTGCCGACCGCCACCACAACTGCCTGATGCGTGGGACAGGGCTGTGGCCTGGTGAGGCTTGCGTCATCAAAGACGGAGATGTCGCGCGGCAGACGGCAGGCAGATGGAAGAGATATAAAGAGCGCCGGATTCCCTAGAGAAAGAGAGAGGCTGTCTAAGATAGCATGTTTCTTAGCCTGCACTGCGTATAGAAATATGCATTCTTTCTGCCTGCGAGGCCTTCGCTTAGCCGTGCCTTAACTTGAATGCCTAGATGCGCTGAATTGGTCGAATAATAAATAATATTTACTAAGATGTAATGTGGCTAATATCAAGCTAGTAGCAGCTTCGACTAGTTGTTTTAGAGAGTCCCGACATTGGTACTTAAGTGACGAAAAGCAGCAAGCAAGCTTTATTACTAGTTAAATATGGACTCAACGTCAAATGAAATGTCTTTGCTGAGCCACCATGTACAGCATATACACATAGAGGCGCGGAAGACGAAACGTGTATTTATGCAGCTTGCCAAGCGCGTAGCCCCTTTGAAATACATTCTCGCAGCAGAATACTACAGTTCACGCAAGCAAGAACACTTGTCAAGATGTGAAAATTGGGCCAAAACAGACGTTATTAAATAAGCACGCGATAATTAAGGTGCCATATGAATTTTTCATAGCGTCGAATATTTACAAAGAAAAATAGCAAGTTGATTAATATGAAATCTGCTAAGAAGAGAAGACAGTGTGAGGAATAGACAGTGTTTGTTGTAGTTAAAGAAACTTAAATTATGGGGTGTTAAGGGCCAAAATTACTTTCTGATCATTAGGCACGCCTTAGTGGGAGACTCCGGAAATTTCGACCACCTGGGGTTCTTTAACGTGCACCTAAATCTAAGTACACGGGTGTTTTCGCATTTCGCCCCCATTGAAATGCGGCCGCCGTTGCTTTGTTGTAGTCCAGGTGAGGTTTACGTACAACCCACGGCTCCTCATGTGTTCTCGGCTAACACAATATATTTTGTTGTAAGTGCGTTAGAGTGTTCAGATTACATGCCTTTGTTGCGTCTTTCGTTTAAAATTTTAACCCTAACCAATATTTATATAGGTTGCGTACGCTGGTAATCCCGGATTGCTGAAGGAGATTGGCGTTTGGTGACACAAGAGCTGCGTTATTAACGTGACAAATATATATTTTGTTATTATTCAAGGGAATTCGCTGCAGAAAAAAATATCTGGCTTTTTCCCGTACAAGTTGACAATAATTGATATACCGATAAATATTGCGCAGAACCAACGCACATGCCGGGATTTGTGGGAGGCTGGAAGAGGTTAATTAAATGCTATATAACAAGTAAATGACGTGCGTACACCTGACTTTATTGTCCTCTACGCATCGTGTAAACGTTTATGCACCGCAACGGTCGCAACTTTAATTTCGCGCAATTTTGGTGCTTATGCGCGTCACCATTCCCAATCTGAGCCCAAACTGTGCAAACCGTAGTTCACGCGCAATTGCATACTGAGAGAGGTCGACGCAGCCACGGGGCGGGAAGGAAGGCGATGTTTTACTATTTGTCGATGGAAGAATGATGAGGAGAGATGTATCCTGAGATAAGCACGACACGAAAGGCCGTTGATAGTTTGTTTTCCCGTTTGATTCTTGCGTCTATGGCCCAGTGGAATCTGGCACGCGTGCACGTTCCACGTGACTTGAGGCACGTGCCTACAGTGCAAGACAGCAGCAGCAGCAGGCACGATTAGCAAAGACAGGGAGGGTTAGCCTGAAAAAAAAAAAAGATTTGCTTTAACACAGAAAGGACCTTAACAGAGAAAGAGTATAGAGTGGAATAGAAGATTGATATGCCGGAGACGGAGATAATGCTCAATAACCTGGCAAGGAAACAAGAGTTCAAGATCACCAGTTCAGCCTCTAAGGTCTGTGAAGGAGTACGTTTACGTAGGTCAATTAGTCACAGGGGACCCTGACCATGAGAAGGAAATTTGCAGAAGAATAAAAATGGGTTGGAGTGTATACGGTTGGTATGGCCAGGTCCTGACTCGAAGCTTACTACTATCATTGACAAGAAAGGTGTACAATCAATGCATTCTACCGGTGCTAACATATGGGGCAGAAACTTGGAGGTCGACAAAAATGCTCCAGAACGAGTTAAAGACTGCTGAAAGAGCCACAGAACGAAGAATGTTAGGCGTAACGTTAAGGAAACAGGAAGAGAGTGGCGTGGATCAGAGAGCAAACGGAGATTTGACATTAAGAGAAAAAAATGAAGCTTAATGAAGAAAAAAATGAAGGTTAAGAAATAACCGGTGTACCATTAGAGTTACAGAATGGGTGCCAATAGGAAGGAAGCGCAGTCGAGCACGGCAGAAAACTAGGAGGGGTGGTGAAATTAGGAAATTCGCAGGTGCAAGTCTGAATCGGTTGGCGCAGGACAGGGGTAATTGGAGATCACAGGGAGAGAGTGGACTTCGTCTGCAGTGAACATAAAATGGGCTGATGATGATGACAAAGTGTTACACAAGCACCGTTATTCTCGTAGTTAGTGGATTTCAGGCACTGTTGATATATCTGATTGTCACTGTTGAAAGTTGCTTATTGCGGAAATCTTGCTTGTTTTTAACCTCTGAGAATAAACAACATTGTGTAAATTTCGAAATCGCTTCGAGAGGCCTAACGAGAGAAGAAGAAGCCGATGATGATTTTTTGGCATCGCCTTTGCAACGGAGCGGTAACAAATACTCACTGAGCCTGCTTGCGTTAGCAGGTATGTGCTATGCATACTTTTTAGTCTACCATTTTTTTTTTTGCATGCATCTTCTAATCTTTTGTCGCTTCCTCAAAACTTTTCTGCCAACCATCTACTGCTACTTATTCCTGTGATGAATCTGGTCGTATCAATCTTTTCCCTGCTTCTTTTTTTCCACTAATACTCCTAAACGTCTCTTGCGTATGTGGACTTCTGACCAGTGGATGCTTCAGTGCTGACGCTCGTTCAAGCGCTCGTTTAAGGTGTGCCGTGAACATCAGAAGTTACGGGACGCAGGATCTGTCAAGAAGCTGAATTCTGGCGAAGTGTTGTCACACAGCCTCAAATTAAATATTCCAGCATGCAGTAGCCTTCGTCACCTTTAGAGTGATTCATTAAATTAGAAGTGCCAGGCGTTAACAGTGCAGGAATTCAAATTTGCAGAGGAAACCGTATCCCGTAAACTTTTGCTGTTGACGTACGTTGCCGACAGGTCTCACTGGGTGAATACTTTCGCTTTCCATTAGAAAATTCCGGGATGACATCGCCCCCTATTGGCGAAGTCGAGAGTTACGTGCTGCGGCATATGGCCTCCGAGATCGGGACATCTCGGAGGCCACGTATGGGAGTTTTCCGATTTCGCTGCGGATCGGCAGACATGGACGGTACAAGTACAACGCTCTACCGGATGTCATGTTTCGGTTCCCTCTCGCACTTTTCGGAGGCGCACGAAAAGATTCGCAAATAGGCAAAATCACTTACGTGTACTACGTATGACAAACGTAAACGTAGTTTGCATATCGTCCCAGACGTAATGTACGCTGTCGCATTGTACTAAAACTCGCTTTCGGCAAAGTTTGTTTGCGGAACGGTAACTCTATTTACCGTTACCCCGCATTGGGGGGGGGGCTTCAACGTTACACAACCTGTTGCTTGCTATTGCAATAAAATTATTTTGGCAATTGATTTCGTGCCTTTTACAACGCAGCAACACACGATTGCTTTATGAAATAAACCCAGCTCCTTGCCACGACGTGCCTCAACTCCGGCAAGGACTGCAATGGAAGCCCAGGCGTTTGACGCGAGAAGTTCACTGAAGAATCTAGCGTAACTTAGGGAGGCCTCACACAAAGCGCTCTTTCATTTTGCTGGCACGCTCGACGTAGAAATGAAAAAAACAATTTTGGAGCGTGTGCTTACGAAAGAACGCCAGAAATGGAGGTATAGAAGGAAGATAATCTTTCACGATAGCTGGCTTAACCCGTAAAATAATCCCAACTATACAGAGACCCTGCTAATGATACTACCAATGAGACAGACTTTAAAACTCTAGGCACAGTTTAGAATAACATTTAAAAGATTACTGTTCATTTAACACTCGTGTTCAGAAACCATCAATAGTGATTGTTAATGTAAGCCTAAGCCTATAACGCTCCTAGAATGCTATTCTCTTTAATAAAATAATGATGCGCATGATGGCCTATATTTGTTACAATGAGGGTATTCAGGCAGTACCTGTTGTTTCGTTGCATAATTTCGTAGAGAGCAATGAGCACATTAGTGGCGGTTGGCTCTATGGCTGGCTCTCTGTATAAGCCGATTAAACATATATGCGTGTTGTCTTCAGCGGGGAGGGGGGGACGCGTCGAGCTATAAAATTGACACATATTTCTGCATTCCTCACGGTAGCACAGCTCAGTGCCTTTAGGGAGAGAGAAGTGTGAAGAAGGAGGATGAACGATTGAGAGAAGGATTAGAATGCGAAGGTGGCGTGCCATTGCGAGACTGGCCGAGGGCAGCAGCAGAAACCTAGAGTCTGCTGGACACCGAGGCAGGCCTCCAGAAAGTCGAGGACTGCCTTCAAAACATGGCTGTGGAGGCGGGCGGGGAAAATCAGGTACGCGATTGTGGAGATAGGCAGGTCCTGCCGCCGGAGCGTAGCAACGAGTTCTGCTCGTTAGCCACTGCGCAGTAGCCTAAAGCCCCTTAAACTTCGTAAAGTAGTGCCACGCTTTGAAGAACGCCGCCTCCTCCTCGCGTGCTCTGGCCGAGGCCGACGTCGCGTCGCTATTGGCCTAATAGCATCACGTGGGCCCTCGCGCCGTGCATCAGCGCCATTTTTGCTCGAGAAGCATCTACGGAGTGGCGAGGAGCGCATGTTGGCGCCGTTGCTACGCTCGAGCAGTGTAGGCGGCGCCACGGTCGAGGAGGGAGCGTGAAAGAGAAGAGAAACGAGGAGGAGTGAAGGTGGAGGAGGAGAGTGTCGCTACTTTAGAAGTTTAATGGGTTTTACAGTAGGCGACCGGCGTCCTCCTCTCTTGCCGCAGCCCTCTTCTGCAGCTGGCGCGGAAGGGGGAGAGGACGCTGGGATATGAGAGGAGGATTGTGCTTCCACAGCGCTGCACTCCGCAAAGCACACGTGAGGCAGCATGTGCGTATGTCTCCTAGGGTTAGCTTGCGTTCGACGACAAAACGCACCCCCGCATCTCGCTTTTGTCGACTTCACTAGTGAATGTGGGCTGCTAACCTAACCTAGGCGAACATGCATGGAAACTTGGTTTACAACCAAAATTTATGCAAAGTTTTCGCGAAAGTACGGACCGTTTTTATCGGCGCCTTTGTGCCGTCGGTGTAAGTCCGGCTACTGACAGCCAACCGCGAAAACGGGCGAACGAGGCAAAGAAAGCTATTCGCATAAAAAAAAGTTAAAGCATAAACTGCTTCTGGGCCCTCAGCCGAAGGAGCACAGATGCGAAACAAACATACACACACACATGCACCGACACAAATAAACAAACAAACAAACAAAAGGAATGAGTCTACGCCTTCATACTGGTGCACTCAGGAAATCACGCGCAGTACATACGAAAAATTGGAGACGCAAAGCATGAAAACGAACAACCAGTCGAGGATGAAAAATTACCGAGAGAAGCTCAAACAGACAGCCTCTCTTAGCTGAGTGCACAGACGTTGCTTAGGCGTGGAGCGCGCCAGATATAAGTTTTTGAAGCGGGCATTCAAAGGCCCACACACGCAAACACACACACACATGCATGCAC
The DNA here is from genome assembly GCF_038994185.2 of Dermacentor albipictus. Lineage (NCBI taxonomy): Eukaryota > Metazoa > Arthropoda > Arachnida > Ixodida > Ixodidae > Dermacentor > Dermacentor albipictus. Next base: position 19,227,206 of record NC_091830.1, on the reverse strand, counting down.
ACACACACTCACAAGAACCAATACCAACAACGCAAAGCGACAAATAGGCCGGCGCTTCTGACGCTGGCAGAAGTGAACAATGCGGCTAGCGTAAAGCCGAGTTTACGTCCTACTCCCACTTCGTGCTTGTCTCCTTCTACGCTCGGGATTTGCAGTCGACACAATCCGGGGCAATCCAGGAAGCCGATCAATGCCCTGATGGGTTTTGGGCTCCCGAAAGGAAGCTTATGGGAAGAAGCTCTTACGAGACGCCCGAAAAGAGGAGAGAAGAGGATATACAGGAAAAAAAAGAAAAGGAAGGTCTACGTACGTCCTTTGGCGTTGCTCTACTTGTGGTGAATCCTCGGCTGGCATCCCCAGCGGGATCGTAAGAAGAGACGTTGGCAAGGAACCACACTTACACGCAACACGAGTTCGGCGATATATGACTTGTCAAGACGCGCGGCCTTCACTTTCTGTTTCTGCCTTTTGCACAGCTAGTGGGCGTCTTGCAGAAGTCTCGCGAAACTCTTAAACTGTAAGCTAAAATTGAGAGAGGAGAGAGAGTCTGAACGAAAGCTTACAGACATCTTGTACCAGTTGAAGAGAAAATCAAGTGGAAAAAATTGATAATATGTGGAGAGAAAAAGCACCTCATTCTTGTCTGGCGGGTTTCCCGGGAAGCGTTCCCAGCCCGCGTCTGCGAGTGTCTGGCAGCTGGTTCTCTCAGTAAGGACTTCATCGCAGTTTGGCTGCATTGTATATTTGAGACCCGCACTTGATGCTCCCTTGATGATTGATGCATGACGAAGGTTTGGACATTTATTCTTGCGTAACGAAGACTAATTTCCTTCGATTGTTGGTTCCCCCTGGTTACTTAGCCAGAGCTGCGGGGACGTGTTTTCCAATACCCATTATGACAGGAGACACCCCAAGTAGCCTTTAGGAGGACATAACGACTGAATACATGTGCCGAGCATAAAAGAGTTCGACCAGGGGAACCAGTCAGTGGGAAAGCTCCGGGTAGGTTATTCACGTTTCAGGTTCGAGCCTGCACGTTAAGAGTCGTCATCATGATTAGCTGCCTGTCTACATGTGCCCCCTTCAGGACAAAGGCCTCTAACAGCGGGCTTACAGCTCACTCGTGCCAGTCGACGCCAACTTATGCGTGATTATTTCCTCATTTCATATTTTCATCACACTGCCTACTTCTCTGCCGTCCCCGACTACACTTCCTTTCTCCCGAAGCCTATTCTGTAATTCTAGTAAAACGCCGGTTATCTGCTCTGCGCACTGCATGGCCTGTCCAGCTCCGACCCTTCTTCTTAATCTCTTAACATCAACCAGAATATCGGATACCACCGTTTCACCCCCACTGTCTTCCTTTCTCTTAATGTCGCGCCTATCATTTGACGTTGGAGTGATTGTCACTTGAGGACAAATTTTAGGCTTCCTTTCAAATTACTGAAGATATTAGGCACAGAGTCGAGACATTCTATGTTTTACCGACAAGTCAGCCACCTACATAGGCCATGATGAAACTCGACCAGGATGGAACGTTTTATATATTTTTATTTGGTTTTCATTCATAAGAGAACTACCACATATAAGAGGGAGAGAGCTAGCTCGCAACTGCCACCAGGAGAGGCACAATACCTGCCCGCCCTAGAAGAACTACGAGCTATAGCCCATTTTTCATGCAGAGTGAACATTTATTTTCCGTGCTTACGCTTCAGTTGTACAGTCCTGCTTCTTCATAGTCGTGTCCCTGTACTTGTGCAGTTTCGCTTGTGCAAGAACGATGGAACACCTTAACAGGTCTCGAACGCGTTTTCTACGTCATCGTTTGCCGTCTCAAATATGCCTGAGTGAATATTTAAGTAATCAGGTGGCAATGAAGTTTCACGTGCGAGATTCACGACCTGATTCTAAAGAAAGAAGGTTATTGTTAGCTTCACGGTGCCAAATTGCGTGTGACAGACTCAGTCAACAGTTTTACGGGGGGCTTCGTCAGTGCTGAAAGCATCAGGGAGACGTTGAAGAAAGTCAGCGCTTTTTTTTTCTTTTTTCATCTTGAAAAGATTACGAGCTACTTTGGCTCTGCGAACGCGGTATGCCACTTCATTGTTTTTACTTTCACGGCACAAAAATGGTCCCGTCAAAATTGGAGCACAAGCGAGTGTCGGGAATTACATCGCAAGGCTTTCGCCATTGTGCATCGGCCATTGGCCGCGGAGGCCGGATGTACGGAATTTTGGCAAGCTTACCCGAAACTCCGCGCTTGAAAGTGCTGCTCTTGACTTTTCTTGACCTGGAAAGGACTTTACAAGCTATTTTGATGCTGAAACCTATCGATTTTTATTTTATTTCTTTCCGACAATGTCCCGGTCATTCTAGCGTGACATGTAACAACGCCGGAGCATCCTCACGTGGACGAAGAATTATTAAGATTCATGAATGCAATTTGTAACTCCTTTCCTTCATTCGAAAAGTGTCAGTAGACCTACTTTATCTAAGCTAGCCAGTAGCTTAGATAGCAACAAGCAACAAGAATATTTGAATAACAACAATAGCAGCAAGAATATTTGCTCTCTACTGCGGCATTCCACCTAAATGCTTTTACAAGAGCAGTACATTAACTTAGTCAAAAAAGATAGCTATATATTGTGGCTCCTGTGGTAATGAATACACAAGGATACTTGACATTGCAGAATGTCCTAACTGGGTACATAGCTGGGTTTTGCGAGATGGCATTCCTTGCCGTAAAAAAAAAAATCGCATAGTGAATATTTTATAATGTTGGTAGTCCAGTCACCTCCACAAGCAAACAGCGCGTTAAAGCCTACCAGACAAACTAAACTACCAGACAAACTAAATTACCAGACAAACTAAACTACCAGACAATCAAAGGTCCAATAACCTCGGAGTAACTGCTAGGCACAACCGGCTACTTTTCTGCCAGTCCTCTACATCACAAAACAGTTTGCAAGAGCATATACTGATTGTGTTCTTGAAACACAAAGGGATATAAATAAGCGGTCGAGCTTTTCCCGTGGAGCACTTATTGTGTTTGGTGAAGGCAATAAGGAAGAAATTTTATACCTACAATAAAGCGTGTTGAAGCTTTGTTCTTTTGGCCCCGGCCCTTCAATACAGCGGCGGGTGTTGGATTTATTGTTCAAATACCTGTCAGGAATTGGTCTGATAGGAAAGCTTTAAAGATTGCACCCTTCGTACACAAAAAAACTAAATTTACCCCCTATGTCACCTGTAAATACCAGTATCAGGTCCACTTGGACATTTCATATTTATTTTTATTAGCATTTTCTCCCACTCGCCTCTGAAATCTTTTAATCCCATTCCCCATCCCTATACAGAGTAGCATGCCAGCGGCTATATACACGCCAGCAAAATTCTCTGTTTTTCTTATAGAGTCCCTCTCTCTCTCTTGTTGTTCTTTTATTTTTCTTCTTGCTTTCATGCGGCACATAAGAAACTATTAGGGCTTGCTTACTCGCCCCATGTGACAGTTTAACGTGTAAACTCAGAATCTCATAACGCCCCCTGTTTGGTACACTACAATGGCCACTGCCGAGTTTTATGAAAGAATGATGGCGCTTACGGACAATTGCCTCGTCTCGTTTACCTCCCTCGACACAGGCGGGACCGTCGGCGGCCGCCTAAACCCATATTTATCAAGCTCAAGTTACGAACACGAACCCCGGGGCTCCACTAGCTGTGCCAACGTGCGACGTCGCAATGAAAACTCCAACCACCGCTCCGGGCTCCGTTGTGCTCTTCATTGCCGGCGGGACGTTCTTTCGACGCGTGCATCTCTAGAATGTGAGCACACGCATGGAACGGGCGCGTAGCGACTTGAATTATGTTTCAGGCCACCGTGGGCGCTTATCCGAGGTTTATTTGTTATACTAAACTCCAGGCTCGCACTATATACGCCTCGGCGCACATTTTTTAATCGCCACGAGAGAGGCGGCGCTTGAAAAAACGAAAACAGTATTAAGCCACGTGGCAAAAAAAAGGAAAAAAATAGAGAGAGAGACAACGTTTTGATGCAGTTTAGAGAAAAGGGCTAAACAGGCATGTGAAAAAAAAAGAAAAGCGTCGCAGGAATGAGCGCCACTAAGGAAGCTGCAACGCTGCCTTTTGCGGACTTAAAAAGCGGGTCGTATAGTCGAGCGCTTGCGATCCGAGCGAAGGAGTCCAAAAATGACGGAATAACAAAGCCGTTCTCACCAACGGTGGCTGAGATTTATCAGGGCGTCGCAGCTCGCATATATTTCACGGTCCCGAGGATTTCTCAGTCTGCGACTACGTTGCATTCTCTCTTTTTTTTGTGTGTGTGTGTGCGTATGTGTGCATGTGTGTTCTCTCCGCTCGGGCTTTTGCTATTGGACCGTTTGTTTTCGCTTCGCCGAACCGCGCGTCTTGGTCCGCAGCGCTCTCGCGCGCGCCCGAACCCTCCGCAGCATGCACCAAACGGCGCGCTTGCCGGCAGCAGATACCAAGCCCAGGGCTCGGCTACTCGAGGGCTCTGCGAGGTTACACTTCCCCCCCGACTCCGGGTGCGAAGCGTTTCTGCGTCCCGATGAATGGCTCCCAGGGAATTGCCCTCTTGCAACCACGGGTCTGAGCTGGAGAACGCTGCCGTCGTGAGGAGTTCCCGCGAATGCCGGTAACGGGGTCGCCGCGACTCGGTTTTTTGTTTTTGTTTTTTTTTCATCGCACTGTAACTAAACGCGCATTCTGAAACGGGTATATACAGATTGCGCCAGTGGGAAAAAGGAAACGCTTAACCTCCGTTTAAAGAGTCCCCCTGCTCCACCCCCCTCTCCACCCCACCCACGCCTTAACCGGGCCATGTCGTAAATCTTGTTTATACACTTGAAGTCGCGACCTCCTCAGTCCCTGCGGCCACATCCGTGGGCATCATTATTTTCAAGATATAAACCATAAATAACGAGATATATATTGTTCTGTTGGAACGTAAATGCTAGGTGCAGGCAACACTGTGTGTGAAGCGCGTAATAGTTTTGTTGCTGCCGGTTTTCGAGAACTGTGTGATGCATCGTGTGAGACGTGCCGGTGCGTTGTCACCAAAGACGAAAAAAAATTAATGTGTAGTACACCCCGTATGCCATGCACTGGGTGCGAGTTAAAGATCCCCAGCTGGTCAAAATTTCTGGAGTCCCCTACTACGGTGTGCCTCATAATCGTATCGTTGTTGTGGCATGCAAAAAGGCCAGAATTTATTTTATAGTATGTGCAGCACAGTATGTGCAGTGCAAAGAGGAACCGCCATGTGACGCGAAACCTGTATTCATTTGTCCATGCAAACAAAAGCGCTTTTGTCAGGAAAAAAAGGACCTCACGAAATGTACTCTTTGTGTAGACGTTAACAGGTGCCAATGTGGCCTCATCATGCAATCAAAGAAGCTTTTCTTTTTTGTTTTAGATTGGTAAAAGATGGTTTGACAATAACGGCAGGCTTTCAAAGGTTTTCGGTCTATAAGATTGTGTAGGCTATGACGAGCATGAAACACCGTGCATGGAGCGTTCTACCACAAGAATTTTTGAAAAGGCTTGAGCTGTGACAGACATAGAACCATGCGAAACGTTGAAAGATCATGGTGAGCGAAGCAGAACAATCTTCAACGCAACGGGGACTCGCTCCCATTGCCTCCATCAGCGTGCGCAAGTGACATACCTTTTCTACCTTCTTCAGCACTGGAGCCGAAATCCCACGTGACGTTTACGTCACGACTCCCGAGCAGCGTTCGATCGGCGAATTTCCGGAGACCGTGTCGAGCTCTCAGCATATTATGGGAAATTCTCGAGTAGCTTGCTCCGCTCCAGGCTGCTGCAGGCCTGTGCAATGGGACTAGTAACAAAATGAAAATAAAGGTCCAGCCACAAACCGCGTTCAAGTTACTGTTGAAACTTAGCGCAAAGATACACTCTAGCGTGCTTGGCAAAAAAAAATATGAAATTGAGAATATCACCATTGAATATCGACAAACTGACGCAAGTGCCCAAAATGGGCAATTTTCCCAAAAATACGACAATCGTTATGTCTTGCTTCAGCAACGCTTGCTTTCCAAGACAAAGATAACGTGCCCGTGCATTATAAGAAAGATGACTGGAACGCTCTGAAAAGCTGGTACCGGGACATCACAGGGTTTATTAGCGAAAAACGAGGGTAAAAAAAAAACCAGTAACAGTCCTGAAGGCAGTGTGGTCTATCTAAAGAAGTGCGACGGTACAAATAAAAAAAAGTCCGAAAGCAGGAAGTTATAGAAGACACCCTAGCCTTGAAGCGGCCGTCCGCAGATTCAATATTGATGCATCCATGGCCGACCGGCCATGAGCCGCCTTTCTTCTTCTCAATGATGTCTACGATACGTCATTATCAAGCCGTCCGCTAGCCGACGTCGCGAGTTCCGGAAATGATTTTCCACTTCCGGTCGGCGTAGTGTGCGCCTAGAAGCGACTACGTATCGGCTCCACTGCCGCCTGCCTATCTGGACGCGATTCACTCCCGAGCCTTGCAGTTCCTGAGGCGACGCAAAGGGCTCTCCTTTGTAAGCACACCCCGGTTTATTGATTGGCTTCCGAGGAAAACATGGTAGGTATCGACACACACACACACACACACACACACACACACACACACACACACACACACACACACACACACATATATATATATATATATATATATATATATATATATATATATATATAGAGAGAGAGAGAGAGAGAGAGAGAGATAAAGGGCGGGAACGTGTTTGCAAGATGCTTTACTTTGTTCATACTAGCATGAAGACGAAAGTAAACCCGCTGTAAAAAAAAGAAAACGACGAAGTCGTCTTTTCGCCTAAGGAAAACACTTTCTTTGCTCGGAACGACTTGTCAAACAATCGCTTAAGCTGCGTTCACTCGTTTTTTCTAGGCTCGCTCCATTTTTTTAAAGTTTGTTTGCTCGAAGACGTGAACTTGTGGAGCACTCGGGACCTGTATGTCTATAGAGCAAGAAAAAAGAAATAAGAATACCCAGTTCAAGTACTCAGTTTTTTAGAGCTGGGCAAAACGATGATGTGGCGAGTGGCGCAAATATTTGAACAACAGACCAAAGTGATCGAGCAAGATGCGGGGAAGCTCTAATTGCGAGTAGCGTAAGCACTGGAGGGACGGAACGCCGTGGGCGTTGTTTGCTCGCCCCAGTATGTTAACTCTCTACACAGCCCCTTATGAGTAAATACCGTTTAATTGGATTTCATCCGATCGAGAATCTGTCCGGAGCGCTTCAGCCAACATTAATATCTGATGTTTCTTTCTTCTCTTTTAGGTGACATCTGTAAATAAGGAGATGTTGGCTCCAACATATGGTGTCGCCTACTCCTTTTCACATGAGTGACGTGGATATCACACATTATTACGTAATATCCGGAATATCGCATTGTATTTGGTAATATCGCAGAGGTATTTGCAAGCGCTCTTTACAGGTTCTCATAGAAGCCGGTGCATTTGCTTTGTTTGGGAACTACTGTAAAAGGGAAAAAGAGAAACACTTTTATACACAATAACTGCTCTGCTTAAGTAGTTGTACTATGCCTGGCAACGACCTGATTGCTTATAAACCTAGGGCACGAATTACAGAAATTAATCGTCCCATCCTATGCCGCTATATTTATTTAGTAAAAGGAATCCATTGAGGACGTGTCCAAATTGGCGTTGTGTGGTTGGCCACAATTTGTCGCAAAAGTGTCGCAAAAGTCGCAAAAGTGTCGCATAGTTTGAAAAACTGATCTATGCATGTTTGTGTGGCTTGGTAGTATTTACGCGTTCTAACTATAGTCCAGCTCCTGACAACAGACGCTCTTCCAGACGATGATATTCATATTTTACTGATTTATTTTTATCAATCTCTTTAAATCTATTGCAGGGTACGGAATACCGGAATACCAACAATTATTTCGCGAATACAGATTTTAACAGAGCATAAAATGTGTAGACGAAGAGAATACAAAGCACAAGTGGAGACAGGGAAAAATGATTACAGAATGACGGAACACAAAACAGATATTAGAGTTTTTGTCCAGTTATTGAAGCTCCTCTGCAACTCCTTTCAGGAAAATATCAAAATTAGGCATGAAGATATCCAGGCACTCTGAACGGGCGTTATATGTCGCCGGCACTCTAGATAAGGGGTCACAAAAATCGGAATGCTGAAGGACACGCTATTTCCTTGCGCCTTTCTGTGGAATGTAAAAGCGCACATTATAAAAGAAGTGCGAGCAGCAGATTTTCCCATGTAATAATTTGTGGAGAAAAAGAACATCCGATTTGTACCGTCTATAGATGAGGGTAGGTAGCGTGAGTGTCTGTGTTAGCTCTATGGAGGTGGAGGGCATACGCTGTTATGTAAAGGTAATAATATAAATATAATATAATATAACAATAAAGATAATGTAAAGATACCAAAAATAAATTATTATTATTATTATTATTATTATTATTATTATTATTATTATTATTATTATTATTATTATTATTATTATTATTATTATTATTATTATTATTATTATTATTATTATTATTATTCCTTTCGATACGGGGTGTCGACAAATAATCTCCTTGCCTGTTTGAACTAATCACTATTATATACATACATAGCAGTCTAACATATCTCCTACCTGTCCTTGATATTTTTTTTGTCTCTTCGGTAAAATCTCTATATTGTACAGTCCCTGAGCCTCTAACGACTCCGGTTATGTTCATCTCTTTCATGTTTTCGTTCCACCAATACTCTAAACATCTCTTGGTTGTCCCGACTGATGAACAGTTAACACATTCGTCCGATTTGAATCCCGTGGTTCTGGAATGTGGACGTTTATTACGGGTCTTGCAGAGTGATCATATCTTATAACACAATTATATTGTAAAACCATGATATTGGAATGCCAATACGCGCACAAGCAGTGGTGGCGTCACCTCGTGACGGCAAAGTCAACTGTACAACGCACATAATCATAATTGCAACGACCGTGTTCTAACAGTCTGGTGGTGCAGAGGCGTTGACAGGTTAAAAAATTTTTTTTCACTCGTGCAACACTGACGCAACCCAAAAGTATTTTGAATGTGTTGGAATTGAAGAAAGCGTCACAAGGTTGCGCTGCAAGCGGTGTTGCTGTGGGCGTAGATAGTGTTGTAGTTATCTATTACGTAACCTGCTAGCTGCTAACTATCCTGACCGTGTACTGTCTACGGGCTATAGCAGAAGCTCTGTAATTTTACAGAGTGTTCCGCAACCGTATTTGCCTGGAGGCTTTTACGACAGCGCGCGGATTGCGAACAAGACGACTGTCATTGGCTAATGGCACGAACAGGATATCTTTACCCATCTAATATAAGACATATCGCTCCCCACAGAAAGAAACTGGGAGTAGAGTATCAATGCAGCACGTACATAGAGCTATGATCTACTAGTGAGATGGGGAAATTCCATGACGAGAAGATAGTGCGTACCATATTCGCCCCAGTTCTATACCCTTCCTGTCTACGCTTTGGCTTAGAAAGGGAGGGTGTAGCCGTGAGTGAGAGGTGCGACAAGAACAAGCCTTTCATCTGATCCCGCAGAACACTGACGCATTCACCGAAAATTATTCTTGTGAGTGTTAAGACTGGCTAGGTTGATAGCTGCAGCCTCGCAGTCTCTTGTGTGTAGGTTTCACGCGACGCAATCCCCCCGCAGGGCTGTCTAGCTCTCAATCATCCAATCAGTCAAGTGCACTAAAGTCAGTCAAGTCGGTCAGTTGGTGGGTGGTCGGCGAACGGGTGGACGAACGGATGTGTGGATCTGAATCATCAAACGAAAGCTCAAGAAAATTTTTTTGAACAATGCGTAAACTACCACTTCGATGCACTTACCTTCACAAGAGGTTGCAATTTGTTGCATATGTATGAGCCTAAGGCATTAGAGAAATGCCAGACGATTGCTTCAACGCACTGGACAGAATAAATCAAGAGGCACCCGTTTTTCTCATGCCAAGTGAGCGAGTGAAAACCGCAGTACGATTTAAAGTGGCGATACATATAAGCTTAACAAAGTCACGGAACAAAAGATCCTTTAGCGGCTTCTGGCAGCGGTGATCTCACCGCACCGGGAAAGCGCTTCCAGCGACATCGCAAAACGTAGCGGACAAAAAAATAAAAAAGCTGGCAGGCCACGTGGTTCGAAACAAACTGCTGACAAGTCGCTCGTTTCGCGAAACAAAAACAAAGGGTTGGACACAATGGGCACCCAGGAACAGGCTGTACGCCGCTGGTGTTTGTCACAAGGCTTCATAAACGCCCGTCGGCGACTCCCCTCCAATTCCGCTAGGGGGAGCAGCTTGAGACAAAACATTGGGGACAAAAGGGACGGGGGAATGCAGAAACGGCGTGGCGCAGAGGCAGGACAGTTTTTTTTATCATTTATACTTCTGCTTCTCCCACTGTGTCGTCTGCGAACACGCCCGTGCGGCTTTGCGCAGTCACCGAGCAGACGGAAGCATATTGGTTGGTCGTCTGCAACATTTCAATATGGAAGCCCGGGCCCTGGTCCTAGGTTCCAGACACGCGTCGTTCTTTCCTTCATAAATATGGATGAGAGGAAGAAGAAATAATATAAAACATGAAAGAGACGGCCCGCGAAATGGAAGGCGTTCGGATCCGGTGGTGAATTGTTTTGCCGCATACCCTCGTCCCTGCACAACGGTTCCACGGGAACAATCCGCTTATACTTACAGCGCAATGCCATCGGCACACGCGTCTCCATCACAGCTTGCTGTAGTGGTATAAATGCCATTAAAACGCCTGGAACTATGCAGATAGGTGGCATTCGCTCAGCCAATTCGTGGTTTGGCTCACGTTCTTGCACACTATATAGCGGAATCGACATAGGTCGTCTGCTTACTTTGTTCTTTGTTTGCTTTTCTTGCATTTTCGTCTGGATTCTGCATTCTTTGAACAGCTAATATGCCGTCGTCTGCTTAACGTCTCTGAGGGTGACACGCATGGACGCTTATTGCGCTGATGGGGCGTTAACAGAGCGCTGCGGTGCGGTGAGTAGCGAAACGTCAATGACGCCATGTCTGACCCCACATCTCTGGGCTTGCCGTAGACGTTAATGCGCAGCGGGGACCGTGCATGACGTTGCTATGCTGGGAGAAACAACTCAGCCTTTTTAATTACACGACCGTAAACTTGTATTTCGTGAAAGATGCAAATTAAGAGGCGTGAAGAATGTTCTATACCGCTTTTGGTCGAGAATACCAAGATGCCTCACCTCGGCTATTTAGGGCAATGTTATTTTTGCTGTAACAAGGATGCAGGCAGAATTTGAGGCAGTGGTAAAGCTTTGCGCTTAAGTGTTTACATATAATCAATCTTATGTTGCTGCAACGTATAAAGTTTTACACTCCTAAAGAGAGAAAGACCGCTCTTTATTGAAAATGCAGTGTTTAGCCAGCGTGTTTTTGCCTACATGCTACTCTGCAGAGAACGGAACGAAGGAGAAGAAGGTGGGCAGAAAAAAAAAGGAAAATAAATAAAAAAAATGCAAGTCGTGTTATGTTATCAGTAGTAGGGTAACTGTCCGATGCGACGCATGTAGACGGTAAATGCAAAATAAAATACTATCACAGTCTTGGTGAGACGACGTGCGTGAGTGATAGTTTAGACCTCAAACCAATTGATCCAATATATAATAAAAAGAAGTCCAGGGATTTGCGCTGTTTTGAAGGCCAGGGACCCAGCATCCGTGTCAGTGTCAAGGGGCATCGGTCGAGATTTTCCATGCTCATCTTATATCGATGCCGCTCGTATGTGTAAGCTGGGCACTCGAGCAAAATGTGCTCCGGAGATTATACCACGCTACAGTTATCAAAAGATGGATTTGTGGTCTGGCCATTGCGGAAAAGAAGAATGTTCGTGTATGCAACGTTCAGTCGAAGCCGGTGATAGAGGGTCTCCAGATGCCGTGGTGGACATTGCGGCAGCCTTGATTGTAGTTGTGGGTCGATATTGAATAAAAACTTGTAATTGCCTGAAGGTGAAGACCATCTTCTACGCCGTTCACTTTTAGTCAAAAACACTTTTATAAGTTTTATCTGATCGTGTCCTTTACCGGCTGCCTCATCCGATTTTTCATTACCTATTGTCCCGCAGTGTCTTGCAAGCCATTGAAATGCTATCACATGTCCAGCTTTAGATGCCGAGGGTTGTAAGTGTGCTATGTCCGGGATCAAAATGTAACTGCTTGATTTAGTACTTTTCCTCCAGAGACCTTGCAGTGCCGCTTTCGAGTCTCAGAAGATTGTCCATTGTCGTTGAAGTTGCCGTAGTACGTGTTTTAGCGCCTGTTTCATCGTGTGCAGCTCTGACAGTGTTGATGATGTTACTCGTTCTAAACACCATGAAAATGTCCGGTCTGTGGAAGGAATGAAAATACCAGCGGAAGAGCTATGTTGCGCGTACGAGCCATCAGTAAATATGTGCTTCGTAGTGGACTACTTCATGCTCATGTAGGCCAGTGCTGTGTGTAAAATAGCGGCTTGAGGCATGTTATTCTTGGACTTTATTCCACGGATGTACCTTCGAATGTGTAGAGGAGACAGCATCCGTGGCGGGAACTGTAGTGGCTCGATCTGTGATACCTGTTTGGGGATAGTGAGCCCAATTTCGCCAACAGCACGCCAGAATCGTCAATTGTTTTGCGTTTTGATATTACTTCAGAAATGATTCTTGTTTTACACCCCGTGCCTTAATATATGGGGGTGGTTTCCTGAATTCGTAACAGATCAAGACCTTAAATAACGGGCCTCAGCTACTGTCCCTATACAAGAAGACCCCTTCGGAAGACCGAGACAAACACGCAGGCTATTGTTACGCGCCACTTCCAAGCTTTTCTTATTATTTGGGGACAGTCGCCGCAGGACAGGAAAGCCATAGCGCAGGAGGCCTTCAACATAAGCATTATGAAGCATCAGCATCGACCGGCAGTCGCTACCCCATTGGGGTCCAGCATTAAACTAATCATTTTTTAAGATTCTCCCCCGTAACATTTTTCACTTCCGGTAGGTTACGATCGATCACTACACTGAGGAAGCGATGTGTCGGTACGTATGGAAGGGCTCGACCGCCAAGTATCAGTGGGTAGCCATCCATGCGCTTGCGAGTAAAGGTCATAGTAACGCTCTTCCCTGATGATACATGTAGCCCCCGGGATGTAAGATACGATGACATGTCGAAAAGCATTCGCTGTAGTCGCTACTGAGTTGTTCGACGAGATCGTGACGCACTCCATATACAGATGTCATCAGCGTAAAGCGTGATATGTACTCCAGTTGATAGGCTCTTTTTCAAGTGAACGAGAGTGATGTTGAATAGTAAAGGGCTAAGGACTACCCCTTGTGGAACTCCTTTTTCAACAGCATAGCAAGATGTCAAGCCTTCTGGAGTTACCATATAATGCTGCCGTCCTTCGAGATAGTTGGATAGCCATGTATAAAGGCGTCCTCCAAGGCCTACAGCTTCAAGGGCCTCAAGGAATGAGTGATGTAAAACAGAATCGAAGGCGGCTATGATGGCAAGGGAGATGACGATTGGAAAATGGCCAGTGGTTTGATGCTCTTCTACGGAGGAAACCATGGATATTATATTGTAGAGTGCTGATCTATTCAGCCGAAAGTTATTCATTTCTTTGGGATAGATGCCTCGCGTTTCAAGGAACCACGTCGTTCGCTTATGAATCTTTTTTTTTTTCCATTAGCTTCCCAACACAGCTGAGCAAGGCGATAAGTCGGACAGATGCGTAGCTGCTCGGATGTTTTCCAAGCTTGATGGCAGGTGCAATTTTAGGGAGTTGCCTTTCGACAGGCGCTGTACTACTTGTCCACGAAGTATTGTACTTTTCCAGGAGTGAGTGACGGCAGTGCCGGGAGTGTACATTTCCAGGAGTCGGTAACGGCATTGCCAGGAAAGGCGCGCCTTAGCTTGACAGCTGACTTCGTCGAGGCCGGGAGGAGATTTTTTGTAGATATCAGCTATATAGCCGCTGAAGGTTCTTTCATGGACGTTCGCGGAGGTTGCCTGTCAGCCGAATACACGCTGCGTGTACCGTTATACTCAGGTCCAGAAATAAGACTACAGTATTCTTATGCAGTTTGTTCCACGGTTAGTCCTTTGTGTAATGAGAACGTGATGAAAGGGTTTAACTGCTGGGCTGGCATCCGCAATGTTCTGATGACCACCATGGGTTTACGTACATCCAGCATCGCACAGGAATCTCTCCGCGCTTGTCAACACAATTTCGTGAAACAGCGTCTTATTGGACGCTGTGCTTGTCGAGAAGCACGCAGGTCTTCAAGATCCTTAGCGCGCAGGGCCTTTCGCTCCGCACGTTTTCGGATAGCGCGAAGGTTCTCGTACTCTTCATCATTAGAAGGCATGTTGGAGTGCCGGAATGTAGAACGCGATGTTTTCTTCAGGCAATGGGCTATTGTTGGCACAAGTTTGCCGCTTCGAGTAGCAGCTAAAGTACCTCGGCTAGAGGTATCTCTAGAACCATCCCAGTCTGTGCATTTCATTTTTATATTTAGTGAAGGCATTTGTAAACCAGAAGCCAGTGTCAGAATCGGGTAGTGGTGACTGCCCTCTGTCTCGAAGTCAGCGCAGCAGCTAAACCTTTCAACAAAAGAACTTGACACAAAGGGTAGATCAATGCAGCTATAAACTAATTGTTATTAATAACCAATAAAAGTGAACTAACTGTACTAATTTTCGATGGTATGGAAACTGTGTTGGGGCGGTACAGTATTAAGTGAATTCTGCGGACGTTCTTGCAACAATAATGGAATTCAAGCAATATCGACATGGATATCCCTGGACTATTTACTACAGAGATGTACGTATGGCGCAAGGTGTCTGGAGAGGTCATGCGAAGGGGTACATAACAGTGGAACTGCTAAGTAGAGTATTGTCACAAGCTACTGAATCTGTATTTCTTTCTTTATGCTGGAGGGGGGGAGGGTATCAGGGTGACAAAAGGTTCTAGTAACGTTTCTTTTTAACTTAGTTTTTCATTTCAAGTGAGGAGGAGGGGCCTTGTATGACGAAGACACCATGAGTTTTAGGCGTCGTCATGTTATATACAGAATTTTAGGGTATGATATGGCTAAATAAGCGCCGTGATAAAATTAAGTAGTCAGTCGTGGAAACTTTTTGTCACCGCACTTTCTGGACACTTCATTCTCTAAATAAGCCACAAAGATTCTAGGTCTCTCGAGAGAATCGAAAGAAAAGTCTTCAAGAGAAGAGAATATAAAGTGTCAGAAAGCCAAACCCAACGAAAATCAAATGGGGAAATCAGTGCAGATTATTCACGGCGACATGCACTCGCCTTCAGTAAAATAAGATAAAATCGATCCTCGCCAGTGACTAGTGAGTTCGAAGAAGCATTTCGTCCAATTAGACGCAGAGGGCACCACGTCGACAGAGAAAGACCACAAGGGAGCACCGGTCGCACGTTTCGCACTGAAAATTCACTTTCGTTAATGTGAAAGTCGCTGCGATGGCCCCCTCTTCCCTTCCACCCCCCCCCTCCCCCACCACCACTCCATGTTTTCTTTCGGCACCCCTCTTCACGCCGTTTCAAAAGCTACAGGCGTTCGCCCGGGGGCTTCACAGCTAATGCTCTCACGGAGCCCAGAGTCTTTCGATATTTAGCCTCCTAACTGTAAACGAAGTTTTCGCTTGTAACAAGAAATAGAAAGAAAATGGGAGAGGACGGGGATAGATGGACGAGAGGGGAGTGGGGCGGGGCTGTGCTAAACTTTTCAGATGCAAAGCAGGCTTTCCAGCCGATATTCACTCACTCCTCCGTGGAAAATCGAATTGGCGAGACTTGATTTGGGCATAGACCCGTAGTCCCGGAGCGTTGTTCTTTGTTTTTAATTCGAGGTGGCGCACTTTGAGGCGCTGTTGTAAACAGAACTTATATTATGTGGATGCAAACCCGCACTGCGCCAGAATTTCAGTAGTGCTCTGCAATGAGAGTCATTATGAATCCACGTGCTGAAGTGCGCATGCCGGTCACTGCAGAGGCCAGACTGTCTGAACCTGAGTAGTTACGCACGCACGCAGACGGAGACGCAGCTCTACGGCTTGGCAGGCAAGGAAAAAACAGCATTCGGAACACGGGCTTGGAGTTGTCCTTTTACCGCTGTATTTGGATGTCCTTGAACGTGGATGGACTTTTGGAGGACAGTGACCCAAGCAGTCGCATTGCAACCGTCCGCTCACGCAACAAACTGCTTTTGGAATTCGCGCTTATGGAGGAAGTCTTCAAGAGCATTGAAGCAGCAAGAAGACTGCGAGAGGTTAGTCAGACGTAGCCATGATGTGGACTAAAAGGAACTAAAAAGAAATTGGCTGGCTACCCCGGCCCTGCAAAAGTGGATGTCCGGCGATGAAGCTGTCGAAAACTACCGCTATAGCTTCTGAGGGGGGGGGGGGGGGAGGTGTATGCAGTGCGTTTTTGCCTTAGAATAATGTTAGTAAGGGTAGTAATGGGAGTAATAGTAATTTTGACAGCCCGCCGCCGCTATTCGTATTGCCGTTTCTTTTTCCATTTGCCGCTTCTCGTGCTCATGTGCATGCTGCTACTCGGGCAGCCTAACTCTGCATTGCCTACCCATAGCGGTGCTGCAACAACACCGAAATCAACTTCTAGGCCGGTTCTTTCTATATATGAAAGGCTAGTGACGTCACTCCCCCACGTCACAAGCTGCCGTCGCCGTGGCAGCTGACGCAACAGTAACCTTTACCGGGAAACGTATGTGGGGAGCGCTGCGCCATTCGCATTGTTATCAGGAGTTCCTTATCATGAAGTATGTTGTTTGAATGCATGTTTTGTGCTGTTTCTTTATTGAAACGAATGCTGTGATGTATTTCGTACACGTGATACCAAGAATGTATGCACTTTTCGTTTTGATCGCTGAAGATGTTTTTTTCCAGTGGGGATGTGCTGCAAAAGATATCCCGACCAACTAGAGGCTAACAGCTTCGCTGCAATATGCCGCACAATGATTCGCAGGTGTATATAACACATCAGAGAAGTTGGGTCGGGGTCTGGGCAATGTGATAACTAAAGGTACCGAATCAAGCTTGTTTGCTTTCAAGTTCCTGCGTGTGGCTTTTTTTTTTTTTGGCTACATGCAATGAGAAAACGGACGTTTCGATTCTTTCGTTTCAAGCTTGAAGGGAGCACTGTGGTTGGCTCTGTGACACACTTCCAGAGTTATTACATAAAATTTGTTAACGGTATCACCGCCTTTTAACATTATTTTGGCAGTACAACATCTCGAGAATACCTTGCGGGGCATTTTTGTGGTCGCTTCCGCTCGTCAAGGGGGAAAAGAAAAGAGCGCGCAAAAGAAAGAAAGAACTTTCAAGGCGCAATTCTCGGGGGATTTCGTTCAACCTTTGCAAATGGGCTGCGCGTGCCAGATAGCCGAGACGGCCTTTTCCGCGCAAAGCTCAACAGCGCAGTCGCTATTACCGCTTGCGCATAGAAGACATACGAAAGTGTGTCGCTAAAATGCTGAGTAGCGTACGCTCGGTTTCAGCGCCATCAGCACTGAAGTTCACAAAAGGTGAACCCTGCATTTCCTGTATTGTTACGTTCGCTCTCTTCACTCCCGAACGCCACCTAACCTCGCCCCCCCCCCCCCCCCATGGCCCCTCTTCCCGTCACCTTGATCCTACAAGGCAAAAAGTACAACTGTTTCGTCTATGCCTTTCCGTGCCTGCTACCTCGCCAGTGCAGCGGCATGCGGTAACCTTGATTGCTTCAACCATTAGGAGAGCGCATGAACAATAAAAACGTTATCATACCTATACCTTATTCGTAAACACGTAGCACTAGCCGAAAAGCCAGATGGTATTAAGCATATTATTTTTGTTTTAATTTCGCGCATTCAATCAAAAAAAAAGCTACAAGTATCAGGACTGCCAAACCCACATTAGGCTTTACTGCGGGAGCTAAGGATGTGAGAAAAGGGGCAGGGAAAGCTCATTCGAACGGTGACACAAAAAGCTAGCATATAGTAAATAAATAAATATAATAAAGGTAAAGATAAAAGCAACAAGGCTAGTAAACCGCCTGTGCAGCAATGAAATGCCTGAGAAATCACCGTGCGAGAAAGCGAGAAAGTGAAAGTGAAAGTTAGTCGCTGCACGTCTCCTGGAGGTGGTCACCGGTTTCTCAAGCTTAAGAGGGGACTTTTTTGGCTATGACCCCGATTTTTCTCGCGAAATTCATTGCGCTCTATGCATGCACGAGCTTCTTAATAAGCACCATCATACTCAACAGGAGGCGGGAAGATCTATAGCTTGTCGGACTCTAGGTTGTGAACGTTATCAGGTTTCAGTGTCTGCGTTATCAGGCATATTTTGTAGAATATCTTCTCCCAGTGGAAAACACCTTTACCATCCAAGAAACGTTGGCCTGAGCGAAACGCGCAGTTCCTTTTATAAGTAATCTTCCAAGACTTTGTACTATATACCTTGTGTTCAAGTTAGTTTGCGAGGCATTTCGTCTGAAGCCTATTGTGTGTGTTGTAGATGTCGGTGAGATGCGTGGTCGCGCAAAATACTAATCTTGATGTATATCATTGGTGTTGGTAGTGCGCATCTTCTTTTTTACCTAGCAGGTCCCGTACGACCACCAAAAGGATTTGTACAGTACGCGTTTGAACCTATACTGGCCCAGACCAGATCAATGTGACACAGGTAAACATATAGGGCACTTATGTGGTCGTACCACACCCGACTATGCGACATAGCATATCCACATAGAACCGGTTTACTGCCATACCCTACCGGACCAAACCAGTTCGGCTTGCAAAGGGGTCCTCGTGAAAGACGGGGTTGCGGCCATATCTGGCCGTACCAGGCAAGTTCTGCACCCAAGCAGGTCTATGTTTGACGTAGTAAAGACAAGGCGCAGAAGACGAGGACTTACGAAGAAGAACACAAACGACAGGACCGGAGCCTGCTAAACCAGATAGTATTAAGAATATTATATATATATATATATATATATATATATATATATATATATATATATATATATATTATATATATATATATATATATTTCAGGCATTCAATCAAAAGAAGCTAAAGTATCAGGCCTACCAAAGTGACATTCGGCTTTACTGGGAGTGCCTTGCTGGGAGCAACAAACTGCTAAGGATGAGAGAAAAGGGGCAGGGAAAGCTAATTCGAATGGTGACACAAAAAGCTAGCATATAGTAAAGTATAATAAGGTAAAGTAAAGTATAGTAAAAAAATAAACATCCGGTCCTGTCGTTTGTGTTCTTCTTCTTGAGTCCTCGTCTTCTGCGCCTTGCCTTTACTACTTCAAGCATGAACCAACTAGCCCAAGCAAGAGTTTTACCAGGTCTATGTAGGACCCATTCGCGACCAAACCGAACCAGACCAGACCATTAGAGCGCCGAAATGGGTTTATAAGTAGCACGTTTCGTCGAGGCTTCACTATATTAGCCCAGACTAGTTCGGTGCCCCGAGACACCCCAATGACGACCCCCTTCTGTGGTCATATCAGACAAGGAGGGAGCAGGTTAAAGCTTGAGCAGACGCTAACCGGACCTTTTCTATAACCGTATTGGACTTCTACGGTCACTAATCATGCGCTTTGTTAAAGAGGTTTGTTTACTGCGCCACGTTCTTTGCTCGGTGGAGCCCCGAAGGCAGTTCGCAGGTATACGCCTCACGAAGAAATTCTGACTGCTTTGACTGCACGCAATAAAACCCGACGAGTTCGAAGCTCAGCGGGGGAAGGTTGAACAAGAGCAGAACGTCGCGTCTATGTGCCCATGCCCTCCTTTCATCGCTCCTCCTCGCTCTTTTCTCTCTTTCTCAATCTAGCTTTTCAATACGACGGCGAGATGTAACGTTCCACAGCCGAACCGCTTTCAACAGTTGCCCCTCGAGATATAGCCGGAGCGCTCGACTCTGTCCTCGACACCACTTTCCTCGCCATTTTTTTTCGTCCAGACGTGGTGGAAGACGAACTTCGCGACACGCGTACGGACACAGCATCCTCCCCCTCACCTCCCCCCCCCCTCCACCCCCCCCCCCCCCCCCCCCCCCCGCTGCCGAAAAGGAACAAGTTCGCTCTCCTTTATTGGTCGATACCTTTTATCGGCGCGGCTCGGGCTCCACGTCGCCGGGGTTTTCATTTATCTCCGTTGGTCGCCGCCTTTTGAAGCCGAAGGCGATGACGATCGACGTGGCCTGGCGCGCACGCCTCGCGCCTCAATAAATGAGTGCACTGCCACGAAGCCTGTGTAGCACTGGCTAACCGAACCTCCTGTGGCCCCTTGTAGAACATTTTGAGCGTTGTCGTCAATCGGAATCATTTAATTCAACCAGAAAGCGCGACTACAGTAAAGAATATTCATCCCGCATATGAAGCCTGACGCTTGCTCAAGCGTATGGAAGTGGTTCGTTCATATTATTCTTGTCAGCTTTACTTCGCGCTTAATTTTTCTTTAAAGTCTGTTGAGCGTGAAGTCGCGAAGATTGCGGTGACGCTGCCGTCGCCTCGTCTACTGCAGGCAAAAAAAAAAACGGAAGCGTTTATGCTTTAATGGCGTGAATTTCCGTCTCCTCGCTTTTCGCCCTTAATATTGCTACGGGGTATGTTCCCACTGACGAAGAGCTGAGCAGGAAGAAGACGAAGACGACGATTGGAAGCTAGCGCGGGCTGTTGCCTCTTGGCCAAGTGCGGCGTATTACGTTGTAAATATACTTGTATATAGCTTTTCATTTGCGTCTTCTTACGTAACATATCTGGTGGAGGTGGCCGTTCCCTGTACCTCGTCACGGAGCTTCGCAGTGGACGGTACGTCGAGCCTAGCTTCATGGCTCCCGGCGATGACAATTCGACTCAGCCGCCTCCGACCCCTCCTGCCACTTCGACGACCTACATCTCTCTCCCTGCTCCTCGTGATCCTGGCGTATTCTCGGGCAAAGATGGGGACGACGTCGACGACTGGATCAGCCTGTACGAACACGTCAGCCGCAATAACCGGTGGGACCCTACTATCATGCTCGCCAACGTAGTCTTTTACCTCGGTGGCACACCTCGAGTTTGGTTTCGGACGCACGAAGAGGAGCTCACCAGTTGGGATTCGTTCAAGCAACAGCTCCGAGACTTGTTCGGCAACCTCAAATTCTCGGGCGTTGCGTGCCAGAACCACGACATGATTAGGAGGCACACCCGCTTTTACTGTGCCTCTCAGACACAGGCTGCGTGTTTATGCGCCTGTCTCATGTATCAGTTTAGGCCCAAGCCACGTGACCGTAAATGTTGCAGACGGCACTTGCGGGCAAGCACAATCACGTGATCACAGGGCTTTGTATAGCGCTCGACGTACGTCTCTCGATAACTTGATCACCTGTGTTGAGCTGAATCTTACGAGTCAAGCGAGCCCTAGCGAGGCCGGCAGAACCGAGTTAGCTAATGGTCCGCGAGTGGAAATCATTCCTGCTGCCTCAGCCAGTGCAACTAATGTGGCGCTCATTGTGGATGCTCGAACTATTTCGTTGTAGGCCAATCACACTGATCTGACGAGAAAGGGCATATTCATTATTTCATTTCATTTCATTTATTATACCCCTCAGGGCCAAGGGCATTACAGAGGGGGAGTGGTAAATACAAAAAGAGGATAAAGACAGTTGGTTACATGAGCGTTTAAATGGCACCTGTATATACAATATTAGCTAAGGCTTCACGGAACTGTTCATAATTAATAAGGCCTACAACTTCGGCGGGAAGATGGTTCCAGTCACGCGAGGTTCGCGGCAGGAATGATTGTGAAAAACTTTTAGTGTTGCATGACAAAATACCCACTTTGTACTGATGATCAATGCGACGGGATACATAAATTGGATGGGGGATGAGGTGATCTCGTAGAGTATGGTGATGGTACAACTTGTGGAAGAGGGCAATACGAGACACTTTTCTGCGAGATGCCAGCGATGGGAGGCAAAGATTAGATTTCATGTTAGTTATACTCGCTGTGCGGTTGTAGTTAGCAAGAATAAAACGTACAGAGTTATTTTGAACCATCTCGAGGTCAGTGATTAGGTTTTCATGAGCAGGGTCCCATACCGGAGTCGCGTATTCGAGTTTGGGTCGTATTAGTGTTTTATATAACAAAAGTTTCAAATTAGTAGGTACGTTGAAAAAGTTGCGACGTAGGTAGCCAAGCATGCGATTAGCGTTTTTGATTATGTTTTCAGTATGAAGAGACCAGTTTAGGTTAGAAGTGATGTGAACACCAAGATATTTATATGAAGAAACTGATTCCAACGACATGTTGTTAATGTAGTATGATGGTATTGTAGATGTTTTCCGAGAAACACGCATGACTTTGCATTTGTTAATATTGAGCTCCATTAACCATTCATTGCACCAGTTTCCTATCGTGGTAAGGTCTGACTGAAGTAATTCAATATCGTTAGCATTGGTAATTTCTCTGAAGATGACGCAATCATCAGCGAATAGATGGATATGGGAGTTGATAAGCGAGGGAAGATCATTAATGTAAATTAGGAACAGTAGGGGTCCAAGGACGGAACCCTGTGGAACACCTGAACGGACCTCTGTAAAATCGGAGTTAATGTCGTTAGCACAAACAAATTGCGAGCGGTTGAGGAAAAAACATTCAATCCATTTCAAAAGGTTACCGTCTATGTTAAGTTCATTTAGTTTATGAAGTAATAGTTTGTGACACACCTTGTCGAATGCTTTTGAAAAATCCAAGAATATACAATCAGCTAGTGATGATTTGTCAAGAATATGGTGAAGTGCATGTGTAAATGATATTAATTGGGTTTCACAGGAGTAAGATTTCCGAAAACCGTGCTGTGCTGACGTAAAAAATGAGTTCAATTCAAGGAAATTAACCAGGTTAGTAAAAATAATATGTTCGAGCATTTTACAGCATGTACTGGTGAGAGAAATGGGACGATAATTATTAGGGGATGCTTTGCTGCCGGATTTATACACCGGAATCACTTTCCCTATTTTCCACTCATTAGGTAGTGTACAATGGTCAAGGGATTGCTGGAAAAGTTTGGATAGTATGATGGATGAATAATATGAAGTGTTTTTTAAGAATTTCGAGTTAATACAGTCATATCCGGGAGCAGAATGAATGCTTAGTCCATCAATAAGCTTAACGACACCGGATGGAGCAACAATTATGGAGGGCATGGTAACATAGTTACGGTGCTGTGTACTTGGCATATGTGTGCTGGATGCGGCTGTAAAATTTTCTGAAAATGTATGGTTTAGTATGGTGGCAGAAAGGTCGGAGGGAATAGGAACACCGGAAGAGTCTGTTAAGGCAAGGCTGTTGTCAGTCGAAGGAATAATTGCACGCCAAAATTTTTTAACATTAGTAGTAAGCATTGAAGGGAGAACCTGCGATTCGAAGTGCTTTTTGGCGTTTTTGAGCGCTTGCACATATGTGTTTGACGCCGCAGTATACGATGCCCAGTGATCAATTGTGGGTGAAAGCTTTGCAATGCGGTAGAGACGCTTCTTTTTATTTGATAAACGCTTAATGTAATTATTGTACCAGGGAGAGTTTGTGTGAGTTGTAATGGTGCGTTGAGGAATGTACTGTTCAGTTAGATGGTTGACCATAGATGTGAACATGTTCCAATTAGTTTGTACACTACGGTGTTCAAAGCCATTAAGGAAAACGCCAATAAACGAAGATAGTGTATTATTTATGGCCTGATAATTTGCTCTGTAGTAGTCTCGTATTATTTGTTTCTTCTTTTTAGTTTTCGGACGGTCTAGTTTAATATCGAACTGTAGAAGTAAGTGGTCGCTAATTCCTGGTAGGTACGTTACAGGCGATACTATATCGGGTTGATTAGTAAAGACTAAATCTAGTGTATTCGCCGTGGAAGCTGTTATTCTAGTTGCCTGAACGCAGATCTGCACGAGTGAGAATACTGAACACACATCTAAAAAGTCACGAGCTTGAGGTGTGAGTGGGGATATTAAAGGGGGGTCGGTATTCCATGTGATGTTTGGTAGATTAAAATCGCCAAGTAGGAACAGCGGTGATGAAGGAAACCGTGTTGCAACGGTGTTAACAGCGTCATAAAGTTCGTTACTAAAGCTTGGTGACGACGAAGGTGGACGGTAGCATACCCCTATTACAACTGTTTGATGATTAAGTGTTACTGCTGACCATACTAATTCTAGTTCAGTCTGCACGTGTATACATGATGATGGTAAATCATTGGAAATTGCGAGAAGCACACCGCCGCCTCTCTGCGTGCTACGATCACAGCGATAGAATGAGAAGCGGTGAGCATTGACGAATATATCAGCGTCGCAGACATGCGCAGTGAGCCATGTTTCGGTTAGAGCGATTATTTTAGCAGAACATGTATCGATTGCTGATGTGAGTGAGTTGTATTTGTTAAGGACGCTTCTGATATTAGTAAAAAGAAGCGATACTGAAGCCGAAGATGTCTGTCCACTACCCCTCACTCGTCCCTAGGAAGTATTAGCAGAGATAGTAGCAGAGGGCGAGCTGGCGTGTGCGCTTTTCGTATCAGTGGAAATGACAGTGGCAGTGATAGGGTCGTACATGTAAGATTTCTTGTTCATAATTAACTTGTTGTGGCGCAACTTAAGTTGCGCCACAACATAATTATGGGTTGGGGATCCAGGTTGGATTTTCGCAAAGTCGAGCAACTTTTTTCGTGCTAGACGTGTTGCGACCGAGTAATCTTCACTAATGGTGACCTTACTTTCCTTCAGGCTGTTGCGTTTGGCGAGTATAAGGTCTTTAGTTTTGAAGTTCAAAAATTTTGCAATGATAGGGCAACACTTGTTAGGTGCGAATCTTCCTAAACGGTGTGCGCGTTCAATTTCGTGAGGGAAGAGGGGGTCAGTTAGGCACGCACTAAGGATAGAAGTCAGTTTTTCCTCAGTCGCCTGCCAGGTTTCATCGGAATCTGGGATGCCATAGAAAATTAAATTGTTACGCCGTGACCGGTCGTCAAGATCATCCTGCCGTGATTGCAAAGTGGTGGCCAGTGCAGAAAGTTCGTCTGTTTGAGTGTGAATGGTGGCAATGTCCTGGCTGAGTTCATCTAACCTTTTATAATTTTCCTCTAGCTCATCTAAACGGTTTTGAATCGCTGTGATTTTGGTTTCAATTGATTTCTGTCCGGTTTTAATAGCTACAACGTGGTTTGTCATATAGCACTCGCTGGTGGGCTAGTTCGTGCTGCTTGTTGGAAAGGATGCGACACAAAAGAGGACGATATATTAAGGCACCTGTCAGTAGCACCTGAAGTGTCGCAGGAAGTAACCTAACCTACATTAACTAGCCGCAGGAGCGATAAAGTAGGTCATGGCTGTGTAATAAACCGCTTGAGTAGGTGCCTAATGTTGGGAATAGCGGAAGCTTGACTGCAACAGAAGACGCTTACCAATGCCGTCTCGTGTGGAATTAAAGGTTTACTAACTTTACACCAAACAAGTGTTGACGTAGGAAGATTTAACGTAGCCGGTGTCGACCAACCTTTGTTAGTGGGGGCCTGTGCAGTCATGTGCACGATTTCCGTGGAGGCAACTTGGTCTGAATTATCGAAGGCGCTTCAATTCACTAATCGCAACAAACGTACAAACAAACAGAAAAGGTGGCCTGCGTTACTTCAGGGAAATTTCTTTGTTAGTTTGCGGAGCTTCAATATACCGGCGCATTTTTCCTCTCGGAGGAATCCGCCATATATGTCAAGGCTGCCAGCGCCGAGATCGCCAACGCCGCCGATGTCACAAGGGTGTTGAGTCCAAATTTCCGCGGCATTGTGTGCAGTTTCACACGCGGATTAGTTTTAGGAAGCATAAGGGTGCTCTGATTTACACGCGAAGTTGCGATAACGACTTCATCTTTATTAGCGTTACGCTGCACTTCTACATGCGGAACACTTAATGCTTTCGAAGGCGTATGCTTTCGGAAACCAAACCAGGCGTGTTTGTGTGTGCGCATATAGTTGGGTTGTGCAATTCGGTCGAAAGAAGAAGAGACAAATACAGAACACCTATATGACGCTCTCGGTAAGGTGCAATAGCGCGCATAACGTTGAGGAAGCACGAATCATCAGTGGTGAGCGCTGTTGTCACAAAGCACTCCTTTCCCGCTCCGACAGAACGTCCGCTTCAGCCTGCCTCGCAGCGTCCGCATCGCTGCACTCATTTAATGTTTTAGAAGGCGTGGCCGCGAAGTAGAGGGGCAAGGAATACCCCTGGCGGCGCACCCGGGAACTAGAGGTTCGTTCGTCGAACTCTACGTTCAGACGCGCCGGCTCGATCCCCACTTTCGGTTTCTTTTATTGTCTCTGCTTTTTTTTTAAGTTTAAGTCTGTTCTTTGACGGTGTCTCTATAGGAAGACGGAGCGCCTTCCAAAGCAAGCCGTCTATATGAATCAGTAAAGAAAATAGCTGGCAAAGCGTTGGCTTCCTTAACAACATGACGGTGTCACCAGCGATCTCACTCACTTACAAGCCACTTAAGTGCTTGCACATCTGTATGTTGTCCTTATTCTATCGACGCCGAGAGTGTTCTCCTGCTTGCGTTGTCGTAGGGTTTTCAGCGGGGACTGCTTTTATCCGGGCAACAAGAAAACCACTTAAAGGCTTGACGGTAACGCCCTCTGACGTCAGCGCAGGTATGTCTTCGCTGAGCGGTGCTGGTCGAATAAGAGCGGCTATGACTTCTTTGTAATCAGTAATACTGCTTGCTCATGCGTGCAAATTTGAACAAACTATACATTTCATTATGCAAAAGAGGTGAGGCGTGCAGACAGGACACAAAAGTAGAGAAGTGGACAACACGGGTTGTCCACTTCTCTACTTCTCTACTCTTGTGTCCTGTCTGCACGCCTCACCTTTTTTGCATAATGAATCATTACCAACTAGCTCAGCTTTCTGTCGTTCTATACATTCCAACTTTTCACTCGTAAAAGTTCAAGAAGTATACCTTATCAATCTATTATCGGCAGTCTGTAGACAGACATTCCTAGGTGCGCGAGGGTATTATTGCAGACGATACCACCTTGTCTAATCACCAATCTTTCATTCTCGCTAGCTATTAGTCTTAAATAATAACTCTTAAAGAATAATGCGGCCGCGTGTCCGCCCGGGTCGCTATGTCTTGAAAGCCATTGCTATTGCTGCATTGTCTGCCACGCGCCGTGTTTTCGAGGCTTAGTTCGCGTTGATACAAGATGCAGCACGCAGGACAATTCGCTCGCTGCTGCTGCCGCATTTCCTCACTCCAGAGTTTCGACAGCGAGTGTTCACGGTCATCGAGTGAGATGTGTCCATGTTTGCTCGTGTCAGCGGGACACTATATTTGTTAATTAATATGCCCATGTTTACAAGTTTCTAGGGCTGATAAGACTATTATCCTTACGTAGTATAGCTGTCCACTAATTTGCTATGCAATCGATGCTTCGCATTTCGGGAAAACAGTGACTTTTTTTTTCGAACTGCTGCGGACTGGAACGGCCTTCCCTTTGATATCTTGGGCATCAGCAGCCCGTTTCTGACAATGTGTTAGTAACCATTTTGTATAGTGACAACCATGTGCATCAATTACAGTGTCTTCGTTACCGTTATTTTTTTATAAATTTTTGCGAAATCTGTTTCTCCTCTAGAACTCAGGATCGTAATATCCATGTAATACCCCTGCAAGGTATCTTTAGAGTAATCTCTAAGAAAAATGCATTGGGCTGAACTGAATATTATCCTCTACCTGACGCTCCCGGCAACAATGCGCATTTGGGAGCTGGCGCGCTGACCATTGCAGCGTCGTGTACATCTAGAGAGTGGGAAATTGTGGGGGATTTTATGTGTAGCACGCTGACTATGAAATTGGCGGGTGCCTGCGCTCGTATTTCGGAGGCCATAGCGGGTAATACGCACTAGTAGCAGACGAAAACGGCGTTGTGTTCATCGCAAAGTCTCCGTAAATAGGCTCTGATGATGTCTGCAAGAACCGGCTGCTAACGCAGTAAATGGGATCTGATCTGAAGGAAGGAAGTTGGCTGGTCTCTTGATTGCCAATATCTCCTTTTCCCATATCAGGTTAGCCAACAGAGACCTGTATGGGTAATCTTCCGTGCCTTTCCCTTAGCGCCTCACCTTTTGTCCGTCCGTCCGTCCGTCCGTTCGTCCGTCCGCCCGTCTGTCTGTCTGTCTGTCTGTCTGTCTGTCTGTCTGTCTGTCTGTCTGTCTGTCTGTCTGTCTGTCTGTCTGTCTGTCTGTCTGTCTGTCTGTCTGTCTGTACGTACGTACGTACGTACGTACGTATCTATCTATCTATCTATCTATCTATCTATCTATCTATCTATCTATCTATCTATCTATCTATCTATCTATCTATCTATCTATCTATCTATCTATCTATCTATCTATCTATCTATCTATCTATCTATCTATCTATCTATCTATCTATCTATCTATCTATCTATCTATCTATCTATCTATCTATCTATTTCTACACATGTATACATTTTCCTCTCTCTCTCGCTCTCTCTCCCCTTCTTTATTTTGAAGACGTCTGTTTACTAGGCTCCTTTTCTACGCTAGAACACAAAGTATCGCTCGCGCGTTGCTTTCTTTCAAGATTTAACAACGGAAAGGCTTATAGCGCCCCTGCATCTTTGATTAGCCGCGTCGGCCTACAGCTGGCGCGCACGTAACCGCAGGCGCTTCCCATATTTCGGTTCGTCCAGATGCCGCACTGCGGGCGCTCCCTAATTTCTCAAGTGCCCAGACTGACGCCAGGGAAAAGCACGATGAGTTTCTTGGGTGCTACAAAACTTTTTCTCGTTTTCGTTTTTCTTTTTTTTTTTTGTATACGCGCTGCTTACGTCTTCGCTTAACAACTACGCTGTGTTTCACAGCACTGCGCAGCCCACTATGGTGGCCGCGAGTAATGCTGATGTGGCCGTCATTATTTAAGCGGCGGATAAGTCAAGCGAAAATGGGAAAGCGCCGACGTCACGTATTTAACGCCGTTCAAAGCAGGCGCGGGTCGGCGTTCAAAAATGGAACGGGAGGGTTTCCTCGGCGATTGATTCCAGCGTTCGCCTTCACATAACACCGCCCTCGTAAGCTGGTGCACTCTGAAACGTGGTAACCTATAGAAAGGTGCACACTTTCACATTTTTATATGTAACTGGCATTTTTCCCTCTAACTAATGCTTTACATGATCGCAATTTGCAATAATTCATACTAAAGTGAGGCCTCAATGAGTATGAGGCTTACACGTTATGTCAGCAGGAGTAAATTTTACTGGAGCCAGAAAAGTGTTAGTTGATTAGTTCTTACAAGATACCAACGCCACACTTATCCCTAATAGTTCTCGTGCAAAACGATGAAAGAACGGACGTCTCATGTTGGGGGCGGAGTCCAACTTGAGACATCCCTTTTTCAACCCCGGTGCTGATTATTTCATCTCTCGATCTTCCAGGGGGCATTTGTGTTGTACGGAGTTCTTCTCTGATACCACAACGCTTTACGTTGC
Organism: Dermacentor albipictus; assembly: GCF_038994185.2. NCBI lineage: Eukaryota > Metazoa > Arthropoda > Arachnida > Ixodida > Ixodidae > Dermacentor > Dermacentor albipictus. Next base: position 19,197,504 of record NC_091830.1, on the reverse strand, counting down.
GCGTCATTCTGAGGGAGACCAAGGATTGACTGTCTGCGCGTGTAATCTGCGTTTGTTCCTTGTCCTGTCCAACTTCGTATTCTCGTACGACACTGCGAAGGACGCTTAGTTCAGCCCGTGAGTCGGAGCACACAGACCGCTGTCGGCGAAGGCGGCCGCGCCAAAGGTGAGGCCAGCGAGGCTACGCCAAACTGTGCATAAACAAGTAGGCAGACCTCGGTCCGGCCGGAGGGTCGTTAGCGGCCTGCTAAGTATGCCGAGCTGACCCAAGAAAAATAAAAATAAAATAGAGTTTTTTTTTTTTTTTCGCCACGTTGGGCACACCGGTGTGCAGAGTGCGGTCAAGCGTGCAGCTCCGGTGCTGCCCTCTGCCGCTGCCCTGATTCGCGAGGCTCCCTAGGGAAGCAGGTTTGGTAATGCGGGAGGAGAGATAAGGAAATTGAGGAGAGATGGGAAGATAATCCTGCAGCCACGTAGGGAAGCTGTGAAGCACGATTTGATAAGGGACGAAACAATGCTTGCGACGGTTGCTAAAGCGATAAATAATAAAACCTGCACATGTACGACGAAAACGGGAACTATTTACAGACGTTTCTTTCCTTTCTTTTTTTTCTTTCTTGAGTACGTGGTGTATCTACTTCGCTTGTATTTGGTGCGCTGTTGTCTTTGTTTAACGACAGTTTAAGTATCTCCGAAGGTTGAGAAACGACGGGTGAAAGGAGCGCGACGAAAATGCGGTGACTAAACTCTGCGGAATAAAAAGATCGTAATTTCTTGATGAAGGAGCCCGTGCATTAATTTTCTGGACCGCAAAGCGCGTCGCTCTTTAATATATGTGGCAGCCAGGGCGCGCGTTTGCAGTTATTTTCTTGTGATTGAAAGAAGTTCTGCATGCGTGCCAGTCGAAAGTAAACAGTAATCATATAGGAAAAAAATTATTTTGCATACTTCTCTGAACTACTGAGTTCTGCAGTAGTCTGTACATTACTTTTAAGCATCAAAACACTCTATTCAGATCTGCACCCTTTTCCCCTTTTTTCCCCCACTTCATGACACTGCTTTATCGCATGAGAAGACTGAAAGTTTTCAGCAACATCAAACGTTATGATATAGGAGAACAACATCAGTTCTGTCTAGTCATTTCATCACAAAAGATTCACGCGGTGGAGAACGCAACGAAGGGGGCCAGCGCAAATTCCAGCTTGGCAGCGCAAGACAGGACTTGGGGCATCGTCGTCGTGTGCACATTTCAAAGCTCTTTGTGACATTGAACATTACATACTAAAGTATGCAATGTGAAATTGAAGCAGAACTTAATACATTAAAAGATGAACTTAAGCGCAACACGACGGCACACTCAAATGGAAGCGGTTTTTTGATCGCTTCTGGACGTTGGATATTTACGAGAGAGGTCCTTCGGCTCCTTCTAAAGTTCCTCCGTGATACAGGGTGGTGAGCCGTATGGGTCGTTGTGGTTGGGAAAAGCGCGCAACGTATTGGGCTCTGTGTCAACTTCTTTTTTAAACGAGGTGTTAGTCGCACTGCGAAGTTTTTCAGACCGTATCGTGGTTTATAGGTGGCGTTCAGGCAGAGCAAGTACCACGAACTTTTGCAAGGCTAGGTTCACCTGCAGCAAGCAAAACGCCTCCTCCTCGTCCTCAATCCTAAAGAACGTGCAACACACGAACACTTTTCAAGACATAATGCGAGAATCCTTCACACAGTTGAACTGCGTCCCTTCCAAAGTCGATGCACTCCTGCACAAGTTTGACATGATATGATGACTTCGCGCGGGAGCGGTTCTTCGGCCTCGAGCCTTCGTTCGTGCTCGAGCTTTCCTTCCCAGCGAAGCGGTTTGCTCAGGTATGACGTGCCCACCGTGTCCACAACACGACGCCGTCTTGTTCGGGTGTTTTCGCGTCGCTGTCCTCTCTCCCCCCTCGCGACAGCGGGTCGCACACTCTGTCAAAATAGGAGCCTTCCTTCCGCGATCGCAAGCTAATCTTAACAACGCCCGGCACGAGCCTTTTTTCCCGAGACTTCCCACGCCTTCATTTTTTTTCGTGGTCCCGCCGCCTGTAGAGCGGCTTTCGCCGTCTCACGACAAAGCTCGACGGCGTAACCAGCCTCCGGCGATGAAGCCGCTGATCAGTGTGTGCAGGGAAGACTACCCATTAATCTCGACTCCGGGTATTGAAAGTGGGGGGCGCTGGTGCTGCGGCGTCGGCGGCGGCGGTAGGGGGCGCTGTCGGAAGACGTTAGGTTTACGGTTGACAAAGTCTCGCTTCCGCGAGCGCGTTCAGCCGCCGCTGCTGTCGTCGGCGAACACCGCTGCCAGCCGCAGGCGCGCCTTTGGCTCCGTCGTCGGGGCCGAAAATCGGCGGAGAAGACGTCATTAATTTTCCCCGCGTTCCCGAGAACCACGGAGCCGCCACCCCGAGCTGGGTTTCGGGCTTGGGCGACGCTCGGCCGAGCATCATCGCACCCCGCAGGCGAGCACCTGTCGACGAGATTATAGATATGCGAACGCCGTAGAACGCCGGAGAAATATGCGGCTCCGGTGCTGCATGTGTTGGCCCTCCGAGAAGTTGCCCCGATTCTGTTCTTTCTTTTCTCTCTCTCTCTCTCTCTCTGTTTAATTTACGCCGCGAAGGAAAGCCTTGGACCGCAGGGAAAGCCGCCGGCGAAGTATCTCGGCGTCGCGAAACTCTGCAGTGTCTGAACACTTGCGACGTTGTTTCGCGCCACATTTTATTTAAAGGCTTTGCGTAGTTTTGACGCACACTTTTTTTTTTTGCGGTGCGGTTCAACAATTACTGAACTTGAAAAGAAGGCGCGATCGCGCGCATCAAGTGTCCGTTTGCGTGGCATTTCGTTGAAATCGATTTGAGGAAGCTTTGCTTAATGTAGGCTCCAACAAGTGCACATAGGATCTGTTGTTGTGGTGGTGTTGTGTTTTGTTAATTGCGCAGGCTCCACTGGCATCGCCTATACAGCTCAGCGACAGGCCTCGATCAGCCTGTAAGCGCGCTCGCAAAATTCGTTTTATGAAAATGTTGTTGCGTTTCTATTGACTGCTCGATGCGTTCATCATACTTTCTGTTGAAGTGCTATAGAATTTGATGCGTGATTTTTTTCCCGAGGGAACTAAGCAGTGTCTTCGCACTTAAACTACAATGGCCGTGTGGAATGTGACGTGGAAACCTGCAGGACTGACACCCTTCCGAAATTTTTTTTGACGAATGAGTGAATGAATATTCTAAAATGCGGACTGGAACAAATACGAGACGAAGGCGAGCGCAGGGTTGTCTTTCATTTGATGTTTTAATAATAATGCGCAGAATTTATAGCCAGGCGAAACTGCAATCAAACGAAACGTTCCAAAAGACAACAATTCAACCGAAATGTTCCTACGAAAAGAATTCAAAAGAACTCGTTTGTGTCGTAGTTCATGCTTGCTATCGTACATAACTGCCGCTAAGAGGACGCGCACGAAAGCACACACAGGAAGAAAAACATCCTGTAACTTTACCGTTTTTCACCCAAAATAATTAACTCAAAGGAAATTTCATCCCATGTCATTTTGTTTTTCTTCGTGTTCTTCGTGCCTTCGTGTATGCGTACTTATGCTGGCTACTGTGTTCTATGACATGTACTTTTTTTAGTTATTGCTCGTCGCCCCTTTATGCAATACCCTGTAGCGGGCACTTAAAGGTCAAGCAAATGATGATGATAATGATTATGAATATGATTATGGTGCCCTCATGTGGTGCGTCCCACCAACGACAGCTCTGTCTTACAACAGGAATGCAGTCTTTTGGGCTAAGACACACGAGCACCGATTTACAACATTGTTTTATTTTGAAGCAAATGACCACATATATAGCAAAATCTGTCACTTGCTTCAGAATCTGGTCACTTGCTTCAAAATAAAACTGTGTTGTAAGTCGGCGCTAGTTTGTCTCAGACTCTTCTTCGTCCTCATCTTGTGCGCAAAATGCTGCATTCATGTCCTATCGACATGCCCTTAGTGAACTCACAACAAGACTGTGGACGGCTTTTTCACGCGTGCACTGTTTTTGGTCTTCTACTGTAACTAGGCGAGTACAGCGGTCCCCGTGTCCACAAATTGGTGTACATAGATCGCTGAAAAGTGTCGCAGCCACACGGGCGAAAATGCAACATAAAAAAACGAAGAACAAAAGGCCTTCGTTATCCATACGCACTAAATTGTTCGCACGCTCACACAAACGTTAGCAAAGAGATCTGCCAGTCTGTCAATGCCACACGGCAGAGTTCTTATCGTACGCAGTGCATAAAAGAGGTTCTTAAGCTGACCTTTAGTCATTTCTTTGGTAAACATGCCAATGACAACTTTTCTTCACGTGGCGACATTCTTCCGAACAATATAGCGCGCTTTTTTTTTAATTCTTTCTCTTTTTCACCGTTAGCAAGATCAGAAAACTATTGTCTTTTTTTCATATCCTTGCAAAAAACAAGAAAATATGCCAGAAACCATTTCTACATATCTCACACCTTTTTATACATAGAAAGAACTGATACTGTAGGCACCCTTTAGACTAACAGTTCTTTCAGAGCCAGTAAGTGTTCAGATCAACGCGCGCTCACATAATAAGACCCTTTCGTAAAATGGATTTTCTAACTGCGTTGTTATGCTGGATGGCTTACAATATGTATTCGCTATCTTTCTTTATTATTGGACAAGTTGCGCGGACGCAGCGGCAATAAGTTACCTGCAACGTAATACGTCGCAGAAGTGGCGAAAGAGAGAAATTGGCGCAAACTTGCCTATTATTAGAAATAGCTGCTTTCGGTAAGCCTAACCTGACAAATGTTCCCAATAGCCGGACACTTACGCTTTCGTGAACCGCGATAGAAGCGACCCCTAGCGCCGATCAAGAGGGGAAAGAGGGCATCGGTCTAACCGTGATTACTAGCTATACCCATTCAGCCGTACGAGCATGGAGAAGGCCGTCCCGGTAATGTTGGGGCCAGTAATTAAAAGGCCCGCAGAAATATATAGCCGTCTTTGCTTCTCCGATTGGACGACCTCGGAAGAAACTAATGCTGGCACTTCGGTAACATTCTTTGTGTCTTCCCTACTGTTTACTAGCGATAACAGATGGTTGTACTTCTCTTTTGCACGGCTTCGTAATGTTTCTGCGTGAAGCGGTTGAAGTTTCATATGTGCCTCAGAGATCCGTAATCGCGCAAAAACGTTTTACTTGGAAAAAAGAGGTATACCCAGAGTCTCGCGCTGAATCGTGGTCAGGTTATTTGAAACCTCTGGTGTGTCATATGTCTGGTCACGTGAACACAAACGCGAAAAAAAGACGCCAAGGTGCACGAAGAAGTCTCGATGCCAAGAGCCACCATTCAGGAAGAGCACGATAGGCGATGCCCAAATACAGCGCCGCCGACGCAAATATGGATGCTTCATCAAGGTGCACATATAGTATATGCGCCACCTAAGCGCATGTTCGTCAGTGTGCGCCCAAAATGGCGGCGACTGACGGGCAACAGCACTTACGTGGTAACAAACCGCCCGAACAGCGCCAGTCGCTGGAAGAGGAACAGACAGGGTGAGCACTAACGAACTGCCGAATTATTTGAAAAGCATGCATTATAGATAGTTCGCACAGACGTCATCGCGTACGTCACCTTTGGGTACTACCAGGTTGAGTAGCGGCGAAAGTAAGAAACGTGACGGAGCACGACAGCTGCGCCTTAGTTGCATCGAACGTCAAACCGATAACATTAATAATCCTGCGAAAAAGCAGTCGGCGTCAAAAAGCAACACTGTGTGCGCGTGATAGTACGGTGCACTGACGTCATCGTAGCCGCCATGTTTAGGTACTAGCGTGGTGAGAGCTGCCTCCGTGACGTTCACATGAAAGCTATCTATAAAGGTCAACACTTTCGCACTTTTTGAATAATAAAGTAGGTTTTTTTGCTTAACCGACCACGATGTTGATCATACAGTACCTTGCATATCATAATGTTATAAATATTTTTCTGAGCCTTGTAGGACATGCCGGTGAAAATAGCTATTTACGGCTGTCTACATATGTGTTCCACTGACTTTATAAGCCATTTTTCTTTAAATCAACATACAGTTGCTGGCACTTGTCCTGTGGTTTCCCATTCTTGCGTCTTATAATGTTTCTCCACATGTACAACACATACCAACTCAACCTGTTTTCAGATTTACGGTATAGCACTTCCGTCAGCGCCATGGAGTACGCAAGAGTGGCGGTTGAGTCGCAGTTTCTTTTAATCTCCTTTAGTATCATTTATATATGCGCATGTTGCGAGGTGGTGGAAGGGACGGGGGGGGGGGGGGGTCAGCTGTTTGTTTATGTTTTCAAAGACGTTCCACCCAGAGGCGGATTATAAAAGGAGTAGGGGTGGGGCCGTGCACGTCCATGTGCTCAGGATACGTAGACGTGCGCGCATCTATCTCCTCCCGTAACAGTCACATGCTGTGGAAAAACAGTCTCCGAAAGTTGCCATCAGTTCCAACATCACCAATGAGTCCTTTCAATGACCATTTGCATACTGGCACGGGAACAGCGTGAAATAATTAGGCACCAAGGCGGAAAAGGAAATCGGGTTTGCGCCGTTTCATTTCAGTGTGCGAGTAAGCAGACTAGTCCTCCTTTCCACCGTCTTGCTTTTACTCATTCTCTAAACGGAGGGAAGCAGAAAAGAAATATTATAGACAAGAGACTACCTATCTCAGTCAGTAGTACTACCAGGTTAAACTCGATCATACAAAAATAACACTTCTATACAGCCCGCTGATACACTCGTCACTCATGCTGGGAAAAAGAGATCACGATTCATGCGACCAGTATAGTCTGCACCAACTCCTACAAAGTCGCTATAGATACTACCTAGCATTCGGTAGACTTTTGTTGTGAATGCGCTTTAATATTGTGCATCATTTTTGCCATGGACGTCCTCGAGGCGACAACTTCGTCGTCATCGATTTGACACCACCGTACAGATGAACTGCACTTCATTTAATAAACAAACACGGTTGGCTGACAGAGCATGCCTTTCGGTGGCTCCACGGACAATCGCACAAGCCATCATAAAAGAAAAACATTAAGGAAATGAAAAGAACAGGCCCAAGGGAACCGCATCCCATCCATCTCGCTCCCAATCGAACAGAGCTCCAATCCGCCGCGGGGGCTGTCTTAACTGCGCGGTCGCCGCTATCAGCGTTGAAGCACTTGTGCCTCGCAGCTGGCTGTCTTTCCAACCAAACGGTGGAAGGCGTTGCGCCAACAAGCCGACACTCCCTTCTCCCCTCTAACCTCCTCTTCTCTGCATCGCACCAGTTCCGTGAGCTGCAGGGAAACCCGACGAGTCGTGCAGAGAACCCCTTGAAGCAGGGCTTCCCCACTGTCCGTCTCCGATCGTCCTTTGCAGGAGCGATGTCGAATGAACGGAAGCGTCAGGATACGCTCTTGATCTCGTTGCGTACGGTTCACGCTAAGTGGAACATATATGCAAATGTGTTACGCTTAGTAGAGCGTGCGGGACGGGATTAAGAATGATATACAGTAGCAGAGCCGAAAAGCTCCACCGAAGGGAGATCCGGTGCTCAAGGACATTTGTTACCCATAGGTGTGGTTTAGAAAGCGGAACAGTTCTCCAAGTATGTTCCACTTACAGGAACCTATGTAGAACGCTAGGAATGATATATAATAGCAAAGGCGAAGAGCTCCACCGGAGATAAACACAACGCCAAACGAAATCTGTTCTGCGTAGGAACAGATTTAGTCAATGGAACAGCTTTCAAATGTGTTCCACCTACCAAACGGAACGCATGCGGAACGCGGGCAATAGTGCAGGATTACCTCAGAATGGGCGGGCCCTCCCCCTTTTCTGAAACATGCAGCCGACTCTCGTTTATGACAGACGAACACGAGCCCTAGCATACTTTGCACTGCACGGAGGTTGGCGAGAACCGGCGTGCGACTCCAGCTCTCTCCATCTCGGGAGGAGATCTCAAATGGATGATGCAGGATTTCCGGTCCTGACCGAGCCCGTCTTTGGTCCGGCAGGAACAAAACGGCCGCCGTCTCGTTCGCTCGCCTCCGGCTCGGAGCGCTTTAACCCACTCAACCCTCAAGATCCAGACACCCGGCCCCGACCACCCGCCAACTCCACGTCCCCTTGCTCTCTTCACCTCGCAAACGCTTTCTAAAACGTTCACGTCTTGGGTTTTCGGTGGGGGATCGGCGCAGGTTCCATTTATCAGGTCTGGCGCGCAGGGCCGGCGTGGCGAAGCTGAAATCCCCTGGAAGGACGTTTTTTCCGCTCACCTCGTCCCTAGGCGCCCGCTCAGGAGTACCGTGCCGCGCTGTTTCCGCGGTGAATGAGAGCCTTACGTACGCTAAACCCATGCACTAAACACCCCCGTAGGGTGATCCTACGGCCGTGTTGGTATGCTACTGCAGACGAGGTCGAAGGTTCGACGCCCGGCTGCTTATTAACGCGATAGCGTTAAGGAGCTCGTGTCGCAGAAAAGCCGGTGTCGTCGGCGTCGGTGTCGGCGTCGGCGGCGTTGACCGTGAGCGATAAATCACGGCAGGCGCTTCATAAATAAAAAGCAACTTCCAAGATTGGCCCGGTGGGAATCGAACCCGGGTCTCCGGAGTGTGAGACGGAGACGCTACCACTCAGCCACGAGTTCGATGCTTCCAAGCAGTGCAAACGCGCCTCTAGTGAATGCGGTGTTGCCTTCGAAACGAGCCGTGGAAAGTTATACTGCGGTGTATATCGGTAATTATGAACATGTAACGTACAGAAGTCACAATTACACGAGTTGCGAAGTGCGTTTCCGCTGAATTTCTTCTGCGCTTTCCGCACACGCAGAGCCATCTTGCGGCAAACACAGAAGACCCCCTCCTCTCAATGTACGGCGCTGCCCCGACAGGAGGCGCGCCGCGCGCGCATTGGGACCGCTGCCAGGCGCGTCGCGGGACTCCCTCTCCCCTGACGACGCTTCGCCGTGCTTCCGGTTTAGATTACTATCTCTCTGCCCGTGCCGATCACGACGTTTGGCTGGCGTAGATCGTTTCCCCTCCGAGACACCGAGTTCTTTGGTTCGTTTCTTTCGCTCAGGCGCACGTTTCGTTGCCGCGGCGAACGCTGCGTTGCTCGACGCTCACCGCGTGATAGGTGGGCGCTAAGTCCGATGCGGGGCGCATCGTAAGTGATCGCTGTGCCGTAGCGCATTGTCTTATACCCCTTGGCGGGTCGACGGGAACGCTGTCGCGTCCCACTCTTGAAGGCGAAGCTTAAGCGTCCTCCAATTTTTGCTTGGGCTGCGGCGATACCGATTGGTTGGAATAAAAGGAAAAAAAAGAGCTCACAGGTCTTCGCGCTACTCCTGCGCAACTGTAACGCGATAATGCGACAGCGTTACCGAGATCGGCGCACTCGCGCCTTTTATAACATGCCTCCGGGATCGGCGTCATGTTTCAGACCCCGCTGCGAAACATCTCCTTTTTTTTTTTTTACGGACGTTCTATCGTCAAGTGCAGCTGGTAACGTTTCTTTCTTCTTCTTCTTTTTTAATTGCGTTGTTTTACCGTACGGCATATTTTCGAATAAATGCGTGCAATTCTTCGTCGTAACGGAGCTGCATAAGAGGTGTGTAGTCCTTATCTTGCGTTATTGGCCCTTTGTACAGTCTGAGGGCTGCTTTGTCCCTATGCCGGCACCTCTAAGCACTTTCTCTCGTGTAACCTTTGTCAACCATCTCCTTTTCTTCAAAATTTACGGCCTTAAATAACTGTTTTCCGTAGAAGGTGCCTTGCTCTATTATGATGCTTTAGACGTCTTTCTGGGACTGTACATTTTATGCAGCGCCGTAGTATCACAATAAGCGGCAATAAGGTGTCGTGTATAATGATCGCTATTGTCACCGATGCAACAGCAGGTAATTTTTGTTTGAGATTTGCCACCGATTAACCACGTGAATTACAATTAAAGAACAATCGCAAGCTTGCAGCACTAAAGTCAAAAATAAGAGAAAATCTGATAATGTTCGTCCCGCCCACCCCCATCGTCTTGCTTAATAAAAATTTTCCAACCCCCAAATTTGCACCGGGAGTAACATCTCGTCACACTGAAATACTGAAATATTGTCATATTGCGCATAGCACTGCTTCGTGCCGCCTCTCTCTCTTTATATATATATATATATATATATATATATATATATATATATATATATATATATGTATATATATATATATATATATATATATATATATATATATATATATACCTGTTATTCAAAAACACAGCTTCGAAAGTGTCGCTGTGTTCGTGGGCGCAAATGAAGTGTGCACACATCATTTGGTGCACCGAGCAATACGAAGCTATGACAAAAGTGAAATATGCACTTGAATTCGCATTAGCTTTTTCAACGCCAAATGGCTAGGTGTGCTTTTCATGACGAACGAGAAAAATACATTATCAAATGGCTTCAAATCAACAAGTTGGTTAATTGGCCCTTGTGTACAATAACTCCTCAGATAAGGGTCACAAAGCTCGTTACACTCGTACAGGGCGGCGTTTAAATATCAGTAGCTCCCACCACACCTCTTAAGAAGTAGGCTCAGAAATTTCAAAAGTACCACAAAGACTGGTTATTCAACATTCCTATACATTCCACACGCGCCCTGCCCACCACTCTACGAACTCGAGGACATTCTTTTATATCACGGCTTTTTTTTTTTTCATTTCGCTTGAGTACCGTAGTCCAGATTTGTTAAACCTATAGCATGTTGAACAAAAATACAACGGTGAGCAATTTGTAACACCTCAATCATAAGTCACACAGAACTCACTTCTGCGAAAGCAAAAACAAAAACTTATCGGAAATATAGCGCGTATAGAGAAATTCCGTCTGTATAGTTAATGCTTCTGCAGCGAAGACCACCACAACAAATTTGCCTATACAACTAAGAAATTCAGGCGTCCACCTGCACCTTCCAGCACAAGGGTAGGATGGGTGCAAATGTCCACGGCGTCACTCCCTACCTTGGCCACTAATTTACCTGCATTCTAGGATACCGTAGTAGTGCGGGACTGCTGTTCGAAGCCCCTATCGCAGAAGATATAAATCTGCGCTGCCTGTGTTTACCAGTAAGCTATCCGCGAAGCCACCGCAGCACTGTACACGTGCTTGAAACAACCCGCATCTCCAAGCAACGCAAATCCATCAGTAGCCACGACTCAAAACGCTGAGCGAAATCAGCACCTCTTAGATGGCGTGAGGTCCGTGCACTCCGATCCACGACGTCGTGCTACCTGACCCACCTGCCTTTGTATCCAATGGAGAAAGCCCATCGCTCGAGATGTTACACCCCATTAAGGGTTAGCGCGTTATGTTGATAAAGCTGCGTTCGCACTACAAGTGCATCAGGCGCAACTAACGAAACTTTGTTATCGATCTGCTCATTGCTATAGGTTCAGACCCTTGCTTAAGGCGCAAAGTACAGAGCACGTCTAATAAAGCTTCCTTCCGACTGTAGGCATAGCCTACGAGACTTTCGCAACGTACTTCCGATCGATTTTTCCCATGAACTCTTACAGCTAGGTAGGCCACTGAATACTCTTTAGTCCTGCATGACGTGTATTCGTCCTAACAGTGTCCGCCGAAACCATGAACAACGTTTATACAGTGGGTGCAAAAAAAAGTGACCTGTGAGTGACGTCTCCTGTATATAAGGCCGAAGCGTTTGTTTGTTTGTTTGTTTGTTTGTTTGTTTGTTTGTTTGTTTGTTTGTTTGTTTGTTTTACATTTTTACTGGTTGTCGGCCGTCGATTACGATTCAACATGCGCGGCATTCCGAAACACTGCACACAACTCCGCGACATCCGCGGCACAGAATAGACGCTGGAGATTTGCAGAATGGCCCAATACCCAGGCTACCCGCATCGTCACAAGCACATTACAGCAAGGACCCATATTTGCAGTTATATATAACCGCTCTCACGCACCGGGCCACCATGTATACCGCGTTGGTCGATGTTGCAAGTCGTCTCGTTTATCGTTTTTGTATCCTTTTCGATGACAACGGAAGCGTGAGGAACGGGAGGGGGTAGGTACAAGACATCCACAGAAGGAGACAATGGGGCCGATGCTCTCTTCACAACGTAGACGGGTGAAGAAAAAAAAAAGAAAAGATGGACACGACGCTTTATTCTAGCTGAAAATAACTGCACATTGAATGCCGTCAAATGGCGCCGAACGAGAAAATGGGCCAAGGGGCTCAAATTTGAGCGCCTGGCGGTGCTTCGGAGTCCATCAGAAGAGGAGGCGCCGGCAAACGGTCGCGCGCTGAATGAGAGAGAGAGAGAGGGAGAGAGAGAGGAGGTTAACCAGAGATCCGTGAAGAACACAAGCTGCAACGCCCTTAAGCACTTCGACGCTCGGGAAGACGTCACGGTAGATTGGCGCACTTTTCCGTGTGTGCCGTGTGCAAACGGCTGGGCTGCGATTGGGAAGAAGAAGCCGACCGGAACGTACGGACCCTACGGTGAAAAAAAAAAGAAAGGAGGGGGGGGGGGGGGGGCGCTGAGTGAAGGCGTATATATGCTAGCACTTCGCGTACCATTGAAATGTTATGCTCGATAAAAATCAGCGTAGTAAAGTACGTTTAACAAATGATGTAACGGTGAGCCGTGTAGCGGCAGGATAAGACTGAAATGAGACTAACTTCAAGCACCATACTAGGGGGGAAAAGTTTCTTCTTCGCCCATGAACTTCTTTTTTTTATTTTAGTTGTAGTTGAGAAACAGTGATCGCTTGGTACATTTCCGGTCTCACTTTCATACTCATTGTTTTTTTTTATTTTACTACCAAGACTTGCCCTAAGGCATAACGTAAGGTGTCCGTTATAAGTATGTTGTAAGACCAGTGTTGTGCCTAAAATGAAGCAGTTTTCTTTGGTATTACTTGCTGTGTACCAAGCATGTTGTGTGCATGACATGCCGCGACTGGTTCAGCTAGCAGCAACTCTACAGCGTAACACCCGACACCTGTCTCTATGAATGATATTTCAGCTATAGTGTGTCTTATATTGTGTGGCGCTCACAGCGCACCGTAAGTACTTGCCCGGAACAGCAGCCTAGACACGTTTTTCCCACGTGTACCATGCGATGTGCGCCTTCCGCATTCCGTGTGGCCTTAACGAGTGATCGTGCATGCCTGCAATGAACTCGGCTGAACGTTGCCCATACAAAATGTTTTTTTATGGAAAATCGAGTGGGCACGATCACGACTGTGCCCTGCATGCAATGTACTAGAGGACTCGGCACACTTAACCTGGCATTTGTGGGGATCTTGGGAATTCGACGCGCCATTGCGCGGACGCCATTCACCTCTTCTGCCGTCCCTAGACCTCACACCCTTTTCACTCCGAATCGGCTGTCAGTGGTGGCGCTCCACTCGCGGTGGTTCGCGGTGAGGGCTGGGAGCTGACGCCAGGAGGTGGCCGCTGGCGGCTACTCTCGTAGCGGTAGCTTGGGACTTCTCCCGTAAGACTGCGCCCGGTACGTACATGCTTCCTCTCGTCCGCCGACGCCTTTGTGACTAGTACTTGAGCTCACGCACGGGGCCTTGGCCCGTGCAGGGAGCGCGTACCTCGTGCTGATCCCGACCGGACGCTAAGCCAAAGAACGGGTCCCTAGTGTTCGCGCGCGGTCGTGCCACGCCGAGTCGCACTTATCGGAGGCCCAAGCCGAAGGGGGTTGCCCGAGCTCTCGCGAGTCGGCCCATCGGTTATCGCGAGAGCAAGTAGCATAGCCACCGGGACTATTCCTAGCGGCGTGTACCAGCTTGAGCCTGTGCTCTCGCAGCGACGTGCTATATGCGTCCCTGACTATTTCTCGTCCTTGATGTGGAGCCCCGTTGCTTCCCCGCCACCCCGGGACAGGGCGTTTGTGAAGTCTCGGGTGCCGCCGGATACAATAAACGGTTTCCGTCAACTCAAGGCAATAAAGTGTTTCGTGTGTCGCTCGGTAGCCCCTTGCGGCCTGAGCTCGCGCGCAGCGGCGCTAGAGGCTGGCGTGGCCCTGTGACTTGCTAAGTTCGAACCCGTGGTGGTCGGTGCTCCTGTGAGACCAGAAGATCCCACACAATGTACTTTTTTTTACAGACCGAAGGAGCATTTTCTGTAGGCACTGACTGTACATGATTAAGGTCAAACTGATTGTGAGGAAGTGCGCAGACAACTATAGCTCAAGAAGAAGCACAGACACAAAATAACTTTCGCAGATGTATGGCAGCCTTAGTAACTGATACACCTAAGACAGCGAAGCTACGTGGGCGAGTTCTCAGACTATAGTTCAGAAGTAGCAGTAGTCTGTTTACCGAAGCCGTCCTAAAGCCTCTTCGTGCCTCCCACACAGGCTGCTTTGCTGGACCACGCCGTCACTTCTAACCACAGCAGCCATACAATCCGCTACATATGGCAACCTTGGCATATGATACAACTAAGACAGCGACGCTGTGTAAACGAGTTCTCAAACTTTTCGTCAGAAGCAGTATAGTGGTTTGTTTGCCGACGCCGTTATACAGTGCCTTCGTGGCTCCTTCGCAGGTTGCGTTGCTGGATGACGCCTTCACCTCAAATCAGCGTGGCTGTAAAATCAGCTACGGTTGACCTCCAACGTAGATCTGTTGAAATGCGGCGTGAGAAACAAAATTGTAGATTACATGCTAAAAGGAACCGCGCAAACAAGTTGTCTATTCGAATGAGGTATACGCTCGGTAACTTTTGTTCCTTAGTCACCGATTATACCCTTTCAAATTAAAAATTAGACACTTTGACGCGTGTTGTGTTGCTGGCTTTTGATACGACGATGTCGCGCGAAAACGATCGTGGGGGTCTCCTCAACAGCTTGGGCTGTAAAACCTAGCTTGTAGCTGAAGAAACTTGAGCGAAGGAGTTGGACGGCACCGAGCAGCTTTATTTGATCGCTGCCACAGAGGACAGTGGGGCCATGAAAAGTGCCCATATTTCAAAATGGCAGCCAGCGTAACAGCCACGGAGGAATCAAAAAGATGGAAGGGAGCGTCACGACAAAATTTTGAACCCTATTCATCAAAAACATACAAAGGAAATGCTCGTGCGAAATACGCCTTCACCACGGGATAGGCGAGAGGTAATTTCTAGCCGCCAAGCGCGCGAAGAGTATGAAGGAGAGTAGAGTCCAGAAAGAAGGGGCGACGAAGGTCAATCTTGACGAGAGCGTCGGTAAAAGATACCACAAACCAAAACGCTATAGTTGCCTTGGAAGTTCCGGCCACCAAGGAGGGCTTGATTCCCAAGTGTCAACGCCCAGATGGGCACCTAAGAAAAGGAGGGTAGACGTCTAGGGAAGTTGGTTTGCCGACGCCAGCTTTGTGACGTCCCGCTTTCTCCTAGTCTTTTTTTTTTTCCTAATGAGCTTTCATACACACGCGATCAGGCACAAGGCGTACGCATGCGAATGAGGGCTCAACACTTTTAAAGCGAATAGATTTCTTTGCTTGTTTCACGCGTTTACGCGGTTGGTGGGTGGTCCATGGTCGGATTCTGCAATGAAACGTTTCTTCGTTTGTTCACTAGCTCGCTCGCTCGCTCGTTCGTTCGTTCGTTCGGTCGTTCGGTCGTTCGCTCGCTCGCTCGTTCGTTCGTTCGTTCGTTCGTTCGTTCGTTCGCTCGCTCGCTCGCTCGTTCACTCGTTCGTTCGTTCGTTCGTTCGTTCGTTCGTTCGTTAGTTGGCCGTCCGTCCGTCCGTCCGTCCGTCCGTCCGTCCGTCCGTTCGTCCGTTCGTTCGTTCGTTCGTTCGTTCGTTCGTTCGTTCGTTCGTTCGTTCGTTCGTTCGTTCGTTCGTTCGGTCGGTCGGTCGGTCGGTCGGTCGGTCGGTCGGTCGGTCGGTCGGTCGGTCGGTCGGTCGTTCGTTCGTTTGTTTGTTTGTTTGTTTTTTGTTTGTTTGTTTGCCTTGAGAGTCACATCGTCGATTGTTTCTGCACAATTTTTTCTTCCTACTTGGTATGGGCCAGTATATGGCCTATACTTTGCAAGGAAAAGCGGCAAGAACAACAACCTGCAACGGCACTCGCAGCGTCACTGCCCGAGCCACTCTCTCGCGTTCGTAGAGGCATATACCTGACGCATTTGCCATTTCCGCTACAACTGCAAGCATGCTTCGTTTGTCGCGTGGAGATCTTTGGCGGCAGCTTGAAACTCGTAACCGATTAACACGGAGACTGGGATCGGCTCGGATTTTACCGACGCAAATACAAGTCGGGAGTCAGTCGACACCAAACGTGAGAAGGAGGGGAGGAGGAGGAGGAGGAAAGAGAAAAGTAGAAGGCAGGGAGGTTAACTAGAATAACGTCCGGTTGGCTACCCTACACCGGGGGAATGGGAAAGGGGAAAACAAAGATCACAGGGAGAGAGAGGAGGGAAGGAAAGAAGGGAATTGCGGCGAGTTCGCTGACGCGTGTGGTGTTACAGAAATCGCGTTAATAGTCACAGATGGTCGCACAAACCCGTCGTCTTAAGAAGCGTGAGAAGGAGATGTCGAATCTCCATAATGAGGCGCCATAACGCGCGGAATCGCGGAATAAAAACTCACGGGAACACATCGTCAAATCGGGGAACCTCTCGCGCGCGTAGCTATGGAAACAATGGTAATGAGATGACTTCTCGGTGGCGGTGCAAAAGCACCAGGAAAGCGAGTCTGAGCAATGAGAGAGAGAGGGGGGGGAGATCGGGGGAGGGGACGGTGTCATGCACGAGCGTTTTTAATATTCCAAGGACTTAAGAAACGCTTTTAATGTTTCAGCAGTGCGTGCGCAAAACGAATCTATCACGCCGAACAAAAGACGGAAAATGAAAGAGCCCGAACGTGCCGCGTCGCACACTTGTCGCCCGCGAAAAGCGCGGCGCAGAAATTGAATTTAGTCTTCGCCCCCCCCCCCCGCCACCTCACGACCGGCTGAATATGAAACTGCTTTCTCTGGCGTGACGTAATAAATGAAGCGTTTCGCAAATGGTTTGTGCCTGACGAGCTTTTAATCTGCATAAGTCGCGCGCTTAAGTGCACCTGGCAGACCATTAAATCAGCAGAAGTAAAAGATAGCGAGAAGTTTATGAAAAGAAGTCCATCGCAAATAAAACAAACGAAACTGCTGCCAAGTACCGTGAAAAACAAACCCATTGTTGAAGCTTTGTGAGCTGGGCCGCGTAAACGAAACTTGAAACGCGCATATATTTTTTTCGAGGTGAAATGCTATTACCTTTCGTTTCGTGAATACAAAGTTGACGCTCCGAGGTACTCAACGATTCTGTCGAATTCCCAACTAGGCACATCATCGCCTAATTAAAATAGGCGAGCTGTTTCGGTATCTGTAGGGAAGCGGCAGATATACCCTTCATACTTTCACTAAGAGTTACGTTACCGTTAAAGCGCATTGCTTGATGGACCCGGTGAAAGAATAGTCTACCTTTACGGCTTAATATTCGCATGAAATACTTTTGTTTCCTCCTTCTTTTCTGTCTTCTTAGCTAAGTATGTGTGTCCGCGGGGCACTTTTACATAACGGCAGGAATGTCTGTTGCAAGGTTGCCTAATAATATTTCCAGAGTTGGAGGTGGCTATCTCGCAAATGATTAAATTTCTTCGCTGGGGGGTTATGGGCATGATTTCGCTAGTGAATGCCTAAACTGTTATGAAACCTTGCATATCAGGAGCCCAACTCGCAAAGCTTTTCGGTTTCAAGGGCTGCTTCCCATTGGCAGACAATAATCGCTAACGTTGTAGCCTCCAGCGTCATGATTGGCTGCAACACCTGCCTTTTTTTTTGTGTGTGTGTGTGTGAACACAGGCCCAAGTCTTCTATCGCGCACTCCACACAATACATTGGCTCTTGTATAGGCAGCGCTCAAGCAAGCGTTCAAAAGCTATAGTGTCTTATTTGCCTAACGTGTCTCTAACGGCCATCGAGACACTTCCGGCAGTTCAGCTTGCTTCCCAAACGGGTCCGTGACGAATAACCACGTTTCCATGGTAACGGGAAATCCGTGACACCTGCGGAACGCCGGTTGAACATTTATTTCCCGCGCATATAAAAGATGCACTTCGGTATCTGCGGTGTACGAGGCTTCTGCGCATACATCACCACTGAAAACTGAAAAGCCCTTCCCGACATTTCTTTTTTTTTTTGCAAAATTTTGTACATCTGATTTGGCGGTAGCGGAATGAGTATATATATATCTAGTGCGTGTTGGTACAGCGCGTTTTTTTCCCGGTGGCTTGCCGTAGATAAATGACCCAGCCCGGACGTACTTTCGAGCCAGTCCTCTATACCTTTACTTTTAATATTCTCACTATTCATTTTCTTCTCTTCTTCATGGTACACATCAGCCGCTAGGGAGCAGGAGATTACTTTCATATTTAATGTACGCCCAGGCGCTATGGCCGTACGAAGCCTCCAGCCACACCTACGCTTCGAGTGGAAATAGCGCGAAAGTTTATGTCGATGACAAGTCGTTCCGGCTTGTATGGCAAATCCGAGCCAAGTCAAGGTACAGGAAACGTGGAAACATGTGCGCACTTCGCTCTTCGATAGTTCTGTGCAGCGTTGCCGAAGTACGCAGGTCCCTTCTGCATGCTCCACCGGAACAAATTTCGCGGAGCTAGTTGGTCTTGAAAACGCTTCCTTACGGTCACTGATGTTTGCTCTGATAAACCGTTACGGTCATCGGATCGACAACCAAGTGCCACATAACTGCGAATAGCTTGCAAAAATATTTTTCGACGAACCCTTATTTCGCGATAAACATACTGTTGTTTATAGACACGGTGTTTGGACCGTAGGCATTTTCTGACCATTGAATGTGTAATGACACAGTGATCCACCGGTTTTGCATTTTGTTTATTTTTTTATAAGCACGGCTTGCAGAACATCTACGGGTATTTAGGTCACGTCGAAATAAAGCAAAACAAATCTACATGAAGTAGTGTGTACGATGTGCGTCGACTGTCTATAGGAGACCTTGATTTCTTTTGAGTATTGCATTCGATTAAAGAATCCTATCACTGGATGTCAAGAACGTATAACGGCGCTTCCGTCAGTTTCGGTGTAGGCAATTGCAATGGTCCATTAATTTTTTTCTCGCCTTACTAACCGGCATAAATAATTAACAACGATCGGAACTACATTTACCTGGTCGAGTTTTCTAGAAATACAAGTCCCCACGCACGTTGACAAAAAAATTTCGAGTTCTCTACCCAAGCATGTGTTTCAAGGCGGTAAAATGAAAAGTTAGGAGGGCGTCAGTTAATTATTGTGCATTTTTTTGTTGCATCCCTGATATACCCTGGCTAGGAGGTTCTCTACAGCAGTGTCCACGTTTCTCTACACTCTAGGAAAAAAAGAAATAGTGGCATGTCCGCTAGGAACTAAATGCTTCTCCCTTATTTCACTCTCCTTTCGAGATTTCTTATCCACCTCAACTCATCATTTTCTG
The DNA here is from genome assembly GCF_038994185.2 of Dermacentor albipictus. Lineage (NCBI taxonomy): Eukaryota > Metazoa > Arthropoda > Arachnida > Ixodida > Ixodidae > Dermacentor > Dermacentor albipictus. The sequence continues at coordinate 19,177,927 of NC_091830.1, read as the reverse complement.
ACTGTAGCTTCATTTTCGAGAGTTTTCAAGGCCTGCCAATTTTCCATAAGTTTCCTAACCAAGCATATGTACCGAGCCGATGAGACCGTGAGAAGGAAGAGGAAAGACAGCATACTAATCGATTCTGTTTTCTCTTACAACCCTACTACACCTCCCCCCCCCCCCGCAGTGGCTCATTAACACTATGCATTGTAACCCTCCCCTTTGCCTGCACTCTAAGGACAGAAAATTGCTCCTTAAGGAGTAAATGCTTGCTCTCAATTTGGCTCCCTCTACGAGATCTCTTGTACGCCCCAAACAATGACGCTAGTTCGATTATAAATTTGAATCCATTTTGGAGAGCTCTGGAGGCCTAGCAAGCTTCCAGAAGTTTTCTAACCACGTATAATCAGTATATGTTTACAGGCGATTAAATAGCGAGTAGGAAGAGGAGAGTCAGTGTACTCATCGTTCCTATTTTTGCCGATACTACTGCTACACTGAAATTAGAATAATATATACACTTTACTTTGTAACGAGCGCTTTATCTACACTTCTAAGAACGAAAGGTGTGCTGGTGAATCATCTTGAAAGAGTAAATAGCAAAGCGTTTCTCGTTTGGCTTTGTTCTCGAGAGTTCTCGTGGTCCCCAGTAAAGTTTTAAGCTCATTCGGTTTTGTATACGTCTGCACTTCTGATGCAGTCCTTCTTTGACGATAGATATAATGCGTCATTGCTGCATTGCCAAGCCAGTTCTCTCACCGTGAGAGTGACCCTCTTGTTATATAATGCAGTTTAACCTAACAATCAACATCCCGCGCCCCTCATATTAGAGGTTAGGGCCCCATTCACAACGAATGCCTTAACTCGGCAAGCGTGCGCTCGTCAGAATGCCGTGTTCTCACAGAGTTTGAAACGTTGAAGAAATATTTGAGAAACCTCGAGATCTTCGACCGAGCGCGATATACACGACCGTGCGTCCGCACTATCCCAAGCGCGGGTTTCTTGTTCCCACACGACATCATCATCATCATCATCAGCCTGGTTACCCCCACTGCAGGGCAAAGGCCTCTCCCATACATCTCCAACTACCCCGGTCATGTAATAATTGTGACCATGTTGTCCCTGCAAACTTCTTAATCTCATCTGCCCACCTAACTTCCTGCCGCACCCTGCTACGCTTCCCTGCCATGGGAATCCATTCCGTAACCCTTAATGACCATCGGTTATCTTCCCTCCTCATTACATGTCCTGCCCACGCCCATTTATTTTTCTTGGTTTCAACTCAGACATCATTAACTCGCGTTTGTTCCCTCACCCAATCTGCTCTCTTCTTATCCCTTAACGTTACACCCACCATTCTTCTTTCCATAGCTCGTTGCGTCGTCCTCAGTTCAAGTAGAACCCTTTTCGTAAGCCTCCAGGTTTCTGCCCCGTACCTGAGTACTGGTAAGACACAGCTGTACTCAGCCGCACAGCCACACGACACTGTACGCTTTTCCTTCGAGACAGAACGGCGAGTGTCAGTGATGGTCCGCCCCGCCTTCTTCGCAGCGCCGCTGTTCTAACCTATAAAACAGCGTGCGGCTCTGCGTTTACGGCTGCAGCAATGCCGCTGGCGCGCCGTGGGGGAGCGGCGTTTGCCCGAATTTCGCTGCCGTTATGTTTCCTTATTTGCTACTCTTCTGCTTTCCACTTGTTTCCAATGCTGTCATTCTGAGTCTTATGTGAGCCCCATCTCAAAAAACTGTCAGTTGCACTTTCGAAGTGCATCAGTTTGCGCCCCCTGTTGCCTCTTTCGCCGAGGCGGTGTACGCAGCCGCGATGGTATTTACTTCGCAAAAGCTAAGTATAAGACACGTAGCCCTTGCGCAGCCTGACAAAGCCGAGCACACGGGAGTACTGCGGAAAGTTTCTCTAGCCTTCCCCCTTGAGCCATCTTCTTTTTTTTTTTTCTAGTTCTTATCGACGTGCAAAGCCGACCCGCCAGGAGCGCTGCAAGCGCACCCTTCGTTGTAAAGAGATTTCGTTGTTTGGCGGGGAGCAAACTTGTTGCGAGATCCGGCGACGCTTTCTTACGCTTGGTTTCACGTATAGCGCGAGCAACACGCCTGCTGGTTGTCCTGTTCGCAGACATTGTCGCCTTCGCTTCTTTATTTGCTCCTTCCAGCGTGATCTTGACGGGCTACACGCTGAGATGAAAATCCCGCCGTGCCTTTGTTCAGATTTTCTGCGCGCCATGTCTCCAAGCGATATTGTAGTGGCGATGTGCTCTGGCATTTACGAGTGTCTACCCTTCGGCGGCGTTCCTGAATATGGACATAACTCGGCGTCCAAAGGCGTTTTACGAGTAAAATAACGAAAATATACTTATCGTGATGCTGCATGCGAATCGGCGAAAGACCTATAGAGGTTGATAATATATAAGAGCAAAATGTGGTTTCTATTTCATTTTCAACATGATTAAAAATTTCATTTCCCTCGCTCTGCTTATGTGACATTCGAAACTGCGCATACCCAACTCCCCACCCCTACGCGAGCAACGCGAACAAATGGTGAAGACATGCGTCGGAGACAAGCGCGCCCACGGCTTCTCGACGCCTGACGAGGCTTAACGGGCACGCCTGTCTTCGCCCTTGTGTACATGCATACTTTGCCCCCAGAGGGCGCGCCGTCGGCTATTTATCTTGTCGGTGGCAGCATACGTCTTGTTTCCCGTTACGTCAAGAGCAGACACGTCTGCTTCGCGGGGTCCAGGCCAGACGACGGCGACGAAGGCGGTCGCGCTAGCAGACGAAAACTGACAAGTCGAGAGCGAGCGTGGCGAGGAGGAACGGCCCGAGAACGGAACGACGAGCGGCGAAAGTAAACAGCTATACGCCGACACAATGTTGCGCGTTGTTTGCTCTAATGGCCGTGAGAAGACGAGACCCCCACGACGATTTATAGGGCGTCTTGGAAGGGAAAATGTCTCTCTCGGGGCGCGCCTTGACGACCCCTTTGACGGAGAGGGCGGCCCCGCGACAGTCTTGCGGCAGCGCGGCGCGTTTAGACGCGGACGTGGTAAGCTCGTTGGTTGCGTCGCCGCCGCGAGATGGCGCGCGGGTAGTTTCCCATGCGTTTCGGGTTACCAGAAACATCATTGCCACGCCAGGGCGAACTTGAGAGTGCGCGCATTGCTGCGCGGTGTTTGCTTTTTGCATATGGTCTTTTGTGGTTAGTGCGTCGTACGGCCGCGGAGTGAGAGTTCGTTTCAAGGGCAGTGTGTGTCAAGGCGACCGCTTAAGGCGGACACTTCCGTTTATTGCCCATGCAACTGCAATTGTAAGACTGTTTGCGTCTTTTCGAGAGCATCGCTGCATACTTTTAAGATCTTCTTTTCTTTATGAACTATTTAGCTTGTTTAAGCGGCATGAAGGCATCAACAATGTCACCGTAACTTATATACGGGCACAAAAAATAAAGCGTGTGGACATTTACTTTTGATAGCATGAGTATTCTCTTAGTCGCATCCATGTAGTCACTAAACACTGTGGCAAAAAATTCAATTAATATTGCGTTTGGGTTACCGAAAGGTTGCCTTATATTCTACGTAGCACTCGGGTGCATGATCGGTTTCATCCTTTAAACGTGAACGAGAACTCGAAATTAAAATTCTTGTTCTCAGGCATGACGAATCGTCTCATCAAACGGAAGATGTTTCTCTTGAATATGGCTTTCTATCCCCCCCTCAACATTTGTCTGCTATCTGCATTTAGATTGATAATGCTAAACTCTTAGATACGATATGATATATGCAATAACGTTACAATATTATAGTTACGATGTCGTGCAATGTCGCTCTGAATTGGTTTCAAAGACGGGAAGTCCACCCATGTAATCAGCACGAATAAGCAGGACGTGTTACCGAGACTCACGTAGAGTTTCCTTACGCCCTGCATCAATCACTATGAGCTGTAACGTAGTCACGTGATCTCACGGATCGTACAGTGGTCGACACTGTCAGAGAGAACCGTTTATTTTTCGATGCGCTCTGCCAATGGCGTTATTTTTGCTTTGCATGAGTATACATTATATACATTTTTCCATTACCATTGACTTCCCCTATATGAATCTAAATACCAGCATACCACCGCTTAAGCCACTGTACGAAAAGACTCGCCCACTCTTGTTCGTAAAAGCGTTTACGCTTTTCTGCAGACGTCCGCACGCTTAAAAACAAGCCAATAAGAATATTCTCACTCCTTTGTTTTATCTCCATTCGAGACTGCATTTGGTTCCTCTGGACTCACAATGCCCTTCCTTGATAGGATTGACCTGCTGCATCTTCAAGCTGGAGGGCCAGCTATGATATCCTTGCTTTCAATTTCTTGTTTCTATTCGTCTGTACCCGGCTAGTTTTGCTGATCTTTATCTTCTCTCTCTCTCTCTCTTGTCACATGAATTTTCATTGGCCATGATTAAAGCAAAACCTCCGGCTGCCTTGAGTACACCGAAAAAGGCTCTCTTCTACGCAAGGCGACCGCGATCGGTTCCGATAGGCACCGTTAATTACCCGGCTAAGTCCGAGGCAACTTGAGGGGTGCTTTGCCTCACAAACGGCCCTGGAATAAGAAGAAGCGGCTAATATAAGAACGGGATTACGGCCTCCCTAAGCACAAGCGAGCCAAACCGCGGTAGCCCTTCCAAGCCACGACAAGCATAAAACGCGCCACCGCATAGACGAATACAGAGAACAACGAGCGTGAGGGTGAGGCTCTACTATAATATCCCCATCTCCTAGTGCGCACAGGCCATCTCAAGCCGAAGCCAGAGCCTAGCTCCTTCAACCCACCGCTCCTTTTCCCTCTCCGTCTGTTCCCGCTCGCAGGAACAGACGGACAGACGCGCAGCAAGCATTCTCGGTGCAAGACGGCTGTGCTCCGAGCCGAAGCCGGTCGGATCCGAAGCCAGAGGCGTCGTATCCCGATAATTCGATTAACTGGGATACGCGGGGCCCATTAGGATGCGCGTCGCGGTACCGTAGGCTGGGTGTCGCTCAAGTGGGTTCCGCTGTACGAGGGTCGGGAGCTGAACCCGCGCCGTATGCGCCGCAGTGCCGAGAGAAAAGTTTTGCGCAGGCTCGTCGGATGTGCCCCAGACGAGGAGTGTGCGGCAGTGTGAGGCGAGGTGCCGCTAGGGGTCACGCTACGCGCTAACGTTTTTTTCTTGACTTGGTTCTTTTTTTTTCCCCTTCTGGTGGTCGCCATTGTCGAGGAAGCTTGTACTGGCCAATTTCTATGCAAGCGGAAATGGTGTACTAAAAAGATGTAGTCGTATAAGACCGGGCATGACCATGGCCATGGTTGCCTTAGCTGCGCTCACGTCGATCAAGTTCGCTTTCTAAACTTGGATCTGCAATGCTCTGTGAGAGGTTTGATGAGTGGTAATAATGCGATTTTAAGGGCCCTGTTTCATGACACTCTTGCCATTCAATACCTGCGTTCTGATTCTTAAAAAAAAAGATCACAAAAAAATTCTACGCTTACAACTTTGTTTCTCCTCACTCAGATTGTTCAACATGCTTGCATTACTTATTCCGCAACGTTCAACTGAATACTCGGCATTTTTATATTCCCTGGTTGCCTCTATATTTATTTCGTGACAGGTAGCAAAAACCTGTCCGCGTTCTTGCAGTAACTCGCTTTTCTGATAGCGAGGTAATCAAATGGCAATGTTAACATTATTTTGAAGTAAAGATCCCTCTTCTTGCCACCTTTTACAGGTACTGACTACTTGATGCTGTCTTGCCGAGTATACATAAGCCTATTACACACTACCCACCGCCCTATATACACACTGCACCCTACATTGCCCAAGAGACCACCGCACTAGCTTTGCTGCTCTGCAACGCCAGAGGCCCGTAGATGGCGCCACAATGACGTCGCGACCCTTTGAAGTTTCCATGGTGTGATGCAAACAGAAGAATGAAGTTACGTCGAATACAGAAACCGCCAAGGCATGGTGGCCACTCGCCACACACCAAATACAACATAGGACCAAATCGCGCACTCAGTGTAAAGAGACGGACGCCCTTCAGAAACGTTGGCCGGAACGACAACGTCTCCTTCACGTTGTTGAGGGTGACGCACAATGTTAGCGCGTACTGGCTCGTAAACGCAAATGTGACCAGCGCGAGTGACAGCAGAAACAGGCTATGCAAGAATCGAACACCTAAATGTTTACTACGCGACAATTACGTGGCGAGCATCGAAGTCAGAAGTTGCGAAGCTGTACACGAAAGTCTTTGTTACGCTGCGAAGCGCACTACATAATCCGACCGTATGTCTGATTCGTAACATGCGAAGCCGAGCAGGGCAAGAAACAGCAGAGGCAGGTAGGGCGAGAATCGGACACCTAGATGTTTGCAACGCTGTGGTTATACGTCATGGACATCGCAGTCAGAAGCGCGAAGAGGAACATGGATGTCTTCGTTACTCGGAAGAGCATGGTGCAGGACGTGAGTGGATGTTGGCTCGTAAACGCGAAGGAACACGAGAAACAGCAGCGATAGACTGGGCGACGATCGGACACCGCACAGCATCCCATTCGACGAAAAACATCAAGAGCATCGAAGTCAGGAGCACGAGGCGGTATAGGAACGTCTTTGTTACTTGGCAGAGATTCGTACAAAACACGAGCGCATGTGGCTCGTAAACGCGAAGCCCAGCAACACGTGAAACAGAAGAGACAGACCGGGAAAGAATCGAAAACTGCAACACTTGCTACGCGACGAATACTTCACGAGCATCGAATTTAGAAGCGTGAAGCGGAATGACAACGCGTTGCGGCCTTAGGCAGTGACGAGCACCTTCGCACTGACTGTGAACGACTGACTATTATTTTTCTTTTCTCTCCTTAGCTATTCTTCCCCTTCCCCTCCCCCCCTAAGTGTAGGGTAGCCAACCGGACACTTCCGTGGTTAACCTCCCTACCTTTCCCTTTTCGTTTCTCTCTCTCTTGCGTACAAATGTGAGGAGAACCGGCAATGAGTGCGGACGTTGAGAGAGCAACGCGTCTCATTTCTGGTCGCGTACAAGTCACTGTCATTCGTGCAATCGGATTACACCTGCATAAACATTGTATTGCATTTGCGCCGTTAGTGTTCCCTTCGCACATCATTTGGTTTGACATCACATAAAGCTTCGCATATACGACACCAATTCTCATGCCTGTGTGAAATCCACCGATTATATTCTTTTCACTCGAACGAATCGAGGAGCAAGCAAAAATACGAGGTCTGACAGCGAATGATAGGTACCAAAAATGTGATCGAAATCCGAGGAAGACGTAAGAAGCGATATACGCGCAAAATCATCTTTTAATGTTGTTACGAAAAAAAAAAGCACGAAGATCGCTACTCTCGTCTTCCTCCTTAGGACACACGCGCAACCAATAGGAAAATACGCGCCGACGAGGCAAGTGTCCGTTAAAAAACGCGCGTATAGAAACCAAGTCCAGTGGAGGTCACCTCAACAGATCCCTTATGGGAGGCGTATACGGTTCTGCATTTCACTGCGATTCGGGAGAACTTATTCCATGTCTTCTAACGAGTCCGCAAAGGACCATTCACCGCGCCTTTTTCACCTTACCTCTCGATCGTGGTAAAAAAATAAAAAAGGTCCAGCTAGTGTGTATCTGGACAATGGTCGGCCGGAACAAGGGGACGTGACTTTCCGCCGGAAACATTTAAGGGGCCCGAAGTTGGAAGCGGGGGAGGAAGTATGCCCCGTCGACCCTGGGTTGCATGTGGGGCCTCTATTTTAAATGCGCCAGCGTGCTCAACAGCTGCGCCACTTGCAGCGGTGGAAGCGACAGGGCGTTTTCGAGAATCGCAGAGCGCGAGAAGAACACGTCGTCTGCGGGAACGTGTTACAGCAGAAGCGCAAGGAACGCGAGCAGACGACATCGAGAGGCTTATATGACACGAACAAGCGACAACCATGTGCTCTGCACGGTCGGTACAAATAATGCAGTTTATTCTACGACTGACCTAATGGGGCGAACGTTGTCTTCAGAGAAAAACCTTTACTTGTAGACGCGTCCAGGCTTGGGGTCTTCTCAAGGGTCACAGCTATGAACAACGCGTTTTATTTCAACAACTAAAGAAACAAAGATAAACGATTAACGTGTGCACACACATGACAGGACGCCGCGCTCAAATGCAGTTGACCGTGAATTCCCAAAAATGACAATTTTATAACTAAAAGCATGATTATCTCACATTTGTTGAATTCCTGTGGCTATATATATATATATATATATATATATATATATATATATATATATTGCTTCGTTACAATTATGGCAAGACACACAGCCAGACAGCGCTAACTTCCAACAACAGGTGACCTTGTGTGGCGTCTCATATGCATTCTGCGTCCATGTCGTCGTGCCCGCGCTATAACAAATTTAAGGTGTCGCACCAACACGTCTTCGTTGTTGTTCGCAGAAATGCGATGCGGACACTATGACAAATGAACATAAGCCGGGAGAGGGGAGAAATCACATCGATCGCCACTCTGTCTTCATTTATAATAAGACAGTAGTTTCCGTTTTCGTTACTAGCACCCTCGCAGACGCGTCAGCGACGTCGCCAACAGCACTTAGCTCCGTGGCACGACGCCGGTCACCTTCTACGTAAGCCTGCCTTCTTTTCCTCCGATGTAAGATATTTAGGTGTCGTACAGCTCCCCTTTCGCATTTTTTTCTTCTTCTTTCTTCTTCTTTTTGCTTCCTTTGATTTTGACGACGGCACTTACACTTACGGCGAGGTAAGAAGTAGCACGTCCCATTGTTTTAGGCCGCTCTGAGATTGGTTTTATTGCGCTCTCGAAGCAGGTCCCGGCCGTTGCACTTTTTCGGGTGCTTTCGCTCGTAACGCTGCTGGGCTTCGGCCTCCATTTTTTTTCTCTTCCTTCTCCTTTTATTCCCTTTACCCCTTTCCCCAGCACAGGGTAGCCAGCCGGTATTTACTCTGGCTAACCTCCCTGTCTTTCCTTCCCTTTTGTCTCTCTTTTTCTTCCCTTTTGATGTCACGTGCCATGCCAGATTGATGGACTCCAACGGACGATGTGCGTGTGCTGTGCTATGCGCTCTCTCTCCCTCTCCCCCTTCCCCATCTTTAATCTCCCCCATCCCTCTCCCATGTGTAGGGTAGCAAACCGGTTAAGCTAAACTGGTTAACCTCCCTACCTTTCCTTCTCCACTTTTTCCTTCCTTCCTTCCTTGTCTCTCTCTCTTTCTCTGTCTCTCTCTCTCTCTTCGGCCTTCATATGTCTGACGCTTACCTCGACGGTGCACGACAGGTCTTGGCGCAAAGCAGCTGTCCTCTGTGCTTTCCGTCGGGAGTGACTTTTAGTCGCGCTATCGTCTCGCTAATCTTTAAAATGAACGGAGTTGGTTCATCTTGCACCAGGGCGCAATTGACAGCAGTGTAAAGGCAAGGCGAGAAAACGTCACCAGCGTGGTGCTGCTCATTTCGGGGATTGATATGTGTGGAACCATGCAGCCCTTTTGTCAATTAACGTCCATCGCGGTCACCGACAACCTGTTCAATTCATCTCCTGTGCGTGGAACGGCCTTTCACGGGTTTGTGCAACCACCTGTGACTATTGATGCAACTTCTGTAAAACCACACGCGTCAGCGAACTTGCCGCGATTTCCTTCTTTCCTTCCCTCCTATCTCTCCCTGTGATCTTTGCTTTCCCCTTTCCCATTCCCCCGGTGTAGGGTAGCCAACCGGACGTTATTCTGGTTAACCTCCCTGCCTTCTACTTATCTCTTTTCCTCCTTCATAATTCGTTCGACTTGCATTTGAGTGCACTAAATGTGCGACGCCTTAGCCGGCAGTCACGTGGCACTGTTTAAAGCTCGTGCACTTTGAAGAAAGGCTTGAAGACAAATAAATTTTACCATAGATGGAATAATCCGATGTTTCTGAACAAGCGCTACAACTTCTGTGTTGAAGACGTTTCGCTAGAATTAGTATTTGAAAATTTAATTTAGCAATCTTTGTTAATCACCCCGCTTGGGGGTTCGAAAAAAACACCATGACGTGCTCCATGTGGGTCAGAACACTACTGCGCCGATTCGACATACGTAGCGCCTCTGTTCTTTTTTTTTAATACTTGGCACAAGTTAGCTAAGACACCCTGTGTCTTTCTTGCTTATTCACTGCTACGAAAATTGAAAGAAAGAGCGATTAACCAAAGCCACAATATACGCAGAGCGAACCAATAAAAACATTTTACAAGAAACCCACTTGCACACTAGAGGTTGACTTTAAGTTCTAAGTGTATGCGTAAGTGTCATGTGTAATGAAGACTCAACGTATAACCCGTGATTGCACGGTACTCCTGCATGAAACACCCCACCCCACACCTTTTCTTTTTTTACATGCCAGCGCTAAAAGTGGCATTCCTCTTGTGGCTGCCGCGTAAGAACGTTCCCTACAATATACATGTTAGTGCGATAACGATCCTCCTTAACAACGACAGCCAACGCTTGCTACATTATTTCTTTTGCTCCAGTCGGAACGACGCTCGAGATAGGTGCCACACTTTGCCCAAATAATTGACGCACTTGGCCAAGCTGTACTGTTTGTATCAAATGTGGGTAACTTCCAATACTGGCGTTTGATTACACAGCCTCGCCACAGCTTAAGCGAATCCACTATTGCCGTGGACCGGGCTGGTGGTAATCTCTCTGAGCAGTGGCCGAACGGGCGTAATGTCCATAATGGACCAACGTTAACTATAAGCGGCCCCATCCTTTACATATTTGAACTTTCTTTCGATTACCGGAACGAACCGCGATCACACGGCTTCCAGTTTACCGACGTGTAAATATTTGCGGCCTAGAAAGCGCACTTCTTTCCCGACTGGTTGGCATAAATCATGGATTCGAAGCCCTGCCCGAAACAACCAGGATATGAGCGTTGTTGAAAGTCCTGCTCGAAATCTCAGTACGGCGTTTTTGTTGCTTCTTTCTCAAATATTCGTTATCAAATATGTTATCAAATATTTCATCATCAGCATTATCAAATTTTGTATTAAATATTTGCTTTTTACAAATATTTTGTGACAGGCTGACGCATGTGTATGCTGCGGTAAGAGTCTGGAATCTACTCAGTACATGCCATGCTAAGTTACTGAGTTAAAAGTTCTTTCTGTGCGAGCTGGTGCATACTTTATTTGAAAATTGTAACAGCGCTAGCACATGTATCCAGAAAGTAACAAGGATGAGACACAAGCGCTGTGTCTCGTCCTTGTTACTTTGTGGATGCATGTGTTAGCGCTGTACAATTTTCAAATCAAATTAAGATACTGAGCCAGCAAGACCCGTTGGGAGCGTCCACATTCTAGAAGAGCTGAAGTTCAGACCGGTGAGATGCGTGAGCGGGTCAGCAGTCGAGATAAGCTAGAGATCTTTAGAATATTGCTGCGTAAAAAAAAAAAAGGCAGGGAAGTGACTGATAAAAAGACGGAATCGTTCAGGCACAGGTGAGTGTATAAAATAGAGATATAAGCTAATTTTAATTAAATTGTAGGGTTTTAGGTTCCACAACCACGATATGATTATGAGGCGCACGCCGTAGTGCAGGACGCTGGATTAAGTTTGACCACCTGCGGTTCTCTAAGGTGCACCTAAATCTAACTCTAACTGTTCATCCGCCACGAAATGCGGCCGCGGTTGCCGGAAGTCGAACCCTCGACCTCGTGGTAAGCAGCGCGAAATGCCATAGTTGCTGAGCTACCGCGGCCGCTAGATAGAGGCTTTAATGAACAGAGGAAAGATCAAGTATAGATAGGCAAAATGCTACATTGTTAATCATGTAATAATACCTCATTAGTTCATGCATGCTGTAGGGGACTATTTGTCACCGCCCGGTTTCGCAAGGGATGCCAACGGAAATCGTCATCATGATCATCGAAACAGTGCATAATACCGTTGAAGCAAGAAATGGTGTTTCGACAACAAATTAGATGATGAACGTGCTGTCCTCCTTATCGCTCCTTTCATTATCATTGGGATTGGTGGCTTTGAACAGGCTCCCGAGAACGCGTACAACTCCTGTGCACATGAAAAAAAAAAAGAACACACGCAATTAAGCGTTGGTACTCCAAGTAGCGAAAGCTTTTGGGAACTTGCATTGTTTGTTCTTCCGAAAAAAAAAAAGACCGTGACACCTGAAACGTCTATTGAACGAAGTGGTGTGATGGTAGCGCACACGTGTAAATTGAATTGTAGCCCGGTGGTCACTCGAGGAAGGTGTGCCTTGGCTGTAAAGACTGTCGCTAAGTCCAACGAATTTCTCTCTTTTCTTTATTTTTTTGTGTTTTACAATGTCAAATTATGGCGGGCGCTTGCAAGTTATAACAATCAGCTTGCCGTTATCTTTCGAATGAGGATTGAAATATCATTACGTTCTACCTAAGGGGCAGAAACATAGAAGGTAACTACGAAGCTTGAGAATAATCTAAAGTTAGCGCAAGAAGCTATGAAACGAAATGTAGTTGGCATAACATAAAGAGAAGGCAGTGGTATGGGTTACCAGAACGAATTGAACGTAGCGGATATTCTAACGACAATATTCCAAGCAGAGTTCGGCAGGCCGTATTAATGCGTAAAGCAGGTAACCAGCGCTGTGTTACAATACCATCATGGATGCCAAAGGAAGGGCAGTTGACGACGGCAGAGAAAGGGGTGGTGTGACGAAAGCAGGACAATTTGCAGGCAGCGAATTGTCAGTTAGGCAAGGCCGGGTACGCAACTGGAAATCTCCGGAAGACGCCTTCGTCCCGTATAGTCAAAATCACGCTCATAACGATTACAGTTTCCTTTATACAGGATGCATCGCAAGAACTTATTTTTCTTGTAAACTTAGAGCAGGGTTAAGAAAACATAAACTCTTTAAGAGAATCTTTAGCTCTGGGGCTCCTAAGTGCATGACAACGGAGAAATGTTTTCTCCACAACCACTGCACTAAATTTGATGAGGTAAATCAGTGAAGTAGCCTACTGGTAATTACCCCTTCATAACGATTAACTATCCTGTGGCCAACTACAGGTTTCCCAAGACTGGCCGTGCATACAGGGGAACTTCGTTTTCAGCTTCTCATTCGTTTATTTTAGTTATTTTTGTGGTAACACCGTCATCTTGTCATACTTTTTCATTCGTTATCGAAACGCAGCTCTCGGCTCATAAGAGTTGTTTTCATTGCGTTTTCATGTTAACACGTACCTAAATGGGCGACGCCTCGCTACACAGTATGCACTGACCAGATGCACTAAGGTGTATCTCAAACAATACTGCCGATCGTCCTAATGCAAATCAGTTCGGAACTATAGCAAGTATCTTTTTCAGCTACGCCAAATTTAAAAAAAATACTTGTGACAGACAGAACAGTTCTCAGCCTTGAGCTGAACTACTCGACGAGGCAGGCATTACTTCTCCAAGAAATCGAAATGATTAACTGCATAATTACCTTAATTACATTAATTAACGCTTTCATTACACGTCTTACGGGGAATGGTAATGGAGAACCGGGGAATGGTGGCCACCGTTGTTCGTTATAACGAGTAAACTACTGCACCCGGAGCCGCTATAACGAGGTTTTCCTCTGCAACACCAGAGAAAAAGTGCTTGCGGCAGCCAAGTGTAGCGACAAGGCCGGCGCCGCGGGTTTCGGTGTTTTTAGAGCTATACACGGTCTCGAAGGTAAACAAGATCCTACCGCCATTTCTCCGTGGAGCTTCCTTGCGGTAGCGGTACTTCGGGCCTTTCCCGCTTTTGCTTCCTCAGACCCACCGGAGACAAGGGGGCGTTCTGTGAGCGCGCTTTCCCAAATTCAAAAACCCTAAAAGCCATGCGCCGGCACGGTCTGGCGAAGTCAAAACAGGGAGCTATATGGCTCGCTCGACCGGAGTCACTACTTTCAACCACTGCCATCTGTTGGAAGGAGTCAGAAGCTCGCATAAACATGGAAACAAACGGTGCGTTGAAAAAACCGGGGGGCGCGGGGGGCGGGGGGGGGGAGACTCCATCTCCGGAAATGTTTGTTTGCACACGGCAAGCGGGCCAGCGCGTCTGCGGTGCCGGCTTTTTTCTCGGAGAAGTGAAATTCAGCGTGTGCTTCTCCTGCCTACAGGCATAAATAGGGCTGTTTTCTTTGGCGCACAGTCGCGTCTGACGGGGAGTTTTTACTGCGTGCACGTCTATATTCGACTGCATCCTCTCTCTCCCGTCATCGCCGCGGTAGTTTCATGCAACGCTCCCAAAAGCTGGAAAAAAATAAAGAAATTCTGCCGGCGGTTGATACGTAATTTCTTAACGCAACGGAAGCTATGGCCGTGGAAACCGTAATGGACCACGACGCACCATTGCGTCTTCTGTAGTAAGCCTGGGATGACACTTGCCATTGTCTGGTAAGGAGCTTAAAATCTGCGTGAGCCTTTTGCAACACCGCCGATCACGCGCACCGACACAAGCGGGGTTATTGTAATCTGTAAAGTGTAGCGGTGCAAGCTAGAGTTTGAGATCGAAATCTGGCAAGGACAGCGCTAACTTGCAAGTGGGTTACTCCTTTCAAAACAAAAGCATGTCCTCATCCATAACTAATTATGATGGACTGTCGATAAGTATGTAAGTATGATAAGTATGATAAATTCTGTACAATTTTCTTCCGAGTGAATGCGCACTCCCCCACAAGTCAATGTGGTGAAATGATTATTTGTGCATTTCATAGTCAGTCCTTGTAACTTCAGGGGGGAGAAAGACGTAAATTTTAATTTTCTGTATATTCACTGATGCCAAGTTTTTCCTCCTCCATAAAAGTGATTGAATCACGGGCTCAAGCACATGCACAATCTAATTTCTTGGCTATAACGATTGACATGTGCCTTGGCTGGACGTTGGCACAACCCACAAGCTCGCGGCGTCTACCATCGGTAGTTTTAGTTTCTTCTCAACACCGTCGTCGCATGTCCCAGTGGCACGCTCAACAAAAGCGCCAATACTTTCGCGACGAAGGGTGTTCCGGGGGAAAGGAGGCTCCAGTTTAAGACTATATACTGCAGTCTTAATGTTTAAGGAGGTGGATGAGTGAGGATTGGGCAGCAGCTTCAATCAGCATTGACTTCATATCTTGTAAGACGTTGTATATTGGCTAAGGTCATCACATAAGGCGTAATTAGTTATGAACAAAGGGAAAAGCAGACATCCACCCGTTCGTAGCAATGGCTACAAAGGAAACCCATACGGTTTCCACGAAAGGAAAGCCTCAAAGTTGAAGAAAAATTCGTCGTGGTCCAAGTCCAGGACGAATTTTTCTGCAACTTGGACCAGGACGAATTTTTCTTCTACTTTGAGGATTTCCTTTCGTGGAACCCATATGGGTTTCCTTTGTAGTTTCCCCTTTGTTCATTACTTCTCTGCACCTTGCAGGTTTCCGCAGAACTACTGCGTAATTAGTTACTATGATCATTGTGTTCTTGAATTTGCAAAAAAGAATGTAAAAGAAGAAATAATCCCCGTACCTTTCTTTTTTTGTTCATCCGGCGCTGTGCTCGTTCACCGCAATGACAGAAGGCGTTAACAACTGACCCTGACATTGTTTTTTCTTTAAGGATGGCATTCTTGCGAAGGGAACAACTTCGTCTTCGTGCGCTACAGTGTTGTCTGCTTTGATTTCCGAGATTTGCGCACGTAGCCACTGGTCTCGGAGCCTCGTAGCCACTGGTCTCGGAGCCACCCAACTCGTCTAGCGTCGAACCTGCCCGACAGTTTAGCATCGATTGAATCTGTGAATCTATGCGACGGGGACAACCCCCTTACTTCTCCTCGAACGTTGGATTGACTGAGCTTTTTTGTCAGACAGCTTGTTTACCAATAATTTTCTTTTTCCTGTTTCTATTTACGTCTGCTTTCCATGCATTAAGGAAAGGAAAAAATAGTTGTGCCACAGCTTCCTGCTTTGTGTTTCCGACTCCCTATTTCGCCTAATCGCAGGCGTACAAGTTCAATGCCCGGTGGTTGTGGTAGGTAAAACTGTATGTATACACGTATGGTGAGGGTAACGCAAGGAATAAGAAAGTGGCAGCGCATACAGTGAACCGATGTTCGAGCTGTTAACTATCGCAGAAGTAAAACTGAAAAAAAAAATGAAAAAAATAAGGTTATGGTTGCAGCGTAGTTATGATCGGAAGGCATGCATGCCCCTTCGCATTTTGCAGAAAAGAAAAGCAGGAGCATCCTTGGACGAGCCTTCATTTCCCCTGTGCTGCTCGAAACTTTTGGGCGAAACGCAAGCTGAAAGATAAACAATAACGAAGAAAAAAACTCAGCACCCGTTTTTGTACTTGGGGCTACGGGCATCCTGCACTGCAGCCTGTTGGCTTGAAGTTAGGAATAAAGAATGAGAAGTGATAAAACGTCTGGTTCAAAAATATAGCCGCCTCCCCATTCGGGTCTGCTCTTCTCTAAACAGGCTTGGGCCACGCAGGACAGCACGAAGAAATAATTGAGCACCGCTCCTGTTTTTTTACGACGGCTGAAAAGAATAAATTGCGAGAAAGTTGCAGGCACGCGTGAGAATATCAACGCATAGAACAATTTCATCACTACGGATGCCGTAGGCACGGTTGTTTTTCCTTCATTTTGTGTTTTGTTTTTCGCTGGCGCCGTAATATTGCGAATGTTCAGCGAGAGGCCAGGCTGTGCCTAAGCGCTAAGCAGCTATGAGTCTACGTTACGAATGTTTTCAGTCAGAGCGTCAGGCTCTTGCTCAACATGTCCGTAACGCGCTTGGCGAGACCTGGCATCCAGCAATACGAAAGAGAGAGATATAACGGTAAAAGAAAGAGAGTGAGAGAGGTTAACCACAGGATATCACCAGTTGGCTACCCTGAACTGGGAAAGGGGAAATTGGCGGTAAATATGAAATAAACAATGAAAAAGAAAGAAGGGAAGGAAGAACTATGCAAGTTTATCTGTGTGGACGCTGCCACACAGTCTGACACTTTGCATGTGTGAGTATATTATTAGTGCTACTTTGAATGTGTATTTTGCACTTGGTGTATTTTGCCCTGGTAAATAGTACTGACTCTGCACCTAAGGCTCTTACAATTGCCTTGTAACGTGTCAAATAATCAAATAGGCCGCGAACACCAAGCTCCAGCAGGATCTCGCCACGCAACAACGTTCTGTTTGGTTTCTCTTGACCAATGTTAAACTACTGTCCCATTCGCAAAGCGCATGCTATTGCAATTCCGTACGCATTGACTGTTGGCAGTGCGTTTACCAGAGATATCGTTGGTATAAGCAGCCACCAATAGACCATAGATACAATATTACAATGTTTGCCGCACTGAGAATGATGCACTAATCAACTGTTACTTCAGTACGATTACATCTAAGAAAATATTTACCCAAAGCATGAACACACGTGAACACGTACACACACACACACAAATTTTTCACATTCACTTGACGGTAACCTAGCAAATGCTTAGCTCTCACTGGCCGACAGTATCTAACACTGTTTATCTAATGTTGATTACCAGTATCACTAGTTACCAGTATTGCTTATACTTAGTAATTCTTCTGCGGAATCACGGAACCGGACACTGCCCACGAAAACCAGTGCAATGACGAAAGACTTATGGTAAACTGCCGCTTAAGAACTTTCTCAGAGAGAGACACTGAAAGAAACATGCACGCTAATCTCAGCCGCTGTCTCATTTTAAACCTGGACGGAGCTAGAAGCCAAGTTTTCATGTCGTTGAATATCGTGTAGCGGAAGCTCGACGTGGCTCATAAGAGAGGCGAACGCGGCTGTTTTAAAACTCATGTCGATAAATCTGTATCTTCTGCATCTCCTCTTTCTTTCTTTCTTTCTTTCTTTCTTTCTTTCTTTCTTTCTTTCTTTCTTTCTTTCTTTCTTTCTTTCTTTCTTTCTTTCTTTCTTTCTTTCTTTCTTTCTTTCTTTCTTTCTTTCTTTCGTTCCGTCTTTTCCTTTCTTTCCTTGTTTTCTTTCTCTTTCTTTCATTCTTTCATTCTTCCTTTCTTTTTGTTTCTCTCCCTCTTTCCTCCTTTCTCTTTTTTTTCTTCCATTCTTTCTTTTTCCTTTCTGCGCAACCTCCGGAGGTGTTGGAGAAGGTGCGCGCTGGCGTCGGCCCAAGAAGCGACCGAAGCGGCGAGAAAAATGTGGGGCGCCCTGTTGCAGTCAGACAAGGCATAGCGTTCGCTGCAACGACAACAAAATATTACCGAAGAGGGGCGGGACAACAATGTGACACAGCGCGAAACTCGCCGCAACGCCGTATTTACAGCCCTTATCTCACCTCTCGCATTCGCCGAGTGGAACCTGAGGGAAGAAAAAAAAAATAAAGAACACCGCACCGTTCGTTGTTGCTGTCCTTTCTCTTTTCATCGTGTAGTATGGGCCACCCCTTGTTCTTATTCTTCTTCTTTATCTTTGTTGTTGTTGTCAAAAACTTTGCGATAAGAAACCCTCGGCATACTATATACGTCCGACACAACGGACACCCATCGAACTACTCAGAACGCGTCCACTAGCGCCTTTGTGTCGAGAGCAGCGTTTCTACGAAATTCGTTTATGTAGGCCCGTTCCTGGGCTCGGTGCAGCACCGGTAATGGTCGCGCGGGTGCGAAGTGCGATGTGGCAACGCGCTCTCTCCGGAGAGCAGCGATTTTGTTTCGCGCGAATCTGCCGCCGTTTCGTAGCCATGGATGCCAAAGTTTGACGACTTTGCGCTAGAAAGGCTCTCCTTTTTTTTTAACTCTGGAGCTTTACGTGATAAAACCACGATCTGATTGTGAGGCGCATGCCGTAGGGGCGACTCCGAATTAATTTTGACTACCTGGGCTTCGTTACTACCTGGGCATCAGTTGATTCGTAGCACGTATGTTGACACTAAGTTCTCTATCGCACCTACATTGGCTAGCGCAGAAAGAGCACACCGGACTAGGTCAGCGCCTAACTTCTGGGCTCATTTGCTCACTGCTCAGGCAATTACTTGACTAATTTTGTTGTTTGTAATCAACGTCGAATATTTGCGACGCTGTTAAACTGCACAATGTTGTTGAATTCTGCAATTTTGGTGTTTTGAACCAATCAGAGACGCCGTAGCCACCCCCTGAGAGCCAATCGGAGCATACATCGTGGTAAGTGCGGCAATATGGCGAAATTTGAGTTTTCATAATCGAACCTCTAGGCCAGCTGCTTTGCCGCCTATTTTCGGTCATCTTGTGGGTATATGTTGAAATTGAGGAATTGGCAACACTGTGATCACGGCATGAACTGTACCGCCCTCTGACGGGGCCGCTCGGCATCTATGGTGTTCTGCTGTTGGGCACGGGGTCGCGGCTTCGGTTTTAAGCCGCGTTTCGATGCAGGCGGAATGCGAACAAAAAAAAAAAAAAAAACAGCGCTCGTACTTACACCGAGTTATGACTGCCTGCACGTTAGTGAACCCCGAGCGGACAAAAGTGACCCAGACAACATCAGTACGGTGTCTCTCGTAGCCTATGTGTGTTGACTGCGGACGTTAAACGGAGGCAATCAATCAACGTCGGCTGCAGCATGCAGACTCCGAAGACTCGCACACGTAGTCTGCACTGGCCTACCGGGCGCTGCTAATTCGAATCGGCACGACTTGCCACAGCTAAGCCTATAGCGTGAAATTTTGTTCAAATTTTCTCTCTTCCACTTGTGCAGTACAATAAGCGTATAGAACCAGCAAAGTATTCATCTTCAACTTTTTTTTTTTGCAGTTATTGCACATCTTCTGTACAACTCGTGAAAAGGCCGCCACCGAGCGTCTTAAAAAATTACTAAGATTCTGTCTTGGCCTGGCTCGCTAAACAGATTCGACAGTGGTGGGCAGTGTGCGAGTCTATTACCGCAAGTATAAGCTTTTCCATGCTGCTCGAGAACCTGGCAACATAAGCCGCGTTGTTTCGCGCCAGTTTTGTGCGATACAAAACATCATTACCACAGCCGAGTATAAGTAAGCAAACTCTATGATATGCACACCGTCGCTTCTATGGACAACGGGTTAGTATACTGAAGGCTGTGCCAATCGAAAAAAGTAGTGCCGTTTGGGTTCATTGGAGCTTGGAATATTCGCGCCGGTGCGATCTTGAAAAGCATGGACATACTATAGGGCAAAGTATATAATCAGTCAACGTGCGACAGTGTTATGCATATAAATGTTGTTTTTTACGTTGAATTTTTTTTTTAGACTGTCAGTTCACGACACACAGAGCCTTAAAACAGGCGTCCACAAGGTCTCAAGATGGCGCTGCAGAACAGAACAGTAAGCGGCAAGCGGCGAATAAAAGTAGAAAAACGACAAACAACGGACGCGTGCAAAAACAAAGTTCACAGTAGGGGTTCAGAAATGTTGGTTATGGGAATTCATAATGTTTTTTTGTTTTTTTTTTCTTTTTTACACATAGCTAGGACATTAGGAAATATAACAACAAGAGCTTGGTGACGCAACCCACCACCCCGATCCAAAGGGGACGTTCATAGCATCCATCCATCCGTACACGGCGGTACAAAGGCAGAGAAAACCTAGAGCGAAAGGGGCATTACTTGTTCATGGTAGCAAAATGGTTCCGTAGCTCGCTAATACGAAGCAAATAACCGAGGTGGATAACCAAATTGCTACGCAGAAGGCCGCCTGTGTGTTGGTCCAACATTTTCAGTTTCAATATGGCGTTACCGTTTTTTCCCGCACTGCGAAAAACTTCTGCGGAGTAGTTTGGCTGTCGATCGCCCACCGCGTGAAGACGCTATAGAATCGTGAGAAAACTTGGACGCCTTGCACGAAGTCGCGAACGTAGTCGGAAGCGGCCAACATAGCGGTGACAGTGTTCGGAGAGGTCCGACTGAGGTGTCACTTTTAGTTCCTCGTACACATGCGTCCGCGTCCACTCAAGCATGTATTTCCGCTTCCGACATCAGCATTTATATGATCGAACACAGTTAACGCATCTCATAGTCTGCGCTCGCTCAGCACATGCCATTTAATTCAAACAAATTTTGCTCTTGGGAAGTTTTTGGCTCCAGCGAATGAGAAGATCAGGAGCGAACACATACGAGTGCAGCGAAAGTATCTGTCTGCTTCCTTCATGCTTGCGTGCATGCAAACGATGAGTGAGTGAGTGAGTGAGTGAGTGAGTGAGTGAGTGAGTGAGTGAGTGAGTGAGTGAGTGAGTGAGTGAGTGAGTGAGTGAGTGAGTGAGTGAGTGAGTGAGTGAGTGAGTGAGTGAGTGAGTGAGTGAGTGAGTGAGTGAGTGAGTGAGTGAGTGAGTGAGTGAGTGAGTGAGTGAGTGAGTGAGTGAGTGAGTGAGTGAGTGAGTGAGTGAGTGAGTGAGTGAGTGAATGAGCAATCACGCTTGATCTGATACGGGTTGCGTATTCGATACGATGTTTTCTAAGACCTAACAAGGTGTACGATGGCAAAGACAGCCCCGGGCCGTGTTGTGCCTTTATTGGGGTTGATCAGAAGCTGCACAGCAAAGCAAAGGTAAACGCTGCTCAAGTTCGCAATATTTACTGGTTTTTCGCGATCCATCAAAAGCAACAGAGTAAAGCAAACCAAAGCGTAGGTAAACGTTGCTGATAGATCGCAACATTACTGATTTCACGTCGCGCTTTCTCGTCACATCGTTAACTTTACAACTGCTCTCTTGAGCTCCTGCGCTCCGATTTTCACTGAATATCCTTACAAAATAACGTCATTCGGGGGAAGTGTCGCCGGGAAAGTGAATGCAATAGTGGAAGCATTTTTGTAGTCTCTGCCTGTGCTTCCTTTAGCACTGAAGGCCAAAACGGTAAGCCCACACCAAACTTGTGCTCTTAAGGAAATTATAAGAAAAAAAGGCAAATAAGAGATAAGTAAGAAAAGCACAACTAACCCATATTGACCCGGTGACCTCCACTTCGTCGTATCAACCCAGAAAACTCACCGCGTAACTAACCAAAATCGTGAAGTTCAATTTGTAGGCGTAGCTGGTGGGGAGCCCGAGATTGTAACCTATGTGTTCCCTTTCCTCGGTTAACGGACGCCCCACTCCTTAACGTCCACGCTTCCCTACGTTTTCGGGAAGACTTCCTTGCGACAGCGAAACGCCCTCTTGGCTTATAGCCTTTTCAATGTGCGAAGTGACGCGACAGAGAAGCGACTATCGCTACGCCGGGGGGCTTATGGCCACTCCGATAAGTGAAACATTCCAGCAGGACGTCGTAAAAAAAAGGGGGGGACGCAAGAGCGATTCCCCAAGCCACCGGATCTCACTCGACCCTCTTCCCCAATTCCCTGAAAGCTCCAGTCCTGCTGTGCTGCAACTACATCACTGCACACTCCGAGAGTCTCGAATCGCGGGAGAGGTATACGCAGTGCGATAGGACCTCTGGCACGCGGGGATTCTCTAGCCGGGACTGTCCCCAATAGCTCACCTGCCTCCCGATTCAGCGCTGTCTCTGCGTATGTGGGTCGCACAGATCTCTCCAGTTCGCACCGACAGACAAAGAAGAGAGGCTAGATGGCACGCGAAGGGGACTTTATTGGATTCATTTGTCGAAGATCAAGGAGCCAGCGGAGAGTCGCAAGTTGGGGCGCTTTCTTTTTTTTTTTGTCGGGAACGTACGGCTTACATACGCGTACACTTCGGCACTCCGTCCCACCGGGCGGCCCCTTGGCATCCGTGACCTTCTTTTCGCGAAGCATTTCTCACTTCGCGTTACACGCGGAGATGAAGGGGGAAAGAAAGGGAGACAGAAAGAAGTCACGTTGTCGTCCGTTACGAACTCCTCTTACTTTCCATCGTTATGCCGTTGCCGTGCTTTTACCGACGCCTCCTCCTGCAAACCTATACGCGCAAAACGTAGAAGTGAGACAAAGTAATGGAAAACCAAAAGACTGATTCTACGAAACCTGCGGAGAAGTTTCTCAGCCAGTTTACTGCCTTCTATTTATTCTCCATACGTTCGCTTTCTCGCTCGCCTTTTTTGTTTCACGAGTTGTTCTTTCCTTTTTATTTTTCTTGCGGGTGCAGCCATCTTTGTTCCAATAACTTTCCCGGCGCCCTGGACACCCAAGCAATTCGGCTGAAAGCCGTACACACACACCGTCACCGCTTTTTCGAATGGACCTGGCGAAATCGGATGCGCTGGGCGTTTCGTCGTCTATAACGTCCGTGGTATACTCCAGGTCCACCGACACTTCCTTTTTTGCTTTCTTCCTTCTTTCTTCTTGCGTTCTTTCACTGGGTATGCCTCACTCGGCACGTAAATACAACGCTTTCACTCCATCTCTCTCACACCAGTGCAGCGCATGCCGTAGCATTGAACGAAGTGGAGGAAGAAGAAGACGCCTCGCTATTGGCGCAGTCCGGACCTGATATGAAGGCATTCCACGTGCCACTCTTGGTGACAAAGCTATTTTACCCTTAGCTGCCTTAGCTGCCTTTTCGCGCTTCTACATCCAAGTACCGTAAGGTCTCTCCTTGTAAGCTTCCCCCTCTTCTTGTGCTTACATTTATTTCTGTGTCAGTTTTTGCGCAAGCGGCTGGCGTTGGCAGTGCGGTTCGGTTATTTTCCCGCTCAAATCGCGGTCGGTCGTGGCGGACGGCATTAGGTGGCTTTTAGCTAACTGGATTACAGTTCACGAAATACGGGAACACGGGAGGCCCAGACATGCGCAGTAGCGCTGATGACGCCATCTTGGGGTGCTGACGTCAACTAGAGTATGCGGACCTGTAATTGCAACGTGTTCTCCGTGTGTAAAGAAAAAAAATCGCGACAAACTGGAAAATTGTGAGGCTATGGACACGGCGATGGTGGGCAGTGGTGTGTTTATTGCGCTGAAGGCAATATACTACGCACGAGTAGAGCAATAAAACAAACAAAACAAGTCCCGACAAGGAGAAAAAGGGTAAAGGGTAGGTAAAATGGAGACAGCCAGTATCAGGAAACAATAAGATTGTTTGGCAATGAAAACAAGAAAGGGGAAAAAATAAAACAAAAAGATCTCTCGGCCTGACATCTCTTTGCTTTAGTGAGAGGTTACAAGCGCGTCCTCTGACTTCTTTTTTTTAATTTTCCCCCTGCTTTCTTTTTAATTATCGCACACAAACTAGCTCACAGTCGCATTCCACACATCTGTTAGTGCGAAGGTGACGGCAGCAACATTCATTCGGGCACAGTGGATTGTTGATGTTCATATTATGATTCGACCGAAGACAGACAAGCCACTGAAGGGCTGGCTCTGAGAATCATCAAAAATAACGCTCTAGCCGCTAAGGAATGGAACATTTATATTCTCTTCCGTTTTATTCCGTTCTTGCGAGAACAGTGACCCAACCCATTAACATTTCTATTGTGCTCCGGTCAGTCACAAGATGGCGCTACCGAAATTTCTGCTACCGTCGAAACCCTGGTGCTCTGGTACTCCGTCAGCTTCAGTGCGTTTAGGGACCGGCCAGAACTCTGCATGGCAGGTTGCAACTGCTACGCTCATGCAGCTCTGTTCTTTCTGCAGGGCTAAACGTGTCATCTGCATGCCACAAAGCTATGCGAAAAGCAGTCCTTACGCTGTAAACTTATTTGCATCCTTTAGGGTATTTTTTTTCTTTTTTGTCCACGGGTGGAAGGGTATGAGTTCTAGACCGACTTGCACCCTTGAGAACCTTTAACGGTGCAAAGCAGTTTACGATGTAGGTGCTTCTATGATGCATATTAGCACCTAGATCAGCAACGTCCATCCAATCATATTTCAGGTGCCAAAATGAAAAAAGCGTAGTTTTCGGGGAAAGAATGACAGATTGTGAGATCATGCTGAACTCGCTGTTCGCTGAACGGGAGATGCTGTATGGCGACGTTAACAAAACAACAAAAAAGAAAACAAGAGAAAGCATTGCAGATATATTTAACGATATAGCCAGATATGCGCTCACGAAGACTGTCTTGACTGAGGATGTCTGTTCATCGTCCAAACTTATTTTGCGATAACTTCGCAACCATTGATACACCTCGTCTTCGTCCGTATCTCTTAACCGCGTGATTTTTGGCCAACACCCTTCCGTCGGTGTTTGCCACTGTCATTCAGGGCAGCAATTTACCTGGAGAAACAATTCATTTTCTGCCGCACATGGATGAAGTAACACCAAAAGAAATAGAGAAAGAAAGAAAGAAAGAATGGCGGGGTTTAACTTGGGCTTGTGGTCGCAGCCTGTCACATAAGCCTGTCGTCTTTCAAGCTCTGCAACTAATACACAACGCAAATGTACAGCCAGACTCCTATAACCCGACACGATTCCGATGGGTCGGCAAAGAAAAAGACAAAAGGAAAGTTCATCACAGCGGTAAAATTGAGTGTCGACTCCACATAAAAATTACACACGTTCTCGGAGTCAGCACTTAACGTTCCTGGCGCTTACATTATAACAATACGCCTGCTCTTCTGAAACAACCGCTCCCGTAGACACGAAGAGTAAGCGTACAGACGAAAAAAAAAGATAAGCGAATGTTCCTTTATGCAATGTCAGAAACAAAGTCACGGAGAAGTCGCACGACTGAGACAAAGTACGTGCGGAGGGGATTTTAATTTTCAACCGTGGCGCTGTACACGCGGTCCCGGCCATAGAGGCAGCAGCACTCGTGAAGTATTCTCCGGAACTGTACTACACAGATCTCGTTCCACGCTATCTCTGCTTCTCGTTCTGATTTCTTATGCGGTGCGGTTGTTCTGAGAAGAAGGAGCTCCGAAAATCCAATTACGGAAGAGCGATTCTCTTTCTCTAGACCCCGCCCCCTCCCCCTTCCAGCCCCTCGACTTATCTCTTATTCACTTTTTTCTTCCGGCCGTTGCATTCAACCTCGGGACATTTTAATAACCTCACTCTGCCTTCTCGCCACCCGGAGGCTGAAGAAAAATATTCTCTGTAGTGAGTGCGTCCTCTGAACTCAACATTTGTTCATCTCTTGTCGAGTGTCCTGCTCCTTTTCGGTAGTCTTGTGTTAGCCGATGGCTTTTCCACTGAGATCGGAACATGCCGCAAGACAGAAGGTGTTCGGTTTACGGGATGGACATAGGGAATTTAGACAGTCTATATATTCTCAGTATATTCTTCAAGCAGACTGCTATGCCTTCTTATAAACTTATATTTTTGTCTAGAGAAGGCATACGCGGTGTGTCTATCGGTGTAATTCGTTAACAAGAATATTTGGTTTATTCCGCTGTTATCCCTGGTGTGTCAAGTGATCTGTTAGCCACCGTCTGTTGATAACAGTCGCCGCGAAGTTTGAGGTCATAAGTCCGCAGGCGTTCTTTAGACGCTCTATAGACGCTATATGGCAAAACGTCAACAAACTATTTATCTACGGCCCAAACAACTTATTTTCTATTTTGTGAGGCTCAAGTTGTATAAACTGCCATTGATAAGAATTAAACTATAGGTCGCATACGGTGACAGGGAATACCACAGCAGCGCGGTATGAATGCAAGTGGTTTGCGCTGGAGATTGTATGTGTGTATGTATGTATGCATGCGTGTATGTATGTGTAAATATGCGAGTTAGTGAGTGAGTGATTATACGTAGCATGAAGATCTTTATGAAGGGTGGTAGCAAACGCTAGGAAGCTGATTACTTTTGCATTTCCGTTGAGCCTTCACCTGATGCTTCACATCTGTTGATCATTGCAAAGAACGACCGCATAGCTAAGTACGTCTGAAACGCATTAAGACAAATCAGCATGAAACGTACAGTATTCTTTACTGTTCGCCCCCCCCCCATTTTGTTCTTTCTTTTCGTCCCCAATCTCCCACCCGACTCTTACTGGACGCAACTGCAAATCCCCATACCTTGCCCCCGACGTCTTCAAATTCCAAGGGCTGAAGCAGAAAGCTCTACAGCGCCGCCTAGTGGTGCCCCGTCTCCCCTCGCCGCTCGCCGCTCGCTCTCGCCTCTCCCTGCCACACACCTCCTCGCCCTGTTGTTCCATCTTACCCCATTACAACCCTCCGATGAGAGCGCGCCTAATGAAGTGGATCGAGCCATTTAGCGCGCAACTCGTTTAGCTCCCCTCGCACCGTCCCTACCCTCTCCCTACCGCGGACAATTGTAAAGGGTAGGCGAGGGCGAAGGGGCACGACGCCGGCTATTTGCGCCCGTCACGGCGGCTAAACGAAACCGCCCTTGCCGGCGAGACAAGGCCATTGACGACAACGCTTAAATGTACCAGGGCGCATCGCCGTCCTCGTCACACGGTGGGTTCTTGTTCGAGTGCGATTATTTTGCGTCGTACCAGTGTCGACCCCTCCGCGACGTCAGAATTAGCCCTCTCTGTTCCCGTTTTCGTCGCCTCGTCAATGGTGGGCAGGACTGATTGACGAGCCGCGTGCTAAAACCGTTATTCGACAAGGAGAGACAGCTCTACGGAACGCTAGGCGAACTCTCGTATTACAGTCGTAAAGTTCTTTGCCACTTTCTAGTGTTATTCTGGCCGCATGCCACTACTGATATCAATCAGCTGTGTATTCCCTTCCTTTAACGATGCGTGCCCGTTAAATAGAGATTATTATATTTAAGTGAAAGATCAACGCTTAGAGAAATGGGTACGGGGAAGTGAAATTGGGCTAAGTATGATTCGCTCCACGGTGAGTCATGCTTAGCGGTAAGTGTAGGAGATATGATGTACATGACATTCCTGACAGAAAATTGCGTTCTAGAGAGGAGACAAACACACTAATATTGATACTATAGTTGTGTTGGAAATTACCGGTCTTTGGGATTAAAATGTTTTAAGCTTCTTGGGCGATATCGCGGGATACTTATTCTCCAGTCACGCATGGTCGCGACATCGGGGATTCTAGTTTGGAATATACCGCGTGGCGCCCTATAACCTATCCCCTCGATGCGACGTCAGCGCACCATCGCTTCAACATTTCGGAACTCGCTGACCAGACTTGGAGTATGCAGGGAAGCTTGCCTCAGCGTATCGCGCCCTGAAACCATTGTACGGACGGACGGAGGCGTTCTATACATTGCGGCGGGCCCGCTCAGTCTATTCTTCTCACGACGCAATCTTAAAGCGGCACAATAAGCCCTAACTACATGGAGCATTGTGCGGGTGAGCGCTCCCACGCGCCGAGATTAGACGCGCGATGGGCCCTTGCACTGGCTCGTGGAATTTCGTCCAAATGTTATTAAGAGGGAGTCTTGCGCGGCAGATATTTAACCACAGCGAAAACCGGGGCGGGCGCACCGTTAGAACAAAGGCAGTGCTGACAGCTTAATTTGGAGGGGAGTAATTGCATGTCCCATGCTCGACTTTATTTTTACCTCGTGGTGGAGTGTATTCACTCTCAAATGGAGCGGTTGAAACTCCTCTTGGCGGCAGTAACCACACGTTCCGTCTTTTAGTCCATTTTTACTACACAAGGAGGTGTATGTAGCCTCAACTAGAGCAGCGACACCACCCCGGGATTAACAGCATGTGTCATCCCTAACTCTCATTTTACTGCGCAGTAGACCTCTCCCTGTTTCAAACAGCGTGACGTCACTGCGACTGATAACGGCTGATAAGGGTCGAATCAAATCCGATAAGGTTGATGACAAGCGATAAGGGTTGATAAGGGCCGATAAGGTTGATAACGACTGCTAAGGGTTCATAAACTTTATACTGGTCGGATCAATTTTCATGACACTGATGACGCCGGGCGGCGTGGATATGAGCAAGTGGCACAATACTTCCGCATACTCAGACAACTCCCAGAGGAGTTTCTGTGTGTATTCTTTATTCTTCGACAGCAAAATATTTATCACTAAAGATGGGCATTTTGATGGTGCCGAAATGATACTTCGCTTAAATGACTCATTTTCGGACAAAAATTTGTACTGTAGTGTTGTGAAGGCACTAATTCGTGCCCTATTTACACTGTTGTGTGAAATGATATGCAAGATTTACTGCGTCTGAAACTGTCAGCCATACCCGTCACGGCAGCTTAGTGGAGCCGTACACGATGACGGCGCCTGAGTTCAGATGAGGGAGAGAGAGGGATATGAGGAAGGCCGAGATGTTAACCAGACAAGAGTCTGGTTGGCTACCCTATGCTGGGGCAAGGGAGAAGGAATGCAAAAACACTTGTTACCATGCTTTAGGAGCACGGTAAGAAAGCCCAGCTGTCAAAACTGATCCGGAGCCTTTCCTTACACAGTAATCCCCTTAAGCCACTATCCAGCACACACACACACACACACACACACACACACTTCGCTGTACACTTAACCTCATCACAACAAACGTGGCACACTTCTTTGTAAAAGCCGGTATTCTTCAATGCACAATCCATCACGTTCCCAAGTAAGAAAAAGCCAGCGTCACTATATTTTCATCGTGCAGTTTACCACACACTGGTGTTCTCCGGTAGACGAAACTGCTATTCTGACTGAATAGGCAGTTGTGCAAGTTCACTTAAATATATAAAAAAATAAAACTCCTCCAAATGGCGCCCACCTACGCCGAGCACTGTGTGACTGCGCCACGCAGAAAGCCGGTCATGGCTGTGTTTTGCCAACCAGGATCACTGCACGTGCGCCAGTGACATCACGCTGTTACGTCACCGGAGCAATGTGATGTACCCCAGGAGAATTCTATTGGGTGTATCCACTCTCAATGGGAATGTTGACAGTTCTTTCTAGCTGTGGTAATTGTATTTGGCAGCTTTGTCTCCATGTTTCCATCGCAATGACAGAGGATATGTTATCGCGCCAATGCGGCGCCGGCTACTCCTTGGCCCTTGAACAGCTGCTAGAATTATATGTACAGATTTTCGTACTTTTCGGCGTCGTTTCGCAGGCGAAAGCGAAACTGTTAATGTAAACACAGCGACGTCATCTCATAGCAGTCGAAGCAACACCGTGAGATTACAAATAAATTGTCATACGATCAATGTGAACGACAACCTCACTTCACACAGCGGCATTGGAAACAACCGATGCAACAACATAAATCACGATATTATAACATATCGTACACACCGATAGTTAAAAATGAAGAACGATCTTATAAACTATATGTCTTTTGCACACGTTAATAACGCCCAAAATGTCGCTGCCCTCGCGTAATTTTTAATGCTATTAAAGCGAAATTTTTCATCGAATGTTCTTAGTGCGCGATGAAGTGCACTCACACTTGAAGGCGGTGCTGACAACTCCTTTGGACGAGAGTAAGCGTTCGCGTCGTCTATAACGCCATTTTTGGCCCCATGAGGGAGTGTGGTCACTCTCAAAGGGAGTGCTGAGAGCTCATTTTGGAGGCTGGATTTTCATGCACCTCCTTTTATTCTATTTTTTACTTTGCGATGAAGTGTATTCACTCTGAAAAAGAGCATTGCAAACTTCTTGCGAGAAAATCATCTGCATGCCTCTTCTTTAACTCCCTTTTTACTCCGCGATGAAGTTACTCACTTTCAAGGGGAGTCCAAGGGGAATTCCTTTTGGTAGGAGTATCTGCTTGTTATTTCTAACTCCCTTTCTACACCACAGAGAAACGTGCTCACTCTTACGACATCAGGGTCGCTGTGGAGACGCATAGTTATGGAAGTGCATATAAACATTTATTTTACTGTCTGATTAAGGCCTCGTGTACGCGTAATGACGTTGCCGCGTGTATTTTGTCTTTTCTAATATTTTTAGCAATGATCATAATAATATTTACAAAAATGCCGGATTACAAACGACGTGCGAAAATTTTTCCCTTTTGGTGTGTTTGTCACCCGTAAGCATCCGAAGAGGTTGTTTATGGCACTGTGCAGTCTACAAGTTTCCGCTTCATCGAAATTGTATGTAATTTTTTTATAGATTCTACGTATACATCTGTGCCTCCATTCTCTATTTGGGTTCGGCAGTAGCGTTTTTTTTATTGGAGAAATGCTCCATCTACGTTTTCTATTATAATCTATCAGTTCGTTTCTCCCAGCAAACACTGAGTCTCGCGAAGTAATAATTTCTCAGCTTAGCCTAACTAGGTTTTAGTTACCTTTAGATAAGGACTAGGAATGCACAACATAGAGAAAGATGACCGATGCGACGTGCGTATCCGTTACCAAAAACTTTAGGCTATGAAAAATATGGAGAGCTAATTGCCTCCTTCGCGAAAAATCACGAAAAGACTTACTGAAACCACACGCTTTTTTTGCCCCACTGGATAAGCCAAAGCTCGCGTTGAAATTCTATCGCAAGGTCATCGTGCATATGCTGCAAATGGTCCTTTTCTGCCGTACTTTAGGAGGCATTACGCAAGTAAAGCTGTTTCCTACACACTGCACCATTTCAGTAGGAGTTATCCACACAACATTTAAGCGCCTCTCTTTCCAACTGTACACATGCTACGCTATACTTGCGACTGTGTCGATAAGGCCGTTGGAATGCCTGCCCGTCACGACATCTCTGGCACCACACAGTACGCTAGCACGTTCCAGCAAGAACGTATATAAAATCAAAACTGTCGGGCATTCATTGCAGCCCCATGATGCCACCTCTCACGTTTCTCTATAGCGCAGACTTTTCGTCTGCACCTTTTTTTTTTTGTTTACTCTCCGTAGTGGCCGATCGCTTTCCCCCAGTATACGTCGTCTGCTACACCACACCGGATGTGACGACGACGCCCTATCTTCTTTTCAGCATGAAGTATGGCACCCGGGGCTATATAGGCTGTCGCGCCGGTCTTCCTGTAATGACCTTACCCAAAGCCATTGCGTACCCCTTACTCCTGCAGCCACGGCTTTAAATAAAGTTTGCAAACAGGAACTTGTTCGCGCGTTACGTCTGAACTCAAAAAGCACACGCCGTGTTGCGTTTTACACTTCTGTTGTATACCGTCTGCTCCTATAATATTATTTTTTCCAGTGGCTTCGTCTGCTCTGAGTGCCGCTATACGAAATGAGTGTGGCTGGAAAATGATACGCGTTTCCGTCGGTTAAAATTAAAAACAAATGGAACTCGCACGCGAGCTGTTTTGGGGAGAAGCGCGACCAGAAAGTTAGATGCGGGTAATTCAACTGCGCGCGTGTTCAAAGAGGAGCGATGGTTATGTTTGCAAGCAGCATTCAGTCTTTCTGGCATGGGTTAATGAGGCCGTGAAAAGTTTGGTGCGAATCGCAAGCGGAAAGTGAAACTTTACCAGGACCCGACGAGTGCGGGTTATCTGTTACACCTATTACACCAATGAATGTCGCGGTTTGGTGTATTATACCTACCCATACAAGAAGTTCAAAGGGAGCATAACAATGGACGCAGGATGATTACTTCGTATTTGGAAAGTTTTGCGACTGTAAAGGGATGACATCAGGTAGCTTGCATTCCAACCTTATTATCTGGTTACTTATCAGGCATGGATTAGAGATTTCACTTCCCATTATTCCCTGCGTCCCTAATGGGCAGTGACGTTGCTTTGTAGTAATAAAACTCATCGTATCTTTCCTTTATTATTTCTTTTTGCAATATAACGCCCCGACTCATGCTAGCAGGTCCCAAAGAACGCTTCCACATGGCACTGCCTTTTACTTTTCTGCGAGGTTCAATGCGTCTTTCAATTCTTCAGCTTTTTTTTTTCTTTTTGTCCTTCTTCCGCGTAGTTTTCCTCCGGTGCTGAGCACAGTCGGACTGTTTTCCTGATTTATTAACATTACCTTCACATTCCCATCAGCGTCACTGAGAAATACGCTGCGATGCCGAACTACTTCCGCTCGCAGAATTAGTGAAATCTGATCGACGAAACTAAAGACCCAGCTCTACCATTTTATATGTGCGCGCTTGTTGCCCGATGTGTGTGTGTGCGGGTGTTATGTTATCTCTGCATTATCTTTATCTGCATAAGCCTGTTCATCTTGGACCGCGCCGCAGCCTCATGTAGGTGTTCTTAAGTCAGTACAACGCACGGTACAACTAATCTTCGCCTTTTGCCTGTGTAT
The DNA here is from genome assembly GCF_038994185.2 of Dermacentor albipictus. Taxonomy (NCBI): domain Eukaryota; kingdom Metazoa; phylum Arthropoda; class Arachnida; order Ixodida; family Ixodidae; genus Dermacentor; species Dermacentor albipictus. The sequence continues at coordinate 19,144,901 of NC_091830.1, read as the reverse complement.
GTATCAGTGCTCCCAGGACTATATATGCGGTCTTTATTTACACCTTTTAACTAACTCCGCTTGAGATTATCCGAGCCTGTGACGCCTTTGTCCCACCTTACAGCATTCTATTCATATCGTTCATTTTACTTGAAAAGGAACAGCTGCTGCAATTAGACTGGGGCACAATTCCCTTTCGTTTAGTTTGATTTCAATAAGAGGTAGACCGATAGAAAAAGGCCGCTGCAGAAAATAGCTTTTGTGTTGCTTTTCCATTGGCTTCAACAGACATTTCCTTGAGGTTCAACGGAACAATATGCGGGATTTTCACGAAGGGTAGCGAGTAACAAGAATCTTACTGGCTTCCTGCGAACGAGGGATCCTGTTCATTCGTCCTTCAACCAATTACCACTTGCCTATTTTCATTGTAATCTTTCACCGCGGGTTTGCTTTGAACGCTGGTTTCGAATAACGGCTCTCCAAATTAGTTCGCTCGTTGACCGGAAGCCCGGCTAGCCCGGATGTAACACGCCGCCAGCACGCGTCAGTCTCGCTAAGCTCGACCCGCCTGCGCATGCTCGAATACGGAAATAAACGACAAATGCACAGAATAAATGAGGGTCCAATCTGAATGTTTATAGAAGCCATGGCGAACTATGGCCAAGATGCAAACTGCATTACCACGTTGGTTTTGCGCCGGACACTGTACAATGTGCAAGAGGAATTAAACCCAGAAAAACGAGTTACTCTTGTTTATGTGAGCTTGAGCCGCAGCTGGGTTCTTTCATCTTTCCGTCCTAGCTTTCTTCGTTTTGCTTTTATTTTTGCAGAATGAATGAATATGCTGGTTAGGGTTAAGTACGTCACCCTACGTAACCAACAATGAAGATAAACATTTGCTAAAGCAACTGTTGGTGACCTCTGCAGGCAGAATGGAGCGCGTCGTCGCAGACAGATAATCGTAAAAACAAACATGGCTGTTAACGTCACTGACTGTCGGACAAATGAGGATCAACGCGAAATACAGCAGTCGAACGCTAAAGCCGTTCGTTCGCTATTCATAGTTACACAGTAACTAAAGCCTACTGCCGACGCCGGACGTATACAGCTTCCCCGAACACAGTTAACTTAAAATATTGGCTTCTTTCTTTTTCGCAATGTCCGGTCCAGGCGCTTGTTTTCCTTGCTCAAACAAGGCTCTTGTTAAAAGATCTTTGAGCAAAGTAATACCTTCCACGCTCACACTTCGGAAGAGTAAGCCAATCTTTTTTGTTGGTTTTGTTTCTTTTGCTGCATTTCACCACACCGGGCCTTCCTCGTGGCGTTCGGACTAATGACCTTGCAGCAATGTGCAATTGCGAACTAAAAGCGCCAGCAATGTTTCTCTCATTTGACAAATTGTTCATGTTGTTGTGCAACACGCAGCCTCCGAGAGTGGCGGCGCACGTTCGGGCATTTCGGAGTCCTTAGAACGTAATATTATAGTAGATGATGACGACTTGTTGCCCATTGGGAATAATAAGGTATTCAGAAGCTGGTGGAACCTTGTGCCCTTAGTTCTTGCTTTAACTTCCACAATGGGTCTGTGCCATTAAACAGAGAACCACCATCATCATCATCGTAGTGCTGGTAAGGCGGCGTTCACATCGGCGACTGACGAGTAAGGCGACTGGCGTTCACACCGGCGAGCGCGACCTGCGCGTCGCGACACCAAAACGTCTCTCGATTAGTGCCTTTCGCACGTGCTCTCGCAACGCTGCGCCTATTGGTTCACCGACATTACGTTGCCAGTCGCGCCGCTGTTTTATCGTACAACGTGCGACTCGACAAAATTGGTCCCTTCGAGCTATGCTTGGTCGCGCGACCTTTGCGTCTCACCAGTGTGAGTGCCGCCGAAGTAAGTTCAGTTCCGGAAAAATTGCTGTTACGTCATTGTTTTTTTTTTTCAGTGTAGCGAAGACGTATGCTTTAACGAAACAGATATTTTGGCTGTTTGGCGTAGCGGCAGATTTAGTTAGATACAGCGCAGCACTAGCACCACAAAGGAGCAAGGACAGAAAGGAAAGAACAGGATTAGCGCTATACTTTTGCGGCAATCAAGCAGCAGTGAACTGGGCTCAAAGTTCGCGTACAACAGCGCCTACAGCTGCCAGAGCGGGGCATGCTGCGGCGTTGTAACTCAATGAATGCAACCTTCTAGGGAGAAATCAGACGACGAGGACGCCTCCGCGTGATGTCGCCTTCATCGCGGAGTTGCTAAGTGAGTTTCCTCAAATTTCCACGGCCCCCATGAGTAGCGTTCATAAATAGCAGTGGCGAGGGGAATTGCTGTGCCTCGCCACTGTCTTCGCCGTACATGAACAGAAGACAAAAATGCGAGTATGGCGCTGATAATAATGCAAGCCACGTGTCTAACGGGCAACAAAGTACGGGCAAATGACAGGCCGCTCAGCGCGGCTAATTATTTATCGCCCTAGGCCCGACCGTTCCTTTCTTTACTTCGGAGCGCCTGCGCACGGTTCCGCTCATGGGCGTACATATAGAGGAGGCGCCGACAATAAAGGGAAAGGAGATGCAATCTACGCAGGCGTGTGATAAATTAGGCACAATGGAAACGAAATTTTCGCGAGGGCTCGCGCAGAGCGGCTTAAGAGTGGTGGCAAGGCCGCGTCTTCGAGTTAGCGTATTATCGCGCAATGAAGGGAGAGGGGGGGGGTGAGAACAAAAGAGGCTTTTCTGTTACTTGCATCACTTATCACTTATCTATCACTTATGACCCATGTGCACATCAACTATGTATGAAATCGTCATTTCTTTTTTGTTCTGATCTCATTATTTCTGTCCGCGAAGGTCTGTGCAGGTTCGCGTGCTTCGTGGACCGGTATTTAAAAGAATTTCCATAACTTTTTTCTTACCGCCCCTTCGCTACGTGAGAGGTTCACAACGCACGCCTGCGGTGTGAATGGTTACGTGAGCATAGCGACTAAAGCTTTTGGTTATTACGTGCGTTCGCGTGTGTGCGCGTGCGTGTGTGTATGTTGCCCTGATAGCGACACTTCTACACACAAGCGGCAAAACCGCGTCGTCAAACGACAGTTTTTCTTTTTATCTCACCATGAAATAAGACAAATACGGACTGAAAAAGCAGGAGGTACGTTTCCACCACTGTGCCATATCACAGTGCCGCGCGTCTCTCTGCAGGTTTCTTTTTTCTCTCTCTCTATTTGTATATGACAGTCGTTACTAAACGCATCGTCTGCTGAGTAGCATGCGATAAAGGCTTTAAAATATGTCGAGAGCGCCAGGACCAGCGCCTGCGCTACAGGAAAGGGGAGGCGACCATCAAAGAACAAGCCGTCTTTCATCTTCTCCCGCCGGGAACACTAACTTAACCGAGCGGTGAAAGCGCGTCCAGCGCCAACGCGCTGCAACTTCGGCGGCGCGAGGTCGCCGCCCACCGGCTTTCGCACGCATGGCTGCCGCCATTCGAGACCCGATCCCGCACTTGATCCCCAGAGGACCCCTTTCCAGGCGCAGAGCGCCGCCGCAAGGCGCCGCCACCAGCGCGGTGTCAACTCAGCCAATTAGAGCGACGCGGCTACCTTTCATAGGGTTGGCCAGGCTCTTATCGCTCCAGCGCAAGCACACGCACGACGGCACGCTTTCAGCGAAGCGAGAGTCAAACCTCGCCGTGCCGCGCAACCCAGTTCCAAGAGTTCCTAAGTCCTTTTTTTGGTTTTGTTTTTTTCATTCCTTCGTTGATGGTTTTTAGAGGATGCTTTAGTACGAAGTTTGGAGGGTTGTGTTGGCCGCAGCCGCTTTGTATGAGAGCCCAAACGACCGAGAGTTTCTCGACCTACAATACTGCTCACAAAGGGGACCGCGGTCTCTTTGGGAAATGCTCGCAATGTCCGGCCTCAATGAGGTATGTTGTCGAACCACTGCGCATCGAAGCGCACACGGTGCACGTCGATGCGATTCGGAAAGTGCGCGCACTGTTCTACGCTGCCAAGCAGATAGCGTTGTACGAGGTAACTGTAGTACCACAGCAAGTTGAGACTATATATATAGTTCGGATCGCGCTATCCGTTAATAGAATGAGTGCAGAAGCAACAAAGAAAGAGAGACGACGACGATCACATGAATTCTCACTCACAGCAGGTCAGGGTCCGTATTATAAAGATTAGAAAACTCTTAAGCTTCGCCTTTAAGAATGGAACGCGATAGCGGTATCGGGCGCCATCGACGCCGACGCAGAGCCCGATAGAAAACAATGATGCGGCGATCCCGGCAATAGTGCAGGGCAGACCGATGGATCATGCCCCTGTAAGGAAGAGACTACAAGCAGTGACTCATCAATGGTTCCTACCTCCGTAAGCAAAGAAAAAGGTGTTTGTGCTTGAGTTTCCGCGTTGCAGAATTATGTTTTCTCGTATATACATTCAAAGTTCTTTCTCGTATATTCAAATTACAATCCGACGTCATCATGTCTTTAGGTTGTGTTTAAGTCGGACTCAACGAATTTTTTCAGGCATTTTATTTTGAGAAATTCAATTAACTCAGTAACGCCTCTGCGCCACGCTGAGGGCCTGCCTGCGTGGTTGTGGTTCGGGCTGGTATATTGTGAAGGGTAACGCCGGTGGCTGCAGACGACGACACTGGTTCTTCGACATGGGGTCGATTCTTGACTATCGCGTTAAAAAAGGCTTCTTACATTAGGGCTGTTCAAAATAGAAGGCATCAACCAGTCTTGACGATAGAATTATTATTACCGAGAGGTGCAGCCATTGGCAAAGAACTCTGATAATTCAAAATCTACGTGAATTCGACCCCGCTTTACCATATATATGGGAGTCATGCCATTTGTATCCGGCTATATAGACAGAATACTATATTGGCGCCACTTTCGCATCACTTTTGTAATAGAGAAGTCACTTTGAGTTGACGCTCGTTCGTTCTGTTTGTTGTCTTATTCTTGGAGCGCTATTCTTATCGAAAGTGAAATGAGTATAGCTTAAGGGTTTTGTCTTTCATACGGCCGCCAGAAGAATGAAGCGGTCACACATTTGTGGGCCGTCCCATCTTCCTATACTTTGCCGCAATACCTGTCACGTTAAATATCACTTCAATGTCGTCATCTTATCCTCTTAACCCGCACACAGGCACTGCTGTGATACAAGGATGCCATACGGCACTGTTCTTTGCTAATATGTTTTATATGTTCACTCCTGCATGGTTTTTACAAACAAATACCTCAACAAACAGAACTCACATAGATTCACTTACGGAAAGTAGATTACAGTGGCCGAAATAACTCTCGGCCGCAAATAATAATAATAATAATAATAATAATAATAATAATAATAATAATAATAATAATAATAATAATAATAATAATAATAAGACGAAAAAGAAGAATTAAATAAATCTCAGTCAGACGCGGCAGAAACGCAATATTATTAACACCAGTTGACGGGGTCGTCCAGTGTATAGAACTGCTTCAGTTTCCCGCTGTGTGGTTTCCTCGCATGGTACGAAATGGCTGCTTAGGCCATTGCTAACTACTGTTGGATAATTAACACACTAACGATAACAGTACAGTTATATCATAGCACCTTTAAAACCTAGACGCTAAGGCATATGTATTGCACATAAAAAAGAAGCTTTCAAGAAAAACTAAGGCCCGTATTCACAAACCAACCTTATACTTATCTTTTGCCTTCCTTACCTTTTCAGCGCCTTAACGGGTTTCATAAACAAACCTTATGCTTAAGTCGAACCTTTCCTTAACCTTACCGGCTCGGAAAAGGAGCGTTCCTTAAGGTAGCCCGGTAGCTACCTTAAGGCGCCACTTATTATGGCCGACCACGCAAGCAGCTTTTCGGAGCTAGTCGATTTTCTCGCCCTATTAAGGGAAGCCGATGTTCGCGAAGCCCTTCCTTATGTAAAGCTCATCCGGCGTGTACTCGGGGACCGTCAGAATGTCATGGAGATGTACAACGACGGCGAGTTTCTTGGCAGGTTCCCCTTTTCAAAACGAGCGGTGGTAAACCTTCTCTCCATCCTGCCACTTGTTCCGAGCCCAGACGATCTCTGTTCGCCCGTGCCGCCACTTCTCTTTCAAGTTGTCCCAACACTTGCGTAGCTGATGCTCCGTGCGCGGGTGTACTCCGTTCTTGCTGTTGAACTGTTGTTCTATATGTTGCCATTTCTTTTTCTTCTCGCTCAGGGACACCGCATCAGTACGCTTGTTCTCCAGCACGTTGCTCTCTCTCGTCACCAAGTCAATCAAAATTCCCCGCTCCTCCTCCGTAAAGTTGATTTTTTTCCTCTCAGTGGCCATTCCCACAACAGATCTTACAATAAGCAAACGAACACTTCAAAGCACAAATAAATGAACAAATAAGGAAATAAATAAATAAATACGCGCAATATTTACAGCATCTAACGCAAGTTATAGCTAACACACAAGAGAAAAAGTGAAGGAACTGCGCTCGAGCACCGCAAAATGGAAATGGAAAATGAAGCACCGCAAATGAAAAAAAAAAAAAAGCGGCAATGCGTGTTGCCATGGCAACACGCGTTGCCGTTTTTTTTCTGCGCGTCTCTCATCTGCAGATGAGACGCGCAACAGCTAGACCTCGCTCTTTTCACATTGTTTTTTCACAACGCGTAATAATGCGCCATCCAATTTTTATATTTATTGTTCTCAGCGACAAAAATGTGTTTCCTTTTTAATAACTGAGCGGTTTAAGGCCAAGAAAAGTTCATAGCCTCGCACCCATGCTCATCTCTTATGACGATAAGGCCGCCTTCGATAAGGACGCCTTTTCACGCAATAAGGGACGCTTCTGAATCATACCTTGGCCTTTTCTCAACCTTATACTTTCCTCATCCTTATAAAAGGGCGCCTTATAGCGTTAAGATAAGGTTGGTTTGTGAATACGGGCCTAAGGCGGCCATGCTTCGTATTTCTTAAGTCATTCCTAGCGGGCACTTTTGCAGGCACTTTGATTGACGAGAAAAAACTACAATATGGTCTTACTTTTTGCGGAGGCTCGGAATGTATACGCAGAGACTGCAGATGGCCGAGAGCAGACGTGCTCTTCTTTATCTACAGACTTTCGTCCCAATTTTATTTCTACTTCCTTAGGCGTAATGCATGCGCCGTTTTAATTCAAGTGCGTAATTGGTAAGAACGGCCGTCTGCCAAGAGTGCAACGCAACTCGCACGACGCAGGAAGCGCGCCTATACCGGTGCAGACGCGATAAGCTTACGACGCCCACGCGCAGCTTGGCGCTAGGCCTAAAGCACTGCATCTTCCAAGGTCATTCCCGAATTGGCCAATTAGCTTCGCTCGCTTCTAAAGCTAACTGGTGCACGTGCATATATATGTATTTTTTCGCTGACTTCCCGGTAGCGCGCTCGACTTCGGAAGTGCAGCGAGCTCCGTCCCATTTTTTTCACGGGTCCGCAGAGATTTCGCCCCCCCCCCCCTTCCCGCTCCACGCACACACACTCATTACGGCTTCTCCGCCTGGCACCTCGACTTTGCCTGGGCTCAAGAATCCGCGGATGGCACTTAACCACTCGCTTACTTAGCCCACCGGTGTGTGTGTGTGCGGTGTTCTGACAAACAGCTGCAGCACTAATGCATTCGGTTCCGGAATAGTCCAAGCTGGCTTTGCAGCCGGGGATTTTAAAACCGAGGCTTAGGCCTCTCACTCGGGTCTCACTCAGTCCGCGCAGTACAGCGAGAGCTATTGGTCGCGCCCGCCAGCCAATCAGAAGAGACAAACCAGAAGTATGGTTCCTTCATTATCCACCTCTGATTGGTCCTCGCGCGAGCGTCCACGACTGAATAGAGGCATCCGCTCTTCTCATCGCATTGTGAATGTGCCGTAAGTTTCGTAATGTAACGATTATGTGTAGTGTCAAATTTTCTCGATTACTCGCAGTGGTGGCTTAGCGGATGTGGCGTTGCGATTCTAAGCGCGAGGTCGTGGCACGCAACCCGAGACGCGCGGGACACCAAGGTGGTCAAAATTAATCCTCAGTGTGCCACTACGGCACGCCTCATAATCGGGTCGTGGTCTTGCCACGTGAGTACCCAGAATTTAGTTAATCGTTCGCTCCATTTTTTTTCGTCTCACGCCAAAAACTGGGATAGAATCACGTAGTGCAGATTAGCGATTGATTGTAATTAAAAGAACGCTTGTCGGACATGGAAGTAATGTTTACGAAGTTTCACTTCTTTTTCGTTTTACTCGGAGATAGTATGCACTATTCTAGCTTGTCGCATTCTTTGTATGCTTTGCCTATATTTTCTGAATGTAGTGAAAGTTATCGGTCTAGTAATCGTTTTCTGCGTATTCAACGCACAGAAAATAATACGGAAGAATAAAACGAAATGAAAATGGGAGGAGTTGTCGGGCACGCTGCCGAGGAGGCAACGAGCTTTTCAATTCTCTGGTTACACGAAACCGGCTTGCTCTCACTGTTGCTGTCATCCTGACAACTACGTAGTTCCGAGTGATTACACCTTACCAGATCGCCGGCTACGATTTGTAATTTGCAGTACGCGCCGAAAACAAGTTGGTTCAACACTTAGTTAGAAAACTTTCGTTCATTAGTCTATTATGAAATTCAGGGTTGACGGAATCCCGTCTGGTCGGGAAAAAGCTGACCAAAAAAAGAGATCACCGCCCAAGAAGAAAAGTTGTAGTGAGAACTTATAAAAGACGTTATCATAGGATTGTGATCAAGACTCTCATGGGGGAACTGAAACGTCTTTTAATTTTTTACAAAAAAGTTCTCCTTATTTTTCGGGGTCGGTGTTCCCAGTTTTCGCCATTAGCCTAACGCGAGTGATTTCCCGTGCAAGCAGTGTTCGACTTTTCGAGTAAACTAGCTCAATGGTTTCGCCACGTTCCCGCTGGTATGGTGCTCTCATCGACATTTATTTGAAAGGTTCTTCTGACGTGACTGAATCGCCGCATGTTCATCGCAAACGTGTCTCTTCGGGCTTAATGATTGAGCTAGTTCGATAATCAAAAGAAAAATAAAATAGATAATATGCCTTTTTGTGAAAACTGCGTCGTTCAACATTCCACATTTTTAACGCTATAGCGTTAAGGGCTCCCTGTCGCAGGAAGTCCGGCGGGCGGCGTGTTCAGAAAAAGTGTATTTCAATAAAAGACGACACGAACACTGAGCCACCATCACGGCACAATTACACCAGGACAATAACTTATACGAAAGAAAAACGAAGCATTGTATACACGGCACGTTTCCAAAGTAGTGTCTGAGAACGCACTCACTAACATATAACCACATAGGCCCACGGAAACGCACAGTTAGAAATGAACTAAGCATCACATTACACAAAATGATGTTCAATATATACAGTGTACACAATGGTTATGTACAATGATGATGTGGCTTTACATAGTTTTGTAGCGATGCTATGAGATGTGTATATACAAAGATGATCATGCGTACGACAGCACACAGAAATCTCCCTCGTTGCCTGGGCCGAAAGGGTCGCTTCTCTTGAGGGGCCATCCTAGAGATATGACTCGGGTCTGTCACTGAACATAATCTCAATAAAGTTGTTACCACCACCACGGGCACCTACATACATCTAGGTGTCCGCGAACCAGGGTGCTATCACTTTACCTCCCCTCTCTCCCCAGCGTAGGGTAGCAATCCGGATCTACCAATCTGGTTAACCTCCCTGCCTTCCCCTTTCTTATCTCTCTCTCTCTCTCTCTCTCTCTCTCTATATATATATATATATATATATATATATATATATATATATATATATATGTATATGTATATATATATATATATATCTGTAAATACATGTATATTCAGTGAATACTTTTGATGGCCTGGCTACATACAAGAACCAGCCTGGTCGAAAATTAAGCCATACGCGTCCATCAGCCACTGACAGAAAACGGCATGACCACTGTCGGAGGAACTTCCCTTCCCCAAGAAAGGACAACTCCTCTGCCAGAAACGACAGTAGCTCAAACTAGAGCCTCTTCAGAAATTGAAACAGAGCGCAGCAACGGTGTCCCGCGGCAACGGCCTCGCACCGGTTAGGCCATAAACAAGAGGCCCCCGCAGCAATCAAAAGTCGCACAAAGCGGCCACATGAGCAGCGACCAGGTCTAATAAAGCAGCCACGGAAACCAGCATGCACGGCCCTCCAAAATACCCTGGCAACGACGCATTGCAGCAGCACATGCTTATTGCATTCTTAAAGGGGGCAAGTGGGACACAGCGAAGATGGGACTATGCCTCACCACTCTAGTCTGTCACGCGTTAGGAGCACTTGCCACCCTAGACGCCACATGGCCCTGTAGGTGGCCAGGCAGAAATGACGCCGTTATCGCATTCCACGACACATTATTGGAGCGCGCGCGGCGCGCTGGGGGAACTGTAGAGGATTGTATCCCCAACACGGTTTTCAAGGATGTCTGCATCAGGACATAACTGTTGTACGTGACAATAAAATGCCACGGCCGTAGAGTAAAATGCAGGTGCGTTTAGCGCTTGTGGTCCACGATCTAAGTGTACACCCGGTAGCATGTAAAAAATGTTTGTGCCAACGAAAAAGCAGGCGAGTACACGCGCGGGACACGAATCACGCTATAACAGGCGGAGCAGAAATCGCAGAGCAAGCAGCCCGGCAGCGGAGAGACACGGATTCGAACGTGAGCCCACCGCGAGAGCGTGGTCGCCCAAGCGCCGCGCAACAGACAACTTCTGTACTGCGCGACTAGAAGAAGGCACTAACACATAAACTCATTCCCGCGTCCGGTGTCCAGCGTTGGACGTCGCTTCAGCAAAACGAATTTCCAATCACGCTTACCCAACCACGCAAGCCCTCCGTGCGATGCAAGGAAATTAATGAACTCATTGGATTTCTAATGGCAAAATACGTAGAAAAATTGTAAAATACGACTTACACATAACCTACAGACATGATGGCATCAGATTGTATTTTGAATATACGAGAAAACGTAATTCTGTTACGCGAAAACTAAAAAAAACAGTAACCATTTTTGCAGCGTTTATACCATACATAGAGCGGCCATGGCCTCCCAGGTTTGCGCGCGCAAATCTCAGAGGTCATATAGCGGCGCGCCCAGTTCCTTGCAACACATTCAGATGGCGCTCGCCTCCGCCGCATCGTGGCCCACGCAAGAAGCCACGTTTCTACTAGAAAGTTCGCCCTCGTGCATAGCGTTAGCCTCCAGCGTCTCCCGGTAAACATTGCGGTTACATAAGCTGTAGTCGCCGGGAATCGTGACAAGCGCTCGGGTATCTTTAATGCTATCGGGTTCCACTCTTAAAGGCGTAGCTTGAGCGTGATCCACATTTTTCTTCAAGGCGTTGTATTTTTGTCATTTACCTTACTTTTGTATTTCCCGCTGCACGCATCCATACGCAAACCGTTCCCAAGCATTTAAACGGAACTGTGAATTATACCCACAAAGCAAGAGGCCCATAATCACGGAACTGTAATTATTCAGGGACACAGCAAGCGCATGCTCGCGCTATTATACCGTGCGGACACACACACGTGTATGGGTCTGGGCGCTCAAACGGAATGCCGAATTCTGTCCACACTTTTCGGCGTAAAGATGAGCGATCCAGGACGTTGACGAACGAAATGAAAAAAGATTGCCAGGAGGCAGAACTCGAACCGTGAATACATGTTCAGTCATGCAAGAACCATTGCCGGGGAACGAAAAGGGAGAGAAGAGGACGATAGCCTTGGGGTGAAGTTTCGGGGTATGGGTGGGCCAACCGTACGGCGACGGTGAATTGATACGAAATATGTCGAAGGTATACGCCTGCTGGCCCTATTCCTCTGAGCTCGGAGTTCGAATCCACAGAGCGATACGCTGAGAAGCGTGCAAGCCGGTGGCTGCAATACCCGTTGGGAGATGAATTATATGTGAACGACGGGATTTTTCGAACGGGACCGAAAAAGAAAAAAAAAACGAGTTGGCCGCGTGAAGGCGGAATAGAGGTGAAGAGGAAACGTTTCCTTCCGGCTTTGCAAATTCTTAACAAAAAGTAAAAAACAGTTTCCAATCGATATCGCAGCTCGTTTCGTCGACGCTTTCATGCCAACGCAGCTGAAGTTCGGCTTAAGTTTCTTGCCCGACTTTTTTTTTTTCGTCGTTGATTTTCGTGTCTCGAAGAGTTTGTGAATATTAGAGGGAGAGAAGAAGCGGGGAAGAACAAAGTGTGTGTGCGCCTTTGAGGGCGTAAAATCGCAGACGATGCATCATTTCGATCAAACCTGCAGCTGTGGATTTTGCACCTGGTCTGGCGTTCCAAATTTTCGTCTACCACTCGAGGGAGAGAAACTTGCGCATAAGGTATAGCATGCCCTTGAAGTGTAGAATCCTTACGCTTGCAAAGTCCAACTTTGGAAGTGCAGTCAGCGGATATAACCATCGGTATCAATTTTTTAAGCATATATGTATGCATGTGAACACGCCCATATTCAAAGTCTGTTTGCTTCGCACCGAGAGTGACGCACTACCAAGCAGGTAATAAGAGTTTACTTTCTAGTTTTGCAATTGAACCTATTAAAATTAATAAATACGAAGCCTTGCAACTACTGATGCTTCTTTCTTTTTCTTCTTCTTTTTTTACGGAGCCTAAATACTGCGATTCTGTTACACGTCATTTGCTTCTCGCATGCGTCTGTTTTCCTCAGGCTTTCTATATCGTGTAGTTTATATGTTTATACGGAATTCTGCCATTCCTTCTGCTCGTACTGTTTTGCACCTCTTCTCCTTACGCCGCTTTCTGCAATCTGTACATGTGACACATACCCACCATAGCAAGTGTTTTTGAATAAGGCTGATATATAAAAAAACTAAATAACATCTAAATAAAGCTGGCAATGAAAAAAAGGTCTGCTAATGATTCTACAGAGAGAAAAGAAATGTATGGGGGAGGCAGCAAGGATGATGCCAGAAAAAAGCAAAGAATGCCTAATCTGGAAGCTGAAGAATGAAGTATTGAAGAGCTTGTTACATACTGTTGGTGGCGATATCGTCGTCATGTATGACGAAAGATTATTCACTATCCTTTCTTTGGGCGGTAGTCTTTGTCAGAAAGTACAGGGACCACGGAAGTTCGCCTTCGAATCTCTTACTTTCGTAACTAAAACGAGGTTTAGAGGGCTTCACAAAATGCTGACAGGGAAAGTACAAGATAAACCACTGCCATTCTGATTTGAAATCAACAACTATAATTAAGAAAAGGTAGTTTAAATGTGGCAGAAAAGGCAAATTGCCGCAAGTGAGTGCCAAGACCAGGTCCCTCACCTTACACGTGCGATGCTCGACCAGTGGACCGATGGTGGCGGCTGTCCCCCCGTCCATTTCCTTGCGTATATTTGTGTATGCGTAATAGATTAGAGGTGGGAATGTTAGCCAGCGCCACACATGGACGCGGCGGTGGATGTGGAACATCCGTTCATGGCCTCCGAGATTGCAAGGTACACGCCGTCGCAATCTCTGAGGCCATGTCCTAATTTAAACACGCGAATCACGCAGTACGTGAGCTCGGGAGCGGGAACAGTAGTCAATAAACCCTTGCATGCATGCTCTTTTAAAGTTTACAGATTGTCGTTATGCAACGAATGAGAGCAATCGGGGATCCCTTTATTCCCCGTGGGCCAGTGTTCGCAAAACGTTCTTACGCTATTTAAGTTCGTAAAAAAAAGTCTATGCTAGTGCAAGCGAACATATTAACTAAGGCCGCCTCCAAATGAGAAAAAGTTATTACGAAAAAAACAACCCTTCGTGAATTAAGCCTCTGGACCCGTATTCACAATGAGGTGCTGAGCTATAATTGGTAATAAGAGCAAATTCTAACCAATCCTAATGCTGGACCTATCATTAGCGAAGGCGGTTGGTCCATGACAAAATAAAAAAAAACTTACGAAAGAGAAGTTGTGTGAATACGGCCCCCGATTCTCTTCTCCACGCTGCGTTAACGAGGCGTGTACACGTGCATCTGTGAAACATACACAAAAAGAAAAAAAAAGTAAAGGGAACATTGAACACTTACGAAATAACTACGCAGAATAAGCGCTCGAGAAAAATGGTACTTCGCTTCTCACATCTAATGAGCACTTATCGCTGTACCGCAGTGTTCGGGCTGGCATGTACCCACGTACGCCCCACCCCCCTGCTCCTAATGTAAGCAAGCGAAAGTGCAAGGAAGAGTTTCAGTTGGATCAACAGCGTCGATGCGTGGCGTTCTTGACGCCTCGGTAGGTTACCTTTTTTTTTCGGCGGCGCACTCACGCGTTCTCTACTTTCGTTAATGCTATACCCTTGTTTACCGCCACTCGTAACGGGTTAACGGACCGTGAATGCCTCTTGGCAGGCGACCACACGCAACAAGGTTGCTTGCTGAAAAAAAAAAGTATGTCTTCACATAAACGCAAGAAGACCGAGACCTTCATGCCCTGTACCAGTGATTCGAAGATTGCGTTGGAGCGATAAGAACGACTAGAGTTTTTCAAAAAAAAAAAAAACGGGGGAAGAATGTAGGATGATGCCGTGTGAACGACAATTATAGCAAAATACTATTAGGAAAACCTGGGATAGGAAAAGAATGGAAAAAAGAAGTAACTGAAATAGAAATGTAAGTGATGGAGGAAAGAAAGACAGAAAGAAAGAAAGAGAGAGAGAAATGTTAACAATTAAGTCTATAGATTGGGCTATAACGAATAGGGACGGTGGAACAAGAGAGAACGAAAGAAGGAAGACAAAGGAAGGCCTAGTTGGTGTTTGTTCTTGACGTAAGACTGGCAACGTGAATCGACGGGACGCAGGGAGACAAGGAATCGAGACCCACGAGCCCTTAGAAGGAAATAAACGATAAGAAACAACTGAATATGAAACGAAGGAAAAGAGAATGAGACAATGCGCGAAGCGGTATAAATAATGAAAATGACAATGACATAATGCAGCTCACAAAATATAGGTAAAGTTGAAAATATTTATGAAATACTAAAGTGTAGGACCAAGAAGAGAAGAAATACATTTGGATTGAATATTCTCCGAAAACAAGGAAAGATAGAAAGGAAAGGAGAACGCAATGATAAATAAAGGTCACCACAGTAAGAAATTAATGCAAGAACGGGAAGGCTGGACTTTCTGGAGGCTCCATCTAAACACTGATGGAATGGGGGGGAGGGGGAGGGGGGGAGGCGATATCCTTCAGCACTCTCCTCTTCGTCAGTTTCCCGGGAAGCTCAAGAAAAAAATTGTGAGGGACTCAGACAAAGCGAAGGGGTATAAATAATGTAAATGACAATGACATAATGCAGTTCAGGAAATATAGGTAAAGGTGAATATATTTACGAAATACTAAAGTGTAGGACCAAAAAGAGAAGAAATACATTTGGATTGACTATTCTACGAAA
Organism: Dermacentor albipictus; assembly: GCF_038994185.2. Lineage (NCBI taxonomy): Eukaryota > Metazoa > Arthropoda > Arachnida > Ixodida > Ixodidae > Dermacentor > Dermacentor albipictus. Next base: position 19,129,440 of record NC_091830.1, on the reverse strand, counting down.
ACAAGGAAAGATAGAAAGGAAAGGAGAACGCAATAATAGATAAAGGTCACCACAGTAAGAAATTAATGCAAGAGCGGGAAGGCTGGACTTCCTGGAGGCTCCATAAACACAGTGATAGGATGGGGGGGGGGGGGCTGGAAGGCGGGCCATATCCTTCACCGCTCTCCTCTTCGTCAGTTTCCCGGGAAGCTCAAGGAAAAAAAAATGCGAGGGGCTCAGACAAAGCGACGAATACACACGAACCGTGAAAGGGGACTTTCACAGCTGCCCGGATGTAAACGTAGCCGGGGACTGCAGCCGCAGTGGAATCCTGCTTGCGGACAAAGTTGGGCTCACCCTGAAGAGCAGCCCTTCGCGTACTCGTCTCCTTTTTTTTTCTTTTTAATTCTGTACGTCTGCATTTCTTTACGTTACTCGACAAACTTACGGCTGCGTTGAATGCAGGAGGCTCGCACAAAGGCTCGAACGAAATAAAACAAGCAGGAGAATGAGAGAGAGAAAAAAAAAGGTGTAGCAACACTGCAACGCGGTGCTCCCGAAAGTGCCTCGAAGAATGGCATTCTTCCCTCGCATGCCTTGGCGCCCATTGTTATCTCGGCGGCCGCGTTGAAAGCGAACTCTGGCTGAAAATGCTTCGCCAAGATAACATTGCAAACTCTAGACGTTTAGGTGCCCGTAAAGTTGGAGTATATTAAAGCACACTCCCCCCCATGCACCTCAGTTCTTTTCCGAGGCTACGAAGAATGCGATTTTTTGTTGTTGTTTTGTCCCTTCGGCAACCATTCGACATTTAATTGCTAAATGCTGCGGTCACTGTAGAAATGAGTGTTGCGGTAAGCTCGCTGTGGGAAAAATTTATTGAGCCCTACCTATACAGTCGCGCTTGCGCACTTTCTTAATGTAGCAGCCCTGTTTTTTTTTTTTGCGAAAGAAATTATCTATGGACACTCCAGGCAAAGTTTCGCCGTCACCGTGATGTTTAGCATGTATTTATCTATGTGTGTTCTACACATTTATCTATGCCGCATGTAGAAGATAGATGTACTACATAGATGTTGTACTAGCATACAGAACTGCATACGTTTCAATAAAGAAGAAGCTCAAAACAAGCATCCGAAACACATAATTTATAATAAACACCGACTTGGAGCACTGGGTTTCTGGCACTCGGTCTGTGCTGGTCTTCAATTGACCACTAGGGCCAGTAGTTGTGTGCCGCTCTTCAATGAACATCTTTGATGCCAACTTAGGTGACTAGGTATATGTGCCTATGGGAACGTGCAGCTCTACAGCGACGAAAACGATCCGTTAAATCTATTCCATGCTTAGCGGAATGAAACTCACGTCATAGAGGTTCCTGAAGGATATGCAGTAGCCCGACGCTTAAGCAGGCTGCACCACAATTTCGTTGGTTATGTGCCACTTTTCAATGAACGCCTTTCAGGCTAAAGTTTTAGTGAGCTGCGCCATGAATGGACGGGTTCTGTGACGCTCTTCAAAGGACCTCTCGCCGAGAACGGGTCACTCAGTATGTTCCACTGAATGGGCGGCAATCGAGGGCACAATTATCGGCGTTCGGAGGCACCGGCGCGCCACGCTTCTAATCTCGGAGGCCATGCTAGAACTCCTAGGCAGCGCCACCAGATAGCGCGGCGTGTCCAGAAAGAAGCGTGAGAGAAGAGCCCGGTTGCCGCGTGACGAGTTTCTCGGCGCTCGCACGCCCCGGCGCGCCGCGTATTTCGGAGGCATCGTGCAGGCTTCAATACGGCGTCGCTAGATGGCGCCGAGTGTTCTTTCGAAGCGCGTAAGAAGAGTGCCGCAACAGTGCATACATAATTCGACGGTGGCAATACGTTGATTGATATTGATATTGATTCAGTACTGAATGCTTCGCCGTCGACAGACATCGTGAGATGGTTTCTGCGGACTTTATTACTGTTATATCCTTCCAATCATTCCGCTACGGTCTGCTGCTCCCAGCATTTCATCTGAAGCACACACAAAAAAAAAGTGGGAACACTTGCACTTGCCACTTATCGTGCAGAACTTCCCAACACTAACTACATGGTTTGCTTGTTCCTTTGTTCGTTCGTTTTGTTCCTTACTTGAATACCAATTTTTTTTCATTTCTCTTTTTGTTTATCCTTGACTCTTTCGTGTTTAATTAACCATACTGGAGGACACACTTGCTAAGCAATACTCACCCTCCGCGGACTCTTCAACCTAGTTACGAGAAAAGATGCACTTCTTAGTCCGCGCTCGCAGAAGAGCTTGGGTTAACATAAGCGACGGACGCGCTGTACCGGCGAATTACAAGAGGGCCTCTCTTCTTTGAAGTCGCCGCGGAGCTTCCCATACTTGATCTTGCACGCTACCGCCAACGTCCCCGCTGAAACGGACGTTTTACCTTGCGTACTTCACATTTCTACTTTCAGAAGGTAACTTGGCGCTCAGGCCCGCAGCTCATTTATTCGGAGCTTCGGTGAGGCAACGTCTATAATTTGGCGAACAACGCCGGAGCCACATGTAACTATGGTGTGCAGTGAAGCCAAAGCTATAGGGGTCGGGTCAGCCGAATAGAAAAAAAGTAAGTGTTACCTCCATTGCCACCATCTGGTCGCACATATTGTGCGACGCCGACTGAATCGAAGCCTCATGGATATATCTGTCGTGCACAATCCGAGTTTGTTGTACGAATATATGTAGTTACGTGTTGTGTTATGTAGTTAAACGTTCATACGTTATGCGTCGCGTCTTGCGAAAATGCGACCGTCTATTGGTGTTCTAGGACTCTTTCACGTACTTTCTCTTATTCACGAAGCTTCGTTTGACTAGCTACGTTTGCGTGAACCCCATGAAGTCGAGTCGAATTGGTTCGTCGGACTGAAATCCTGCCGTCGCGGGTTCATGTAAAGGCTAGCGGGTCGCGTTGAGCGAACGTCGAGGCGATGTTCTGTCACCTTGCCTGCAACGCGTGGGTTGACTCGTTTAAACCTCGTGGCAGTATGCATGCAAACGCGGTCGGGTTGGCCTTGGTCAGCTACACTTCCGACTCGACCTGTTCGCATCAAGTTCATGCAAACCAAGCTTAGGAGTGTTCTTGCAGCCGGGCCACTTCTGTGTCTTCCTTTATTAGTGTCTTATTAATGCAAGTGTTCGTGCTCTCAGATGACATTCAGTGCGTCTCAGTGTTCTCATTGCTTTCATTTTATTTATTTATTCTTAGTTGCTTACCCTGCAACGAAGAGTAGCCGGATACACTAAAGGCACCAACCTCTCTTTAAGCTCGCATCAATAATTACAACAAAGAAAAGGCTTAGCAGCGCACAATGTGTGGATCCCTCGTCCCTTTCTCAGCAACACGCACTCGGCTCTCGTTTACTGATTGGCTGCCACGAACCTTAGTATTGACTGCACTGCATCGATCTAGTGAGACAGAGTTATAGACAAGCCACACAGAAGAAGTAGGCATATTCTAACCGTCGGTGCGTATATATCGTCCGAGTCTTTAGAGCTTTGTTCAAGCGTACAAGTGTAGGCGAGTGGAGAAAAGGATAAAGCACGTACCCGGGGTTAACGACCCCAGGCGACGTCGCGACGTCCTTTCTCGGTGCTTAGTACCGGGATCCCAGACGCGCCGACATCAATGACGCCGCCCATGTACACCTCCGGCGAATCCATGCCCAAGCAAACGCTTGCAAAAGTGCCGTCGACGATGGCTTGGGAGTCTCTAGACGGCGGGGCATTGAGCGGGCGGTCGACTGTATACGAGAGCACTCGACTTGGTTGCCCCTCCGCGGGCTATGGTGCTTACCCTTCGATAGAGGCGGCAGCTAAAGGCTGAGCGCTCAAAGCGGAGGAAAGAGGGAGACTGTGTGCACGTATTTAGCGTCCCTGCAGCTATAGCGAACTCTCGTGGGAGACGCGTGCCTCGTGGAAGGAGTTGCGCGCAGTGTCTCGTTCTGCGCAGCTGCCGCTGTTCTACTGAGAAAGGGGGAGGCTATTGGATGTATACATTTCAATTACATCCAGCCAACTTGAAATTTGGGGTTGGCACAACTAAAATGTGGGCTTGGGCCAACTGTAAATTTGGAGGTGGATCTACTTTGGGTGTGGGCTAACTTTATATTTGAAGTGGCGCAATTATCTGTTTGAACGCTGCTGAGCATCCTGCCAGTTATCAACTCCTTGCGGGCAGACCGGCACGGCACGTTGAGGCGCTTGGCGCGCCTTCATTGGACCTTACAGAGGCGTAGCTAGAACGCAGGCGAGAGCTTGCGCGGACAAGGAACGCGCGCATAACACTATGGTGACGTGGCGTCGTGACGTCGTGACGTGACGTGGCATAACACTAGCTATGGTGACGTGGCGTCGCGGCGATGCACTCTCCCCTCATGCCATGCCTCACGCACTGCTGCAGCACCTGGTGTTCCCTTTCACCCGCTGGGCTCCGTCGGGGGGCGCTCGTGCCCGGCGTTCTATTGCTGTTGCTGTTGCTGTTGCTGTTGCTATTCTGTTGCTTTTTTAGGGGGCCCGCGGGCGCTCGGGAGGTCAGAGTAGGTAGTAATAAAGAAGGTCCCCTAGGGGAACAGCAGAAGAGCATCGCCGTCGATAAGAGAAAAAGGAGGAAAGCAAGAACAAGAGCTCGCCATGCAATAGGCTACATAAACATGCAGGGCGGCAGAAGAAAGGAAAAGTGGGCAGAGATTGAGGAGCAGTTACATAGAGAACAAATAGGGGTGTATGCGGTTACAGAAACGCACCTTAGAGACTCAGAAGAGCCGCCAGTTATTGAGAATTATGTATGGGAAGGGTGCAACAGAACTAAGTCGGAAAGAAAGGGAGGGGGAGTCGGAATGCTCATCCATCAGGGAGCCAAATGGAAAAGAGTAAATTCACAGTGTCAAGAGCATCTTTGGTTATCAGGTACAATGAGTGGGAAAGAAACTTGGCTTGGAGTTACGTATTTGTGGACCGGAATAAATTGCACAGAGAAGAATAAAGAGTTAGTGGAATGCATAAGCGCTGATATTAGGGGTTTCGGGAGTGGTGCTGAGATAGTCCTATTAGGTGACATGAATGCCCACATACAGGATTTAGATGGCTATACCGACAATAACGGGAAGTCAATGCTAGACCTTTGCGAGCAACATAACCTCGTGATCGTGAATACAGGGCCTAAGTGTGAAGGACAGATCACGTGGGAAGTGGGAAACCGGCAATCGACCATTGATTACTGTCTGATGACAGAAGGAATTCATGATAAGTTGAGAGAAATGGTCATCGATGAGGAAGGGTTAAGCAGCATAGGGAGTGACCATAAACGCATCATTTTGAAAATGGGATATGTAGTTGGGAAAGAGAGCAACGAAAGCAAAATGGCCAGCCCAAATTTGAACGCTGAACAAATAGCAAATATAGTCACGAGAGTGGAGGAAGAAGTTGGCAAGTCGCCAAGTATGGGGTGGGAATATGGTGAGCTTCTAAGTGTAGTAACGACAGAAATACGGAAAGAGAAACAACACGTTCATTGGAAAGGAAAAAAGAAACCGAAAAGCTGGTGGAACAAGGAGATACGAGAAGCGATCGCCGAAAGACAGAAAGCATCTCGAGAGCACAGGCAGGCAAAGAAGGCGCAGTTGCCACAGGATGAAGTAACCGGTAAATGGGAAATATACCGGGAGAAAAAGTCTATGGTTCAAATACTGGTGCAAGCAAAATTAAAAGGTGAAAGTGAAAGTTGGTTGTCAGAAATACGTGAGAAAAAGAAGGCCGCACCTAGAATATTTTGGAATCACATAAAATTATTAGGCAGGAAATCAACAACAATACAACAACATATCCTAGACGAAGATGAAAACAGACTGGAAGGAGAAGCAGCAATAAATTACATCCAAAAAGTAACAGCCGAATCTTTCCAAGGCAAGGACGAGGTTGTATTTGAAGAAAAAAAGAGCATGAAAGAGACCCAAGGGGGAAAGGAGCTAGTGCTTACAAATTTAAACTGGAAGAAAGCGGAAGAGAAAATTCCTAAGCGCACAGCCACAGGGCTAGACGAGGTTCCCGTTAGGCTGATAAATGAACTGGGACCAAAAAGTAAGGAAGCTCTCGTGAAAGCAGTTGAAAAAACTTTAAAAGATAGACGAATACCAGACAGTTAGCGACAAAGTAGAATGAATTTAATTTATAAAGGTAAGGGGGAGAAAGACAGAATTCACTCGTATAGACCGTTGACCATTACATCGGTAATATACAGGCTAGCAATGCAGGCAATCAAATTAAAGCTTCAAGCATGGGCAGAAAATAATGACATTTTGGGAGAGCTTCAGAATGGCTTTAGAATAGGTAGGCGTTTGGATGATAACTTGTTTGTTCTTACTCAGTGTATTGAAATATCAAAAGCAGAAAGGAGACCGTTGTATGTGGCCTTTTTGGACATTACAGGAGCATACGACAACGTAGACCGCAGCATTTTGTGGGATATTCTGGAAGGGGAAGGCTTAGGTAACGATTGTATACAGCTTTTGAGAGAGATTTACCTAGAAAATACTGTTTGCGTTGAATGGGAAGGGATGAGGAGCGCGGAGAAAGTTCATATCAACAAGGGACTGAGGCAGGGGTGCCCTTTATCCCCGCTGCTGTTTATGATGTACATGGTGAGGATGGAGAGGGCGCTAGAAGGAAGTAATATCGGGTTTAATCTCTCATACAAACAGGCAGGTACAGTAATAGAGCAGCAACTCCCAGGTTTATTTTATGCGGACGACATTGTGTTGCTCGCAAACAAGCAAAGTGATTTGCAACGTCTGGCTAATATCTGTGGACAGGAAGGCAACAATTTAGGTTTGAAATTTAGTGTTAGAAAATCAGGTGTTATTGTATTCAATGAAAACAGTGAACAGACAGTGGAGATACAGGGCCAAGAAATACCTCGGGTAACAGAATATAAATACCTTGGTATATGGATAAACGAAGGCAACGGATATATGGAAACACAGGAAAAAACCATAACAGTCAAGGGGAAGAGAAGTGCGGCCATAATGAAGCACAGAGCGCTATGGGGATACAATAGGTACGAGGTCCTCCGAGGTATGTGGAAAGGGGTAATGGTTCCAGGACTTACTTTTGGAAATGCGGTTGTTTGCTTTAAATCAGGGGTACAATCAGGACTCGACGGGAACCAAAGGTCAGTGGGTCGCCTCGCATTGGGCGCTCACGGGAAGACTACAAATGAAGCTGTGCAAGGGGATATGGGCTGGACTAGTTTTGAAGTGAGGGAAGCTCGCAGTAAAATTGAGTATGAAGAACGGCTGAGGAATATGGAGGAAAGTAAATGGGCTGGGAGAGTGTTCAGGTATCTGTACAGGCAAAACATTGATTCACAGTGGAGGAAAAGAACTAGGAAGCTTACCAGCAAGTATGCGGCCTGTGGGGTGGGCAACACAGCCACAAAGAAGGTCAAGCGGAAAGTCAGAGAGGCTGAATTAATCTCATGGGTGGCGGCAATGGAAAAGAAACCTGCCATGAGTAACTACTTAAGGGGAAAGAACGAAATTAGGAAAGAAACCATTTATGATAACTCAAAGGGAAGCTCATTACTTTTCGAAGCGAGATCGGGATGCCTTAGAACACGCACCTATAAAGCGAGATATAAGAAGGAGGAAGAAGCATGTGCTTGCTGCGGTAAAGCTAGGGAAACGACGGAGCATATTTTATTAGAATGTGAAGACGTGTATCCAGCGGTCGATTTAGGCACCACTGGCCTCCTTGAAGCCCTTGGGTTCAGCGGGAGCAGTGGTGAAGCAAACAGGTCCGCAATAGACATCAGTAAGAGGCGATTGGAGGATTGGTGGAAGAAAAGTAGGGAAACGACAAAGGACGGAGACGTACAAAAGCACAGTTCGCAATAGGGTATCAGAAAATTTGGACGTGGTAGTTCATAATGTGTTTTTTTTTTTCATTGGTTAACCTAGGTAGGATATTAGACAGCATAGTAGCAAGAGCTTGGTGGCGCAAGCCACCGCCCCGTTCCAAAGGGGACGCTCATAACATCCATCCATCCATCCATCCATCCTATGCCCTTATATTCTATGCCCGGGGAATAGCTGAGTGAAAGGGCTTGACAGGACATTGCGTAATGTCTTTAGAAGTAATCAGTGCCTATGTCACCTGACTGTTGTTTATCTAACAGCTTTGTGTGTGGTTGCACATCGTCTTTTTTTCTTTTCACTTTCTTAATTTGTGTTCTGCGCTTTTTTTTTCTATTTCCGGCGTTTCGAAATGTTGAACCCGTCACAGTACTTCTGAATTCTAGCCCCTCCTGCTTGGGCCTTCTGGCCTGCAGTATTCAAAAAACAAATAAATATGAGTGAAATACCAGACACGCTAGAACTCTCTGTTACCGTCTCCTACGATCACAGTCAGCAAACACCTACGCTCCTTTCTTTCTTTATCACTACTTTGTTATCACTTTACCTCCCCTTCCCCTCTTTCCCCAGCGTAGGGCAGCAAACCGGATCTTCCCCTCTGGTTAACCTCCCTGCCTTTCCCCTTTCCTCTGTCTCTCTCTCTCTCTCTGTTACCGTCTCCCACAATCACAGTCAGCAAAAACCTACGCTCCTTTCTTTCTTCATCTCTACTTTGTTATCACTTTACCTCCCCTTCCCCTCTCTCCCCAGCGTAGGGTAGCAATCCGGATCTTCCCCTCTGGTTAACCTCCCTGCCTTTACCCTTTCCTCTGTCCCTCTCTCTCTGTCACCGTCTCCGAGCGTGCATTCGTCGAGTTCGTCGTGGTGGTAGTTGCACCGAGCCAAACTAATGGAGCGGTACATAGCCGTCCCACGTTGTATTAAGGTCGGCAAAACCTTCGTCTACATCACTGCTTAGCCGCTTTGATCGCCTCTGGGCGTCTGCGAGCAGCTCCACATGTGTACGCCCTAGGGGCGGCGTGCCACCAGGAGACGTCTTCGACGCTGCTCCGCAAATGCTCTCACGGTTGTGTCGTCGGCCTGATTGCTCCCCGTAGTGCGAGCGGCAATGTCTTCCTGCGCAAGCCGTCCACTGAAAGAGAAGGCGCGGCGAGTGCGTCGCGGCGACGTCGGTGACGATTATGCAAATCGCCTTCTCGGATACGAGTTCAGCGCTTCGGCTAAGAGCGCGATTTGGTTATGAAATCGTTTTGCCCTGAAATAAAATAAAGGGGCTTTTCGTTTGACTCGAAGGTTCCCGTGGCATGCAGAAAACGAGTGCTTGCAACATTTGTTGTCTTTGTGTGTGTATATATATATATGTATATACTGCTGCGAAAGCTAAGAGTAAATTATGTGTCGTAGTTCGAGCCGTAATTCGAGCACGATGTAGTGCTGTGTACATGCTTGCGTACGAGTGCAGGCGGATATTCCTGGCCGGTCAATCGCAAATTTACTTTTCTTTTTCTTTTTGTTTAAGAGCTTTTATGTGGTTGCGGTTTAGCTGCGCTATCGAAACGCAACAACTCCCACTTATCTGAAGGGCCACCGCAAGCGATCGACGTCTCCCCGAGGCCCATCATAACGCTAAACGCGGCCATCGCGGCACAATTGTGTATAAACGGTGATTACTGAGCCAGCACGTGGGCAGCCGCTCAGGGAACAACGTTCCCTGCTCCCAAAGAAAGTTACAGGCATTTGAAAAAAAATATTACTGTAGTAGCAAATTCTCGTGTACTTTTTCCTGTTACGTGCTGTTGCGTAAAACACATTTTTACTTACCCGTATTTCGGTTTGTGCTCTATATTATGTCTGCCATCCCTCCGGCTTTTGTATTACCCTTCATAGCGCCTTTCGTGTTGAATAACTTATGATTATGCTGGTGATTAGACATTTCCTGATAGCGGGTGGGGAACCCGTCTAAATGTTCTCGGGTGGCTACCGGGGCGCCATCTGTACGATGAACTCGGCGATTGTCCGATTGGGGTGCTTCACGTCCACACCGCTGTGTCTTCTTGCTTTTTGTAGGCTTTCTTCAATTCAATAGCTGGCTATCAGGAGCAAGGCATTGCGCGACTACCCATCTCGGAGCCACATATGACGCTTAACAGGCTTCAGACAAAACGCTTCGCGAACGAGTGCGAAAACACTGGTACAATGCGGTTGCTTATACCTGCGCGCGCGCGGTCGCTCAGTGGCTACACAGAGAAATACGATGTTGAGCACGCAAGGTCATGGGTTGGAACCCTGTCGCGGTGGCTGCATTCCGATGTACGGCGGAACGCAAGAACGCTCGCGCACCGTTCAGAACCCCAGGTGGTCGGAATTGTTCCGCAGTCCTCCACAACGCCATGCCTCGTGATCAGAACGCGGTTCTGGCACGTAAGACCCAATAATTTCGTTTATATCTAAAAGACCGCCTCTGTTCGAAAACGTAACCGTGAAGGAGGACCGTTCACGTTTCTGCGTGAGATTAATCAACGTATATAAATGCCAACGCTCGCCCTGCGATCAGACTAACCAGAACAGCACCGTTGCCCGAAGCCCCCCTCCCCCCCCCCCTCGCCCCGCAAGAAATACCTATACTGGGCGGCGGTAGAAAATAGGCGCGAAACAGAGATCCAGCACGACGCATGCATAAACGCCGCCGCCACCGCCGACGACGAACGACCGAGGCTATCGAAGCACCGCGCGCGCGTCCATATATATAAGGAGACCCTCGACCGGAGAAACGGTAAGGGATCGCCGCCTCCAGACTACAGCTCCAGAGCGACGAGCCGCTGCTGAGGCCTCGGTGATTTGCATATCACTATTGAATATTTCGCCCCGCCGTATGCTCCCCACTTCTGCAGCTACTACTGCCCCCCCCCCCCGGCCCGTGCGTGCGTGTGTTCGTGCGCTTGAGTGAGCGTGCCAATCGATGCAATAGAATGCTCGGCGAAATGGGGAGACTGCAGAAAAAAAGAGGTATAACGTGGACACCACCGATCTCGGCTCTCCGAGCAGCTATAGAGAGAACCCCGTTGCAGTGGAACCGTCGCATGCTCCCGTTGTACCTTCCACACGCACACACTCACGCATTCACGCACATACAAGTGCGGGAGCGCACACGTAAAAACAGGCGAGCTCACACAGGCACGCGCACGCACGCACGCACGCACGCGCACAGGCACCCGAACAAGCACCGGTCCTGAGCCGTGCGCCGACCTGCTGGCGGAAGAAGAGGTGCCTCCGAGTCTCGGCCAACTCGGGATGGAATTCGTATTCGCTCGCTCGGCTTAGCCCTCCTTCCAGTTCGCCAGCACCTCGCGACCAGGCGGCGCGGCGGAATATCTTAGGCAGGCTTTCGGTGCCGGCCAGCCACGTATACCACTGCGCGCCCGGTGTCCGGGAAACGCCTATGTGCGCTTTCTCGCGCCACGATAGCATAACACAGAGAAAAAAAGGCCGTTAGAGTGAGCAGTACTATATAACGTATGCAGAAGGGGTGCCATTCGAGTGCGGAATGTCTCCCGCGCGTTTGCCCACGCTACCCCGAACTTCCGCTCACGTGATGCGACGATCTCCTCTGGGTCTCTTGTATGGCTAACGTCGCGCAAACCCAACCGCGCACTTGGATGGCTCCATGCCCACTCCCTCTCTCTCCCTCTCTTAGATTTCACTCGGAATTGAAAACCAAGGAGTTTACCCACTTGTCATCCCGTTATGACGGCTGCGTCCTGCGGTTTCGACGTTCTCACGACAGCGCTTTGAAACGTAGCGCGGGCTCAGGCGCGAACTGATATGACAGTAGTACAGGTGGCGTGCACATCTCGCCTTTTACTACCTTCCTGTCCTCCACTACCACTGTGGCTAAGCGTCCCAGAGTAACCGAAACTAATGCGGCGTAACATTGAACAAAGCAATCATGAAATAAAAAAAGACGCAGTTTCACCCGAAATGCGAAGGATCGATTGCGATAGCAAATTATTGGTCAGCTATGCGAAGTAAGGATAGTAGCTTTATCGGCCGTACAAACTTGTAAACATACGCGTATTGACTAAATTAACAAGCAAGGAATTAATTAACAAGTGAATTGAATTGGTCGTCATGCGTGCACGACCAAACATGAAGACATTTCACTCGATGACCGCGGAAATTCGCTCTCAAAACGCTGGGGTGAGGAAGCGCGGCAGCAGCAGCGAGCGAACTGACCTTCGTGCTGCGTTTCGCATCAAAGCGAAGCCGTGGAGACACCGCGTGGCGGACTGTGTTCCCGTCGCTGGTGGCTTGCAAGATACAGCTGCATGGGCGGGCGGGCGCGGCCGCCCGAGCCGCCCGCATTAGAACGCCCTCCCCCTCAATACCCTCCCCCCGGAGCCTCGCGAGCAGATTGAGCCGCGATCGCATGCTCACCTTCACACGCTTTCACTTTACACATATGTCATACGGCACACGGTGATGATTATATCGCCCTTGAACTTTATGCGAAACCTCACGGCGACGGCAAAAATGCGCTTGAGGTGTCCGTATAATAGCTATCACATGTAATCAAAGCAAACGCGGCAACGGCCACGCACTCGCGCCATGATTTCCTCGCGGTTGTATAAATCAAGTGACAGCTAAGCATTATACTTTTTCTTTTATAAAGTCTAGTCCTAAATCATAATACTGAAGCAAAGTTCTGAAAGTGCGTGAAGTTCTGCATGACCTCCTAAATTCATGTATTTGGCTGTTAATACATCGTTGCGCCTCCTCGTCTCGAAGGCCATGTTTTTGGCGTTCTCCGTGCCAAAGAAGTGACAGGCGACGCAAATGTTGCCGTATTCTTAGATACCGCCTATAGTGTGGACTGGCTGACGTTGGCAGCGGAACCGCGGATCGCTTCGCAGCGGAGAGTTGCGCATCACTGGAATCTTACTTTTGGAAGCATTGATTTGTATCTATGTGCTTAATTGAATAGAGGTTGCAATGTTCTTGCTATTCTCAACGAACGTTTTAATTCAAAACCTTCATTTTTTTTTCTTCGGCGTTTGAAACGTTGTATACAGCGCTGTCCATTGCGGCATCGAAGGTGTAACACAGTTTTTTTTTACGTAACATAGTGTTGCAAAACTGTTGCTCAAGTCGCCAGCAACAACGTGTATGTGCCAGCATTTGTTGTCACCTAGTGTGAGAGAGCCGCTGACAGTAAGTTTCTCTTACATTAGTGGGCAGCGTTGGTGGGCTTTTTGATCAGCTTAAATCGGCGCTAAGTTCGGGTCGTACGGCCCGGGTGACTTTTTCGATTGAGTAGAAGCGAAAACGTAGCGAGTTGGAATGTGCTGTACGTTCTAAAAAAAAGGCAGCGCAAACGATACAACTGGGATAAATATTAACAGAAATGACGATAACTGAATAACAACATTTCTCATTGGTCTAGGATGCGCTACCTAAAGAATGCTTTGTACTTCTGTCATAGCTTAGCCGATATGCGGCATCTTCTTTTCTCGATGTCCTTCAATCTGTCTGTCCATAATAAGCTGTTTCTCTTGCTTTTTCTTTTCCTCTCTCTCTGTTATCAGTATCCATACAAGGGCGCAAAGAGGCGCTTGGAGGAGCCACGTCGCAGAAGTTTATAGGATTCATGCTAGTAGTTGAATCCCAGGATCAAAATAGGATCACCCAAGACGTGGGAAGTTTTCAGGTGAGTACTACTCCCTTTCCCGACAGAAACACTGTCAAGCAGTATTCCGTTGTCTGGCACTATGCTAATGTGACACTCGATCGTCTTGGAAAGAAAGAAAGAAAGAAAGAAAGAAAGAAAGAAAGAAAGAAAGAAAGAAAGAAAGAAAGAAAGAAAGAAAGAAAGAAAGAAAGAAAGAAAGAAAGAAAGAAAGAAAGAAAGAAAGAAAGAAAGAAAGAAAGAAAGAAAGAAAGAAAGGAAAAGGTTGTTAGAGTCGAAGTACAGCCTCGATATACAAACTTCCTGGGCAGCTCAACTTGATCGGTTATTGATTGTCTGTGGAGGCGGTGACAACTAGCTGTAGTTACAAGCTCTTTCCCAGGAACAAAGTGCTAAGTGATATGAAATAGATATCGTAAGCGATTAAAGCCGAGCTCTGTGGTCTCAGCCTCAAAGAATCAAAATGTGTTAAAGTTGTTCAAACTATTAAATACAGCTTGGCGGTCAGTGCGAGGGAGGTCCTTCGGCACCACCTCTCCGAAAAAATTCTAATACTGTGAATGTGTGGCCTTATTTTTTTGGTCGAGTAAGGTCAATAAATTTTTCGATGACATTCAGATCAGAAGTCTGTGAGAACAAAAGGGCTGAAAAGAAAGAGCAGTTGACGGCATTTGTCTATAAACCATGTATATTCTTTTTCTTTTTAATTGGAACCGGTGTTCAGAAATGGGACATCTGAGAGATAGCGCTTGTAGTACTTTTCAGGTGAACTTCTGGTAGCGGCACAAATTACCAGCATGAGAAATTGCAACGTGTGGGCACTTGAGAAGATTCTCTAATTAACGTCTAATTTTCATTTTGGCAGACATGTTCACCTTGTGAAATTGAAGCCAGGCGGTAGTAAAGGCATATATCATGAGATATACTGAGACTATAACACTACTGTTAAGATATCCGTCCCCAAAATTTATCAAATTTCATTGGCGTTGCAGTTAGTAACATCTCAAACTGTAGAGGGAAGCCTTTTTAGGCCACTATTAACTGGAATTTTATAACGCATCTTTTAGCAGATTTTAGGGGCACATCTCGACAGCGGTGATATATAGGATATCTTCTTAAGATGCGTGACTTCACAACCACTCGGCTTCATTATCCCTATTTCAACGTGTATCCTAATGTGGAAAAATGAGAATGTCAATTATTGAATCAGTTTAGTTAGCTAGTTGGGCATTGCTACTTGTGCAAGTAACGTTCAGGTAACCAACCTGAGCAGACCGAATCCGGCTCTATGTGCTCTATGCGATGTTTAATTAATCACTTCATAATATAAAAAAGAAACAACACGACCACTGTATGTTCACAAGGACATTATAAGGTACACGATACACGTTGGTAAAAAAAAAAAAAGGAGGGGGGGGAATGCAATTTGAATAAGAAGTCCATAGACAGTCCATGGACTGTAGATTCTTTTTTTGTGTAAGGGCAGATGTTGTAGTGTAATGTGTTGGATTGTCGGTGACAAGTTTAGAAAACAAACACGCTGCTGTCTCACTAAAAGGCAATTCGTAATTGGCGCCAGCCATTTACGTTCGTTCATTTCCGTGACGTCACGATGGAGGCGGGGCTCCTTTGCATATTGGGCCTCTCTTGGGAACTATCTTTTTGAAGCGCGCACAGAGGATTTCGCCGGGGAAACTAGTACTGCATTCTTACAAGTTGTCGCCGATCACAGAGTACGCTCTAATTTCGCGGGTTGTGGGTGTTTGTGCACGCCGTAGTGTATAGCGACGGTGCGCAGAACTGTGATTGACCCTTCGTTCCCTTTTCTCTTCTTCTTTTTTTTCCCTTCTAGTTATTCGGCGATGCGTTGTCTAAATTTTCAGAAGACTGCCCGCACGCGGTGGTGCAGACTTCCCTCGTGCACAAGGCCGAGGTCAGCGTGCTCTGGGTCGCACCGCCGGCGGGCTCAGGATGCGTGCTATTCAAGTACGTATTATATGTGTATATATATGGATATTTATATAAACGCGCCCGGTCGACTGGTCTATTGTAGCAGTTTATTTGTTCATTTATATATAACGATACCACCCAGCTCATTGCGAGACCTACAGGCTGGAAGGGCACGATCACAGCAGTATAGCGTAGCGAAAGTGATGGCACACGGGCTCGTGCCCCTCCCGTAATTTCTGTTTGTATGCGGCCTGCAAAGCCCGTGCCTCCCCCCCCCCCTCTCTCTCTCTCCCCTTGTCACCTGCGAAGTTCGTGCCCCTCCGGAAAAACATTTCTGGCTACGGCACTGTTGCATATGCACGGCAACATAGAACATAGTGAAAACTAAAAAAAAAATAAGAAAAAGGTATAATTTGTGTGAGGAAGATGTCAAATGCTTAAAATGCCATAATGGAGAGTTTCTCATCGTGTAACGCGTATGCGTAACCTGAAGGTCAGTGCTACTGAAGTACAAAGTTGCACCAACCCTAAAGGCTTTATGGCATGTCTGCGCAGCTACGTACAACTAATAAAGAAAATTTCGCAGCGAAAGTGAGCACGAGCGTATCATCACGGCTGCGAAAAGCACGAAAATAAGCAAAGCACAAGTACAAAGCAACAAAAAATGAAAGAAAGAATTACTAACTGCTTCCACGTGCACAACTATTCTCATAAAGTTGTTTTGACATTTCTGTGTAACAGCCCTTCGCATTAGTTAACATGTTACCGTAATTGGTATTCTATGTAAGAGTTACTCATTGTAGCCGTACCTTAACACACTCGTTGCTAGTAGCAGTTATTCTTTGTGTAGGAAGAGGTTATTCCCCAAGCAGTTATATTGTAACGCGGTTTAATTAACAAGCGAGAACGATCAGGCAAGTCTGTTGATCGATCGTCAGGCACCGAGCGCGAGCTCTGTTCTCGAGTGAGGCGTTGATGAAGCGCCTGAAGCACACACCCTCTCTCTCTCTCGATATATATATATATATATATATATATATATATATATATATATATATATATATATATATATATATATATATATATATATATATATGCTCAGAGCAATGCCGCGCGAGATGTGAGTAGGCATTACCCATCATGGGTGCACTCCAATCTATGAAGACACCACAATACTTTCCTCGCATGCTCGCATAGCAATCAGACTACGAGAGAGATTATTGAGGCCTACTATATCAGGAAAAAAGGATCGCGTTGTGTGACCATGCCATCATTAAATTTCTATGAGATTCATTTGAAGTTTTAAACCGCCTCATACTGTAACATTAGATAACAGGGTTTTGCGTTTTTGCCTCTGCACTGATAATGACGCCATCGATGGGAAATCACGTGGGTATGGCTTATAGTACATAAGTGTGTGTATACCTTCTAATAACGTTAGTTGTGGGTTCAGCGCTTTCCTGTGCGTTTCCTGCCTTTTGTCTTTGTCATCTTGCGCTGCTCCTTCAGGATGTTCAACCAGCCTGTGTAAGCGAATTGCTTTAGATTCAGGAGATTGCTAGCATAAGTCGAATTATTTATTTCCGCAAGTAACAGAATTACACTAACTTTCTTTTTACATCATTCATGTAGGTGCACACGTACAGCTATTGCGGAATCCAAGCCGGGCAGTAACGAAATGTTACACATTTAGCCGAAACAATTTGACTGTTTCCGAGTTCTCTGTCTGTGAAGTGTGCTGTATTAAATACGTTGACGTTTTCAGAGCCACAGTAGTGGAAAATCGCGACGCATGGTATATGGACGAAGGAGAATTAACTAAGGAGCTATGCCAAGAAGGTAAGGTCCAGTTGTGCTTCTTTCTTTTTCTGTCCGATGTTGCTTTAGGCCGATACTGTATCTTTAGAGTATTTTGAAGTTCATTTATGACAGAGAAGTGAGGGGATAAGCTTCACCTGGTATAGCTCCCGAAGTTTCAGCTGGCTTCGGCAAACATTAGTCATGCGAAGAAGTCTGCCAATCAGCTTGACGTCTCGCAAGCTTTGACACCAGTTGCCGGGTACACCATTATCCTGACTGCGTAATATTGGCATAATGACATGAAGTGCAGGCACAGTCAGCGTGACTTAATATCGTTGAATATTGTTAAACATAAAGCGCGAAGAAGGGACATTGCGCTGCGGCTTAACACATCTTCCAGCGTTAAATACTCGTTTGAAACTGAAGCAACTCTGTTTTTCAAGGAGAACGAGAAAGCAAGTTTCAGGAACATTTTAATGCAGCTTAGGTCCCTTTCATACTGGCGCAGTGTGTACGTGCGAGAACCTGCTTTGCCAAAAAGTTTTGGAGTCTTCAGGACCGGGCCTGCGATCGGCACCCGCAAAATTGTCCTTATCGAACTTTCGTGGCTCCATAGCCATCAAGATTGGTCAGTTTGCTTCTCAGGATTGGGCCTCACAGCTTGCTTCGAAACCTCGATGATTGCTCTACACAGCTTAATAACTTGCCCCGAATCCTGGGAGATTGCTCCGCACAGCTTAAAACCTCGCTTCAAAGCCTTTGAGATTGCTCCTCGCAGCTTAATAACTCGCTCCAAAGGCTCGGAAATTGCTCCTCAAACCTGGGGTGTCCAAGTCGTGATGGCATATGTCATCATCGCAGATAGCATGACATCACGTAACATCTTGAGACGTTAAAGGATCACGAGATCCTCGTGACGTGAAATGATGGTATCACGTCACAGACGACGGATTGCGGCAGAAGTCATTCGTATATATAGAATGGCTTGGAAACTTTTGGCGAAGGATGAGGTTGAATATGTACGTAGTGAGCTGTCAACGGACGGCCAGAGTGAAAGGGGACCCCTGTCTGTTTCGCGGGGCCTCTGCACAGAGCAGCAGAACGACGACGAGCAACCAGAAGTGCTTGACGAATGTTGCGCCTGCGACGAAGCCAAGTACGAGATGACCTTCGAGGGACTCTGGTCGAGATACACGCACCCCAAGGGATTCCCGGACAGTAAGTGCACGGGCCTTGACGAGGCCCACTGTTTCATCTATCCGAACTCTATCAAAAGAGCAAGGGAGGGGGGACTGGCACCAACCTTAAAGTAGGAATAGGTCATATGAACTCCAACATGAGTTATTTTTGACAGTCCGAACACCTACAGATTTTCTCTCGTTCTTTTTTTTTCTTGCAAAATGATTTCTTTTGTTATATATATATATATCCAGAAAGCCGTACCCGTTATTTACTAGAGTGAATCATGTTCCTCACGAAGTTCGTTCTGAATTTCCTAATGTTAGAGACGCTGAAATAACTAAACGATTTCCACTGAATTACTTTTACCGCGCACGCGCACATTCGAGAATTATGCGATGTAGTAAGCATACAAACTAGATTAATTAGCATTCTAAACAAAAGAGCTGTCGCGCTGGAAAACTTGAAGCGTGCCATCGGAGGAGCTCATAACTGTTTCCAGAAATTAAAAAAGTTGGTAATTGTTTCGTAAATAATTCCGGCTAGTTTGACACAGAAAAGGCGAAGTGGACAGCCAAAGAGCGAAACTGTCACCCCCTTTGTAGACATTCACCTACGTGATAGCTTGGCCTCACCGTCGGGCCATCATTAAGCGAGCGTCCTTTTTCCTGCTTGAAATTGGCCGAAAAAGAATATGTGTAAAAATTACAGGCTAAACTTTTTTTTTTCATTTCTGGAAACGGGTGTGAGCTCGGATGGCACAGTTCAGGTCTTCCAATGGGGTCAACTGCACGACCTCTTTTTGTTCAGAAAGTTAATTGAACTTGTATAGTTGCTTGAGTAATTACTACATTGAATTAGTTTGTAATGTGTTCATCTGGAGCAAACTTAATCACGAGGAACCCATTTAATTATCTCAGCTTCCCCTTTTAAGAAATTTAGAACACATATCGTGACATACACGGTAGGTGCGCCAACATATGATTGCGGCAAGTTATAGAATTTACGCTCCACTGACACAAATGTACTGCCGACAAGTATAGTGCACTCGAGGTAGCCTAGTTCTTTATGTACGAAGCTGTCTTGTGGCATCGTGCATCAGAGGGCCATAAGATTGAAATACAAGAAAATATAAGTGTATGTAAATTTTCGAGTAATCTTTCTTACAAACTTTTCTACAACGGCGAAGCTCTCTACTAATGGACCTCGTACGGATTTCCTTCGTATCTTCGTGCCGCTCTCAAATTAGATGCCAACTCTTAACTTTCAATAAACTCGCTCCACCTATAGTATTCCCGCAGCAGTCCTTTCCGTATTCCCAATTCATTCGCTGATTTGTCGGTATGTTCCTTAATTTCCTAAAAAGCTTTCTTACTGCAGCCACAATAAGAACAGATCAAAGCACCACTATCGGGACGGCGAAGTGTTGTGTTCCCCATTGAACCGCGTCTCATTCGCGCGGGCCAGCCTACGTGCGCTGTTATATTTTCTCACATTCTGGCCGCGAAAGTTCGCTGGCAATCGGGTTTAATTGCGAAAGCTCGATCCGGCCCGCCGTTGCACCCTACTCCCTACTCTGCCGCAGCAGTCCACGGGCGGCGAGCGTAATATACTGACGCCAGATGCAGTCCCTAGGCTGGCAGCGCCGCCTGGAGCCCATAGTTATCTATCCAGTAACGGGAGCGGTCATTGCGTGCGAGCCGGTAGGGAAAACACCGTGCCATCCCCGCGTTGCTCCCGGGAGCACACACGCCAGGTTCGAAATGCTTCCACCCCTCTCCCTCCTCCGCCTCCCTCCCCCCGCCCGTCTCCACTTCCCCTCCTTCTCGAGCTATTCGAGGTTTCGTCAAAGGGTTCGAGGGAGGGTGCAGGGGAAGAAAGGGGGACGATGCTCTAAAAACCATCCGTCACGCCGTGTTTAATGAGCTGCGCAGGAGAGCGACATGGTTTCGCAAATGCGCTCTGTGAGTGCGTCGATGTCTGCGCCTGTATCCCTCGGTCTGTCTCCGGGCCACGTGCGCGTCATTAATAACGAAGCCACCACCTCGCCAGCGATGGGAGGGGGAGCTATGGGCTGTCACTCCTGGCGTGTGTTGTATCTCTCCTTCTCTCTCTCTCTCTCACCTGTTCCCCTCGCGTCCTTACAGACGAGTGGCTGACCCATTTTTCGGACATAATCGGTGCCTCGCACGCGGCTGACTTCAAGATGTGGGAGTACGAGGGATTCGCCTCGGAGGGAGTCAAGAGCGTCGCCGAGCACGGTGCCACCAAGAAGCTCGAGTCGGAGCTCAAGGCCGAGGTGAGGCGCAGCCGGGACGAGGGAGGCTTCTTTATAGTCTCACCCTAAGCGCATTCGCGATAGCGTTATTGCTTTGTCTTTGTTTCTTCAACGGGATAAAAAACAAAGAAGTATTTCTCGTCGTGTGTTAGTCGTATGTTTAGTGACGCCTACTTCCTTTCGCTTGGCTGTTTAATAATGTAATATTTACAGAATACTAAGCAAAAAATAAATATACAGTCGAACGCCTTTATAACGAAGGGCTTGGGACCTCCAAAATCATTCGTTATGCAGGTCATTTCGTTGTAGAGGAACTCGACTGCATAAAGTATTGTGCTAGTTGGCATATATATGGATTCTTCGTGTAGTATCGCAAGACTTCTTGAAAGTGACTGTCCCTGAAGTACCCGTGAATGTATCTGTAAACACTAGAAGATTTTCCTCTGTAACTGTTTCTGGCAATGTGGAATGTGCTATATTTGAACTTCTGTGCCGCTTTTTTTAAACTGCGGGTGACTGGCTCTCATGATCTGAAGTGAAGACGCTAAAACGACGGTGGACGAAGAAGGAACACACACATGCACACGCACAGGGCACACTGGCTCGCGTTTCTTCCAGTGACCTGCTAAATAGTTACAAGAGTTCACTTAACTATTATCATTCACTCATATAACAATTCAACGTCGCTGAAACCAGCGACATGTGTATTTATTCCCAACATTTCCAACAACGTAATCAACCAACTAATCATTCGAGCCAAGTGTCTTTTGCACGCTTTAATCTGCCTCGTTCCTTCACTTCATGACGTCACGCAGTCGGGCAAGATCCGGACCATCGTCAAGGCCCGTGGTCTGTGGTACCCCAACGTGAACGGGAAGACGTTCGCCGTGTTCCGCGTGGACAGGAAGCACCACGTGATGTCCGTACTCTCCATGCTGGGCCCAAGCCCGGACTGGATCGTGGGCGTCAGCTCGCTCGAGCTATGCCTCAAGAACTGCTCCTGGATCACCGAGAAGACCATGAACCTCTACCCATGGGACGCAGGGACCAGCGAGGGCGTCACATACGTCATTGTGAGTATAGGTGGCGCTGCAGTGCTATCTGCAGGCGCGAGTATCGTTGCATATCTCGTTACCGGAAGTTACCCTACTTAACCGAACTCAGCGGTCGCCGCGCTCTCTTGTGACTGTTTAGTGTAGCACTGTTAGCAATGATATAGTTGCGAGAATGCTAACAAGTGAAAGTCAGCAGTGTTGATGCTTAGTATTGCGGTCATAGTCGCCACCGCCATTATAATAGAAGTTGAAGAGAGAGAGAAATAAAATAAGAAGTGAGGTAAATCAAAATCACTTACATGGCACGAGGTCTGTCGACTCTGCTTTGTGACGCCATGCTACTAGGGCCGATTGCCATAGAATCTACTGAGAATGCTGTCGGGTAAGCCGTGGTGTTTTTGACGTCACCTATTTCGTCACGCCTGGCCTGGCAATGGAAATTTTGGCCCTAGTTGCATGACGTCATAAAGCAGATCGCACAGGTCCTGTGATATTTAGGTGGAGTTGGATAAACACACGGTAATTTCTGGTTTGCTGCCCTGCAAGAGTGCGCGATAAGGAGGTTAAACAGATGGCAGGGAACGACAGAAAAACAAGAAATTCATTAATTTAGATATCTAACTGGCTGTATAACAATACTGGTGGTACTATAGTAGTTGTTATTGTAGTCGTGGTGACAGATGTAGCTCTATGGTGGTAGCTGTAGTAGTATCATTGGCAGTAGTGGCTCAAGCACCAACGATACAATGAGCGACAGTTCGAAATACTAATAATACCCGGGTTGACTGCCAGTTGAACTGTTTTGTTGAACTGTTTGTGGAACTGTCAGTTAAACTGGATTCTACCTAAAGTGAGCTGGATTTATGCCTTCTAATGCAGCATTAAATCGTAACATGACCCAAATGACAGATTCGGTAATTCGGGAGACCACTTGTAACGGGATCACTTTCATACGAAGTCCCAAGCCAGTCTAACCATCCCAAGTCGAGCCTTATCCTCATTACACTCTTAAGGCCAAACTACACGTATACGCTTGCCGACGCGGGAAAGCTCGGGCCCGCGCCCCTACTACGCACGCGCAGATGGTGCGGGACAGATCGCACGCGTCGAAGCGCGACGCGAGCACAGACAACTTCTCCTGACAAATATGGGTGTTCTGGCTGCCGCACAAAAATACGAAACGGTGTCTACTAACGCAAAGGCAGTGAGCGAAGTGGGCGCGCGCTGGCGCGCGTCTTGTAGGTTGAATCCGCCATTGCTCGCGAGGCGCGGCAAACGCAAGGCGCGCGGGCTCGAGCTTTCGCGTGCCGGAAGGCGCAGATGTAGTTTGGCCTTTACATGGGAATACTCTCGCGGCATTTAAGCTTATGCAGCAGGCCTTTACATGGGAATACTCTCGCGGCTTTTAAGCTTATGCAGCAGGCCATTACAGGGGAATACTCTCGCGGCATTTAAGCTTATGCAGCACACCAGGTCAATTGCGAAGCTGCAAGACAGCGTTATGTATTCCTAGTTGATGTTAGGAGCAGGAGGTATAGAGCTGCGCGCACAACATATACTGCGCTATCTCCTAAAAAAAAACACAAATTTTAATTTGTTTTGTGCACATTTCTTGCCTTCTTACCGCTCCTTTCTGCAGTGAC
Organism: Dermacentor albipictus; assembly: GCF_038994185.2. NCBI lineage: Eukaryota > Metazoa > Arthropoda > Arachnida > Ixodida > Ixodidae > Dermacentor > Dermacentor albipictus. The sequence continues at coordinate 19,105,924 of NC_091830.1, read as the reverse complement.
GATGGGCCGAAATTACGTATAATAAATAAATAAATTGTTGCGATGTGCAGATGCTGGCGATAAGATGCTGTCCAAGCTCGCTTATACCCATAGGCCCAACACAAAGCCCTACTGCATCGTCAGCTCTACACACACACAGAGAGAGAGAGAGCGAGAGAGAGAGAGATTTATTGCGCGAGAGAAGCTGACAGGTCAGGCTGAACTATTGTGTATACAATCCATCACAGTCGAACATACCTTTCCTTTACCAAGTACAATCAAAGTCGGCGGCGGTAGATAATTCGCGCACAGTTCTTGCTCGTCCGATTCGACACGATAACGCTCCTCGACTGCATACCCATGCGCCTTCCAGGGTCAGCGCGAAGCCACATCCCCCCAGCAGCGGATCCAGAAGATCTCGTCGAGCCACCCGCACCACCCGGACTCGCCTTTCTACGACCCCACCGGGGCCCCGATGAAGCCCGTGGCCCGATTGACGGTCACGAGGCAGCGTATCTACGAGAAGTCGTGCGACGAAGACGTCGAGCCCAACACGCCAGCGCCGCTGGAGACGCCCTCTCCCATCGACCTGAGGCGTGAGTGATATCAGCGCTTGCCGCGCGCAATAGGCTTCACCTGCTATGCGGCCACGGAAAGCGTCCCTTGACTCGTAAATATTGTTACGGTTCCACAAAAAAACTGGCTGTGGCTTAGCTAAGGTTAAGCCCAGGATGCGAAGCATACTAGCCTTTATTTTAACGCGACAGCGTTAAGGAGCTCGTGTCGCAGAAAAGCCGGTGTCGTCGGCGTCGGCTCAGGCGTGCGGCGCTTGCTCAGGCACACATTTCGTTGTCGCGCCGAACGCTGCGTTGCTCGACGCTCACCGCGTCCGATGCGGGGCGCGTAGTCGCTGCGCCGTAGCAAAGCCACCTAGAAACAGTCTCTGTAGCACGCCGCAACCTTCGCTTCTCATTCCAACGAGCAGCTCTGTCTTCAGGAGGCATCTCACCTCGTGAGTGTCTAGCAAAGGCAAGCGCAGCTGCTTATATACCGCCGCGACGCCGCGAGTTGGAGCCCCGTTTCTAAACGGGGCTGTGACGTCACGGTGTCACGTGGTATTGAAGGCGACACCGCCGCGCCTGAGGAGCTGGGTTGAGCTCTAGTAATATGCTTCGCATAAAATATTGTGCAACAAGTATAGGCGCCTTGTGCTGTCGTTTCCCTAGGTCTCGCCCTTTCGCTGCGCTTTAAAAAAGTTGGTCAAGATGGGTTTGATGACTAATCAAAGTCACGCTTAGGCGAGAACAGGCAATCGAATGACTTTTTTTATAACAAAGCACACGAAGCCAACAGTGATGCCAAGGAAATAACAGGGAGTATGCACGTGACGTCACCGTATGGCCACTTTTGTTTTATTCACAGCTTCACGGTGCTGCTGGAGACAAGCGCATGGAGCCTAAGCTCAGCTTTGCGCCGTGCTGGTTGTGCAACAATATAGCGGCTTTGATGACATCAGTGCATAGCCCCTGGGAAAAGAGGCACGAGAAAATACCTTGTGATCCATGACGTCAAAGGGACATGTACGGCGGAGTTGAGCTCTTGGCTAACAATTCAAAGATGAACAGATAATTACCCGCCCTTTATTTTCTCCGCGACAGTGCAAATTAAATTGCACCCTTAAAGGTGAATAAGGGTGTAACTCATTTTATAAGTAACCCTGTTGCACATTTTTGGCTGTAAGAGTGTCAGTTATAGACAGATTTGCACCTTTATTCACTTTTAAGAGCGTAATTCATTTTAGTGTGCTATGTTACAGCTTGCTTGTTAACTTGCCTGCCCCCTTAGTCATTTGTGCGCGCTGTAGTGCACTAAGTATTCATCAAGCCTTTCGCAGGGTGCGAAATGAGCACAGTTGGAATTCTGGAGGAATAATGTGCCAGTTATACTCCGTTGAGTGTTTTAGGTGATGATCTCCCCGTTTATAAGGAATATATTCCAGTAATGTGCAGCGTCTAACTGACTCGCATCTCGAAGCGAGGTAAGAGCAGTTTTGGGACAGAAAGTAGTGACCACGGCTCGCACGTGACCCCAGTATAAGTTTCCTCCCATTTCCGGCCTCGGCTACAGCGTACAGAGAATGCGATTGCGCCATGCTTGCTGCTGTGGTGATTCCGTCCAACAACGAGAAGTGTGCTCGAAGAATAAAAAAATAACAAAATCATTCCGGTAAACTTCGATTTAGTTCATTGAAAAGCTTTTCACTGTTAAAGGCTAGCTAGGTGTTTGGCCTGAAGAACCCAAAAAATGAAAACCCAACAACTGCGGGGGAAGAAATAAAGAACAAGTCGCGCTAACGTCGGCCCTATTATGAACCACTGGAATACTGAGCGCCGCATCAATCATATCGATCTATTCTTCTCCATTGAATCGCAATATGGAGTACAGAAGCGTTATAAGTGTTGTTTTCTTTGTAAAGTGTGCATTATGGTGTTGACCTTCCTCTATTTGTGTTCTTTCAAGCGACCTCGGAAAATATATCCGGTAAGAAAACACAACAAATTTCTGACCCCTTTTTTTATTTCTGCATTACTGAGTTCTGTCCTGCGTATTTTTTTTCTGAAAACTTTGGAAATAAACTGAGCAATGTTCACATCATGAATGACGTAGAGCTCGAATTGAGCTGGTGTTCATCGGTCAACTCTTTGTAGGGAAAAAAAAATCAGTGTGTGTAGCGGACGTTTAAAGAAGGGTTTCAAAAAAGTTTCTTGAATGGAAACACTTGAAAAGTAAACTTACGTGTATCGATCTATATACATTTATTTAATGGGGGAGGAAGGGGGGGGATAATGTTACCGTAGGTCCATATTCCACGCCAGAAAGCTAAATAAAAAAAACCTAGACAGCTGACTGAATTAGTGTTTGCTAAGTATACGCTTGCGTGTATGTAGCAAGGCATTCCAAGGTTCTGAGATAACCTGCCCGAAAGAACTAAGCAACCACGCAGACTTGACCACATCACAGCCGACATCGGTATATTTAGCCTGGTCGTTAGTATGGGAAACACGGATTAAGTTTTCTCCAAGAATATTCGGCGTACGGATTCTTCAAGCACATGTTCTGATATAATTGTGCGTTTGGAGGCTCAAGTTCTTCGAATCGTTTATTCGTATGAAATACCAAATGTTGGCAATCATGGTGTCACCGGATAATCCGCTTGCGCAGAATTGTGCAGTGATCAAACGGTGATAATCAAACACGACATGAGAGCATTCCGACAGTAAAGCACTCCTCTGTAACGGTTGTGAACAGTACGGCTCAAAAACCGTTGGTGATGCCTTTGGCGATGCCTATGGCGACTTTATCTCTCAACCTCAAGGCAACATGATGGTTATGTGTTTTATGGTCCTTTATTTGTATTATTTATTCGTTTAAGTACACCGCACGTGTTATGTAACCTACCTCATTGCTTTAATACGTTCACATGGCTTCGCGTCTTCCCCTGATCAACCCTTTTACCAGCAGTTTCATCGAAATTAAAAAGTCATACTACCAAACAAATAGCAGTGCTAACAAGCGTCACTGTTTGATCATTAACAGCAGGCAATAGCAGGCAAACGCTTAAGTTCTCCCTTTCTTTCCTACTGCGCAAAGAATGTATACCACAGATTTAAACAGGTCTATAATGGAACGGGACGAACGATTGTCACCCATTTCGACCCAATTACGAGATAGAAGAAAAAAGAAACAATGTAATATGTCTGCCATCTCTTTCCCACATTCACTAACCTAACGACATACGAAACGAACAAACGAATAGATGGGACACTTGGCTTAGGCTCAGCTTACAGCGTTCCTCAATCACCGAAAGTTGGGACCCGCGTTATATTATACACGGGGGGCCGGCGAGTTGTCTCTAGGCTACCGCAACAAAGACGGGATTAGGGGGGAACACAGCTGCCGCCTCAGGTGCGCCAACACGTCCCTTAATCCCTGCCGTAATCCCCCGGATAATTGCTTGCGTTCAAGCTCCCATGTAGCGCCATCCAGAACGTCCCTCCCTATGCACTGCGACGAATATCATTAGTCTGATTTTTGTTTGCTTCTTAGCTGACGTGGATTGCAGGGTACCTGATCTCTTTCCCTCGAGTTGATTAATTCTCGCGCATAAATTTTGCGCTTACGGCGGAGAAAGACGGGGTGTGTACAGCGAACGCTTCGCGCTATTCATCGCAAAGCCTATATACGTCGGCGAGCATGCCCGGATATGTGGTAATATCGTAATTGCGAGCAAGTAGCAAATTGTAAAAGAATCCGCCTTTCTTTTCTTTTTTTGTCCCCACCCTTTCTCTATACCGTTTACGAGTACCGTATTTTTCTTGCTCATCTTATGATCCCCTCAATACTCCATACTCTGATCCCCTCAATAACCTTGAGATTAGGGCTTTTCCTTGACACTTTTGTAACATTGTACGCGGCCGAACGAGGGTTCAGCGATTAGCATGACGATATCCCGTCAGCTTTTCTGAATGTGTTTGAGTCAAGTGTTATCATTACTCCTGTGGGACCTGACAGAATGACCGGGCAACTTGTCACTGTTATGTGAGATATCTTTGGTTTTGTTTTTCGCACTGCGCTTGCGAAAGAGCTATACTATAGCATTCGGGGACAGTATTCACAAAAAGGTTAGGAGCAAATGCCATGGCCAATTGTGATGATGCTGATGTTATTAGCATGTTAATAAACAGCGTACTAATTATGTTAATGTTAATATACACTATACTAATGATGCTAATGTTATTAGACAGTTTGTCAATGATGCTAATGTTATTAGACAGTATGTCAACGAAGGAAAACCTATGAATGCGGCCCAATTGGCCGGCAAGGAGGCACACTTGCGGTCCATATTTGCGCAGGCAGAAGCACTACGAGTGGATCGCAGCCTGTGGTCATCATAGCTGCGCGCGTATGCCGTGACCTCTCCATAACAGTTTCTCACCTCACAGCATGCTCGATACTGCAGGGCCTAATATTTAGTCAGTCGCTTATCGGAGGCGGCGTTCTTCGGTTTGGTTACCAGGCGACCAATATGGCCAATCGCCGCTGACAATCAGTGCCTGACAAACCCGCGGTGACTTGCACATTTTAGATGAAGCCACAAGCTCGATACGTGTCGGCCATCACTGGGCTACAGGCACGCTGCTTCCGTGTATCTGCTGCCGGCTACTTTTACCGTCGCGCATGTTCGCATGCTGCCACCGCCAGATCGCGCTGCGTGACAGCATGAATCAGCCGGCGTTTCTGTATACGCTCCTGCGCGCGTAGAGTTTCCTAGACAAATCACTAGATAGAACTCTGGCGCCATTGTCCACGGGATCAGGAAGCTTGGCAGTTCGGCCAGCGTGAGAATGATGGTTATAGTACGTGGGTTTGTCTAAACTTAGTCCTTCTGGCTTCAAACGGCTTTGTGACTTTGAAAACTGATTTATTTTTGACAAAATATTTGCGTTATAAAAGCCACAGTTCGCATAGATTACGCGTGTTCGTGGCACATCGTTGCCTTTCGGGTTTAGGAAGATAGGATTGCTTCGATATTGGAACCCATAACGACAGATAAAGCAAAAAATTACAAAGCCGCAAGAACGTCCGAAGCCACGAACACGAAGATCAGGCGAACCCATGTCCTAACCATAATTGTCACGGTTAGCTGAACCATCGCAGCACCCTATAGTAAATTTACTCGAAACTTCTATGCCTCACAGGCACTATGGCTGTGACTGACAGGAATAGTGCCTGTGACCGTGCCTCGGGCTCACAGGCATGCATGCCCGCAGGAACACTTGCCAATCCATGGTATCCGCGCGCTAGCACGTTGGTATCGTTACCACTATAATCATCATCATCATTAGGATGTCGAGGAAGAAGTGCACGTTTGTGAGTACCAGAGCTATAGCTGTATCCTCGGTCCAGTGCGTTGCGCATCTTCTCGGTGTAGACGTGTACGGGGCACAGTTTGTGGTGCGATAAGGATGAGCCCTACAGGGGCCACCCAGACAGCCAATCAGCGAACACGCGTGCACGCTCTCATTTCTTTGTTTTTTTTTTTTCTATTGTCACGGTGCACAGCCGAGTGTGCCGTCACCGAGTGGTCCAGCTTCGGGCCTTGCAGCGTGACTTGCGGACAGGGCGTGAGGACGCGGACGCGCAACTTCATCATGCGCGACAAGGCGTTCATGTTCAACTGCAAGACGCAACTGGTCGACCGGGAGGTGTGCGAGATGGACTGCGCCGGGTGAGTGGTGGCCTGCGTTATCAGACGCACGCCTCTTCGCATCGCGACTTCCCAAAGTGATTAACAGACTTAGATGGGATAGTTGGTTGCTGGCTTGATTGAACAATGTTGTATAACGGCGCGTTTTGTGGACAGGACGCAGAAAGAATGCACGCGGGACATTCGCCGGGCAGTCGTCGGCGACAGTCCTGTGTGTATTCTTTCTGCGTCCTGTCCTCAAAACGCACTGTTACGACCTTGTTCCATCAAGACTTCTAAAAATTACGTTGTGCACGTCCCTTCGCAACGTCCCAAAGATGCCACTATTCTGTCCTGTCATAAACTAGTTCATGTGCAGAGATTGAGGCATGAAATTTCGGCTACTGCCTTGCTTTCAGTTTTGCAGGAATTACTTAAACGTGATCAGTTCTATACCGTAAGGATAGCTTCCCTATTGAACAACTTGTCCATAGTGAAGTGAGAAATACTTAATTGTCTTAAAACGTTGCGAATATATAACCTTAAATTTGGCATGGCAGAATTAGTTTCTCTGTTCCGCACATTCCTGGTGAGTCTGTTGGCTTCCTCGTAACCACGTGGGTTAATATAACGTAACTATACAGCAACCCACTGAAATAACGTACACCTCAGTTTTTGTCCAGTGGCGCTCTCGAAAAGTAGCATCGCTATCTGATTAGCAAGCTTTGTCTTATTCTTCTTATTCTGGGAATTCTGGCAAACTAGAATTGTGACTGTGGCGAGAGGTAATGTTGCTTTTCATGCGCGAAAAAAATACGGTACATATGTCACACGATATTTAGTGTACATAAGAGATGGGCTTATTACTGCAAATGTATACATAGGAACACGGTATCATTTTATTGTGGACGCATATGTTTTATTATTGTAGGCGTGTGTGAAAATGTAGTAGTCTGGGGCCTTATTCACAAAGACTTTTGTTTTTGAGAACTTTTTTGATTGCTCGGCAGCCGTCGCTAAGAATATATTGGCTGTCCGTATTCGATTATTTTTGTTCTTACGAGCTTTACTAGCGTAAGAACATTTCGTGAATACGGTCCCCGATTCCCTGAATTCACTATCTGCCACACAAATTGCAGCTCGATGTTCCTCAAGAGGATAGACTCACTTTTTCTCTTTCTTTTTTTCGAGCCTCTGCATTCCCTAAATGTGTGTGGCTAGAACAACATTGATTTGATTATTCCGCGATTCTAAGCTTCCACGAAACAAGAAGACAGTGTTCAATGGTAGTGTTCACCGGAACACTGTTCCGCCAGCGGAAACACATCGTTGCAATCAAAAACTCGAAGTATGTCAGTGAAAAGAAAGGCTTGGCACAGCAGCAAGCAGGAGGCTTGGCCAAAACAATCAGGGTTGCATGAGTGTGTTACATGACTGTCAGGGAAAACACGGGGAAGGCGGGAGATGTAAATTCAAGACGGTTAGCAAAACGAGAACAAGGTAAAAGCGGGATCCAACGTTTCGACAAGTGGATTTGTCTTTTTCAAGGCCCAGTTGACAGTCCACTTGTCGAAACGTTGACTGCCGTTTTTACCTTGTTCTCGTTTCGCTCATCGTTCCACATGACTGGCAGTGTGACAAATAGCTAGCTGGAAGGTCCGAACGCCACATCTGCTGAATGAAGCTTGCGTTGTTCCGTAGTTTACCGTTATGCGGGCTTCGACAAGCTGCATGTGACGTCACAAATGGCATGTGCAGGCTTCGTGTCATTTGCACGGCCATCTGTACCTCCCAGCATTGTATTATTTACCCAATGTTTTATTACAAAATTTTTTATTTACAAGCTATTTCCACGTTTCTGTGCGCCTAAAATTTAGAGTTACGTCAGGGGCTCGCTCCAACTACGATGCAACCATTTGACAGGGCAAAATAAGAAGAGGAAAATGCACTATTCGAAACTGCCGCTTTTTACATAGAAGCAGCTTCTATATTGAATTCACTCTAATTAAAAATAATTTTCATTTAGGACCAAAGAGTTACTTAATGTAGAAATTATTTTAACGTACAGGTAACTTCTACTTAAAGTTACTTCCCAGCAATCTGCCACAATTACTCACAGGGGACCCTGATCATAAGGCAAAAACTTAAGTAAGGATAAAAGCGGATTGGAATTCATACGGCCGGCCATACCAAACTCTCACTGGGAGCGCACTACTGTGGTTGAAAAGCGCACATTCATTGCACTCTGCTCGTGCTAACATATGAGGCACAAACTTCGAGACTGACAAAGTAGCTCGAGAACAAGTTTACTATCGCGCAAAGAGCGATGGAACGAAAAATATTAGGGATAACGTTAAGACACAGGAAGAGAGCGATGTGGATCATGAAACAAACTGGAATAGCCGATATTCTAGTTGACATTAAGACAAAAAGTGGAGCTGTACCAGCCATCTACCGCGTAGGGTAGATAACCGGTGGACCATTAGATTTACAGAATGGGAACCAAGGGAAGGAAGCGCATAACTGGAGATCGCGGAAAGAGGCCTTCGTCCTGCCAGTGGGCATACGAATAGCATGATGATGATGATGATGATGATGAATGTGACACTGAAGCTTTACAAAGGTAATCGGGGTCAGAGTGGATGTGGAGAGTGGTCAGCGTGCCATGTATAGCAAATGTGAATTGTACCCTGTACTCTCACCCTAAATTCTTTCCGTTCTTTTTCTTCTTTTTTTTTAACTGTACCTTTTATCGAAATCTGTGCTTGATTGTTGTCTTCAGTCGTTTTTATCGCGTTGACATATCATGTGTGAATTGTATGCCCCCCCTCCCCCCTATGTAATGCCTTTCGGGGCCTTTTCACAACAAATAAATAAATGTGTGTGCATAGACGGGGAGCGCCCCCTTTCGTGCGACGAGCGCACACTCTCACGTGACCGGCGCACACTCTCACGTGACTTGCCAGGGGTGTGAGCTGCGAGACGACGCCGTGGAGTGAGTGGAGCGAGTGCAGCGTCACCTGCGGCAAAGGCGTGCGCATCCGGCAGCGAAAGTACAAGCAGCACATGGCCAGGAAGCGCTGCACGCTCGATCTCATGGAGAAGGAGATGTGCGTCGCCGACATGCCCACCTGCAAGGACGCCCCCGAAGTGGTGCGTGTGTCTTTTCCACTCGCTGCTGTCGCAGCATGTTCACACTCTATGGGGAAAAAAAGAAAACTAGGGCCCCGTATATATTCACAAGTGAACATGCCGGGCCCCACATAAGAACCAGGCCATGTACATGTTTTTGTTTTCTATTCGTTTAAAAATCTGTATAAGTATTAGTAGAAGTATGAGGATTCCAAAAGAAGGGAAGCGTAGCAGGGGGCGGCAGAAAGTTAGGTGGGCGGATGCGATTAAGAATTTGCAGGGACGACATGGCCACAATTAGTACATGACCGGGGTAGTTGGAGAAGCATGGGAGAGGCCTTTGCCCTGCAGTGGGCGTAACCAGGCTGATGATGATGATGATGATGATGATAAGTATTTTTCTTTAAAAGGACCTCCATAATGTTCACATGGAGGTAATATGTAACTTGCTCGTATTAACGCAGCAAGCTGGGTGAGTTGGTGACTGAACATGTTTCTAGGGGTTGGCAGCGCAAAGTACCGGACGAAGGACAAAAGGAAGTGTACGTCCACTTCCTATTGTCCTTCATCTAGGTTGCGAACATATGAGACCCTCACATTTTTTATAGGATTATTAGACATGGGGTGTGCGGTTTTTCTTTTAAGTTTAGGACATTATCAGGTGATTTTACTCTAGCCTGAGACGCTAGCCAAGCGTTCTATTTCAGAATGAGATGGACGGAGTGAAACTGTGCCACGTCTGTTCTACTGCTTATGACTTGTGAAAACACATGTACTGCCTGAATAAGTTTAATGGACCGCGTCCTTTTTGCTGCGCCAAACTTCAGTGCGCAGACGCATCCACCTGTGTGCAATAACAAATATGTACTGTACAACCCTACCTTAACATTTTAAAAACACACCTTGAAAAGGCAGAAGGAGCCCTAACACAACCCATATAAACTACTTTATCACAGATGCCCGCTAGTTTCAATCGATCGGAGAAATAAGTTACATTTCTATGTCCACAAGATGACCCAGGGTTCTTCAAACCAATACTATACCCACATCGTTCGAGCAGACGATTGTCACGATCACTCTACTCAAAGAAGACATTACTAAGTCACAATTTATCCATAGATTACTATTGATGTGTATAAATCGTTTGAAGACAGAGAATGCTCTGGAATCACATTCTAGGAACACGGAATGAACAGCCTCAATATCTTCCTGTGCTGGCACATCCCTTCTCCCACACTACGTTAAATTGGCGTACAAGCGTGGCTATGTGTCTCACGTTATAATTAAATATATATGTATGTCACTTCAAGCAAGGGAAATAGAAGTACATCACTTCGTCATTCGTAAGGTCATGCAGGGTCCTTTTCAAACGATTCTTAACCTCTAATTCGTGTGAGCAGAGCATTGCCACGGTCACCAGTCAACAGTGATGAATCACCATTCATCGATAGTATACCGCTGCTGCGTATATGTCGTTGACGACAGATAATGTTCTCGGAGCTCAGCTTGAATACGCAGGAATCAGTGCCGCCAACACGTTCCCGCTGAGGTGCAACTCCCCCAACTTGTTCCTTTTCTGGCCGCGCGCAAACACTCGCAGCTGGACCCGAACTGCGCGGTGACCCAGTGGGCGGAGTGGTCTCCGTGCACGGCCACCTGCGGCAAGGGAATCAAGGTGCGCACGCGGGCCTACCTGAACGCCATGGCGGCCGCCATGGCCATGTGCAACGTGGAGCAGATTCAGAAGGCCCCCTGCATGGCCGAGAACGCTGACTGCAAGATCGACAGCCAGGAGGCGCACGGTGCGTGCACAAGTTAAAACCCTTTAAACTTCGTAAAGTAGCGCCACGCTTTGAGGAATGCCGGCTCCTCCTCGCGCGCTCTGGCCAAGGCCGACGCCGCGTCGCTATTGGCCTAATGGCATCACGTGGGCCATCGCACCTTGCTTCAGGGCCATTTTTGCTCGAGAAGCGTCTACGAAGTGGCGAGCAGCGCATGTTGGCGCCTTTGCTACACTCGAGCAGTGTAGGTGGCGCCACGGTCGCGGAGGGAGCATGAAAGAAAGGAGAAACGAGGAGGTGTGAAGGCGGAGGAGTAGAGTGTCGCTACTTTACGAAGTTTAAGGGGTTTTAACACGGGTTGTGTCGGACTAGAATCACTGCCCCCAGACAGGCATGAGAGAATTGACGTTTGCACGAGTCGGCACAGATGCATACTAAAGCCCCTGAATTTTCCAAAAGTAGCGCCATTCTTAGATCTTTCCGCCACCCCGCTCACCCAGGCGCTTCCTCCTCCACTCCTCCTGTCGCCCCAGCCTCCTCCGCTCCCCCATTGGCCAATCTGTGTCACGTGAAAGCGGGCCCCGCGCTTTTGTATATTTTTTTCTTTCCGGCGCAGAGCAGGCGCCGCGCTTTTGTATATCTTTTCTTTCCAGCGCGCTGCGACCCCCAATCTTGGGCCTGCGACCCTCATTCTTGGGCCTGCGCGACGAAGTACGGCAAGCGCTTTGAAGGAGCGCGGTAGTTTTATACAATGTGTTAGGGCCGAGTGCTTAATTGCGATGCCGTGCTGCTGCGCCTACGGTTGCCACAACAGACCCAGTGACGGCAAAAAGCTTTTTGTTTTACCATCCGCCGGGCGCAACGCAAAACGAAGAAAAGTGTGGATTCACAAGATCGGGCGGGCTGACTTCGAGCAAGTGGCAAAGAACGCGCGGCTTTGTGAAGTGACACGGCTCCTCGAACCTCTTCTTTTGACGCCCGTGTCAAAACGGGCCCGTGTCCAGTGCATTGGGGGTGCGTTAAAGAACCCAAGCTGCAAAAAAAATTAATCCAGAGCCCCCATTATGGCGTGCCTAGATCGTGGTGTTGGGATGTAAAACCCAAGAATCAACTTTTCTTCTGTGTTGTGTTCCTTGACTGTTCCAGTTAACGCAACACTGCTTCGTTGTGAAAACTTACAACGCAAAAGAATACAGACGCACGTAGTATACAGAGATAAAATTAGCACTTCAACAAAAGTGTTGCTGGTGCCAATGAGGGAGGGGGATAATTATTTTCTGAACCTCATTCCAGTTGTCCCATCAAGTTCCTTCTTTCTTTTCTATCAAATTCTAACCATTTGCACTGTAATAAATAAATAACGATTTCATATGCTGGTACGTTGTTAAAATTATCTATACCGCCTATGTGTGAAAACGTTGCTCATGGCCACCACTACCTGTGCATGAGCTACGTACATCTGTAAAAGGCGCGGAACAGAAACGGCCCTGCTGCCAGGCATTGCTGACCGCAGACAGTCGGAATCTCTCACGCGCCGGCCGAACAAAAGCATCCTGCAGGTACGTAAATTAACCTACGAAACCACGTGCACATACTTTCGCGCTGTCAAAACCTGAAACTCTGGTAATTACTCGCGTGTCTGAGCACACCGCGTGCTTGTGTCGTGTTTCAGCAACACGAACTTTCAACGTGCGCGCGCTTTACGCCTTAAATACGCCTTGAATAATGGTGCTTTTCTCTATTTCTTCCGCAAATCCGACACGACATTCTTAAGGCCAGTTACCGACTGACAAAGCAAGATCTAGATTGAAAAAACTGCTCCGCAGGACTCGAACGAACTTTTCCGCGGATTTCCTCCCGTAGCGTGTTAGCCGTCGTCTGCTACGGCAGGCCCACCACCAGCGGCGCCACCGTCGAGGCCGCGCCGAGCGGAGGAGGAGGGAAGTGAATGGCGCTACTTTGGGAGATTGAGGGGCTTTAATGCATACCGGCAAGAGCAGCGCCATCTTTATACCGGCGTCATATGGTGCACTTTCGATCGCGATGGAGCCTGGGTGGCTCCTCTGCGCAGGCTGAGGAAGGGAGTCAATGGCAATGAGGGATTCGATCCAGATCGGTCTCGATCGGGGCCGAATTTTTCCCGTGTGACAAATACGAAGAATGAAGTGCTAACCCACGGTGATGTTCTTTCTTACTATTTGTAACGATTTCTAAAGTTCTAATGAACCCGTCTGGTGAAGGCGGTGCATGATGAGCATTGCAAGAGCACCAGCCCAAGGTTCGAAGAATCAAAGCATATCTAATTGACGTTTCGAAGCCGCCATGGGTCCCAAGTTCAAAACGAAGAGCAACGCGAAAGGGTCCGACTAATTGTGAGTTAGGTGTGTATGGCGCAGAATGCTGGTGTATATATCCCGAGAAGGTTAACCCGCGTCTGGATTATCGCCTATGATGTCGGCTGCATAAATTATAACTCTAAGAGCAGATTTGAAGACAAGCGCTTCTTTGTCATGCTTATGCCTGCGGAGTGGAAATTATATGCCTTGGGTGTTTCAAACTTATGCGAATGCTCGTTTTATTTTGATCATCCTTGAAAAGTTGCGCTCTTCTTCGGCCGTGCTTAGATGGGCTATAATTGGTTGCTGTCATCCTGAAGCATGTTTAGTAAGGAATAAAGGGAAATTTGTTCCCCTTTATTCTTTACTTCTCTTCACCTTGCGGGTTTCCGCAGAAATACTACGTCATGTTTAGTAAGGTGTGCTATTTATATAGTTGGTGGATACCAAAGAACTAGTTTCCAGTAGCAACAAAAACGTAAGGGCACCATGGGATAACAGAACCGCGTTTCGCGGGCTCTGAATTACCTTCTCTACGTAAAACTACCGGCAACATTGTCAAGCTCTTACCACCTTTGCAGTTCGAGTTTCCTTTACTCTAAGTAATTCTGAAATGTTTTAATTATTTCTACACTTTTACATGTAAATTGTTCTTTCGTGTAGTGCTTTTTGTTTGCCTTTAACTATGATTCTGGTAGAGCGGGCACTTCTGAAGCCAAACTTCCCATACTGCCGCATCTAATAAACAACAGAACATACTTTTTTTCTGTCCTTGGAGCCTTTACTTGTTTTTTTCTTCTTTTTGTTGTTATTTTGCTGTGAAACATGTTACTAGCACCGCTTAACCGGACACAAGGCCGTAGACATCATACACGTGTAGCACACCTTCGGCCTCAGTAAACGACCCGACCCAGCTGAGGCCCTTCCTTTTTCGGTATACAGATACTATACGCTCAACTACGCTGGCAAACGTTTCACAATGGCGACACGCTGTAGGGTGGCTTTGAGGTGGTATGCTCAAGTAAAACTCTTGCTTGGGCTAGTTGGTTCATGATTGAAGTAGTAAAGGCAAGGCGCAGAAGACTAGACTGGCGCCGGTCCTGTCGTTTGTGTTCTTCTTCCTGAGTCCTGGTCTTCTGCGCCTTGCCTTTACTACTTCAAACGTGAGGTGGTATGTTCTCTGTGGAGTGCCTGTGAGCCTTTGTCTACTACACTACTGCTGCCGTAAAGCTGGCCATGTCCCTCGCAGAAATCTGCCTGCTGCCCAAGGACATCGGACCGTGCCGGGGCTACTTTCCGCGTTGGTACTACGACTCCACCAAGCGGATGTGCCTGCAGTTTGTATACGGAGGATGCCGCGGCAACAGGAACCGATTCGAGCGATATGCTGAGTGCAACAAAATGTGCGAGGTCACAATATCACGTGAGCGCTCACATGCAAAACACCTTTTCGCCACTCTGTCGTTCGCTGTTTTTTTTTCTCCTTTCGCTCTCTCTCTCTCTCTCTCTCTGTCTCTCTTGTTCTCTCTGCCTCCTTGTTTGATTACAGTTTAGCAGCTTATAAGTTTAATGTGTTCACCGGCATGTACATTTTACTAATAGCAAATACTTCTTGATACGTTCTCTGTCCATATACCCGTCGTTAGTTTTACACGTTTTAACTGCGCGAATTTAATACTGCGTTTTAGCACAACTCGATTCATGTCCATGGACCATACGCGTTTTCCCATATATCACGTCTTTCTCGTGGCATTCTCTTTCACTGATTGTGAGCAAGGATTAACTGCATGAAAAAGTGCGCTTCCCTGTGACAGGCGTCACCTAAACAAATCATTTTAAAGAACTGTGTAGTATTTAAAGTATTTTAACATCTTGAGTGAACAAATGTTGCAGTGCTCGTTCCCCAACACGGAAACTGTACACTGGATGTTGACAAGCTGTATTCAAACAGCATCGTCTAACAACACGTTCAAACCTATGGGAACGCCCCGTCTGTGGTCACTTCTGACTCGGGGCAAGCAGTGTAACGCTCTACAGATATTATCAGGTATCGGTGTATCGCAGATATGGCCTCCGATACCAGCAGCCCCGCTACGTCAGATACCATTCGATCGCGAGCGGTTTGAATTGTCAAAGGTTTGTGCGGCCTCTTCAGTCGCCATTTTATCTGCAAATAAGCCATCTCTTGGCCGAAAACAAACGTTGCGAAGTTTGTGGTAATCTGTCATCCTAGATAACTCTATTTTCTGCTTGCCTCTGCTGTCTACAGTTGGTATTACTAGTCACACCGCAAAAAAAACTATTAATTACGCAGTAATCAGAAGCACTCTCTTATAGCGTTTAAGAGGGCAATATTATAGTAGCAAATGAAAGCACTTCGTCGTCTGCCGTTGACTCGAGAGACTATAGCTTTCAGTGTTTCAATAGGAACAAAAACGCATATACTGCTATATGTGGCTACAAGTGTGCAAAAGAAATCAAGCAACGTATCAGGGTTAGCCATTTCAGTTTGCTTTTTCTGTGTGCCAAAATAAACTCTTACTAACGACAGTCAACACGCAACCTGAACTGACATTTCCAAATGTCAACACAGCTTAGTTTAAGTACACCCTGACTTAGCCGAGCGGGCGTATAGGGGAATCAATAATACTTTACCGTGTGTCCCAGCTAACCTTACAGTCGAGCTGCTCAACGAACAAAAGAAGATTTAGAAGACACGGTGCAAGATACAATTATGAGAGCTACGATGTTCGGTCGTCAGCGTTACGACAATTGAACACCTAAGGTCTTGAAATCGTATCCCGCACCGTGTTTCCTTAACCATATTTTTTTCGTTGAACACCTAGGCTAACGTTAGCTGGGACACCCTATATATAATGGAGCTAGTAGCATTGGGAAAGTTCATAAATCCCTTCGCAGCTTCATTTACGCTATACACCTACATTCCACCTGTTCTCTATGTTTGGTTTTGATGGCTAAGATTGCGACACTAGTCCAGCTGTCAGATATCAGCTAACACATAGAAAGAGCTACATTGTTAACTCGCTGAAAACCTTTTCTCAGCCAACGCCGCACCGACCCTGCTCAAGCTGCTCCATTTAGTCTTCTGTTGTTCAGAGCTCTAAAAGCGCCAGTCTAACGCGATATGTCTCAAGGCCATGTGCAGTGTGTGTAATTTTATAAGCCTCCATACAGTGGCGATGCCCGTAAGGTGTTAACATTAAGGAACACTTGAAGCAAAGATTTGGGGTAAGAAATGAAATGTTTCTCAAGAAAAAGACTCGTACGATGCACCCAGCGGCGTTTTAAAGATCCATTTTGCGCTTTGTTGCTGCAGAAGAAAGGGAGGTCTTTCT
Source organism: Dermacentor albipictus (assembly GCF_038994185.2). Classification (NCBI taxonomy): domain Eukaryota; kingdom Metazoa; phylum Arthropoda; class Arachnida; order Ixodida; family Ixodidae; genus Dermacentor; species Dermacentor albipictus. Next base: position 19,089,093 of record NC_091830.1, on the reverse strand, counting down.
GCTCGGTGTGTTAAAAAGAAGGGGAAAATGTGAGAAGCATAGCGTTCTAAGTGTTCACGCAGCTGCCTTTGTGCATGACTACAATCCCTCCGGACAAAGCTCATGCTCGTAAGTCTATGGTCACGTGACCCAGATATCCCTTTTTTGTTTTCTTTTCTTGCCGTTGCTCCTGTCCTCTCAGTTAATTTTTTTCTGTTTCTTCTCTCTCTTTTTTTCGTCTGCTCTTAATTCATGTGACAGACGTCTGCTCTTTTTTCATGCGACAGTCGCCTCCATTCAGAGCGCCGGCAGAAGGCACGCCGTCTGCGTGACAGGCGAACGCCCCCAAGCGGGAGGACGTTGGGCGATGTCACAAAGAATATTTCGGAGAGCAGGCGCAACAAGAAGACACTAGCGGTGATTTAGCCGAAAAATGTCGCTCGCAGCTCTTGAGATCTGGTCACGTAGCATTAACCAAAGCAATTCCACTTTTTTCTCCTCTTCTGTAGCTTCTTTTCATATTCTCTAGTCGACGTATTGTTCCATCGCGGCGTAAAGCAGATACTCTTTTCTCTTCTTTGTTTATTTAAATATTTTCGACTGTGACGCAGTCGCCAAGGCACCGAGATTCGAGTTTCAAGTTTATTTGCTTTAATAATACAATTTTCCTTACAAATGTGCAAGAATCTTTTAAGACCCATAACCAAGAGGCGTGGAGGCGTGTCTACCGCAAAAATACGTTACATTCTTCGACGCAGTTGTTCCGATAAAGAGACAATGAAATCCTCTAGTAAACAAACACTTTCTCGCCAATAACGACAAAGTACAAAGATACGCGAAAATATGCATGAAAGATGTCAAACCACGCGAGCATACAGGTTTATAATATGACGCAGTACGCACTTAAGGGCAAAGTAATAAACAGAACATGCATGTAAGTGAAGCGGACTGTGGCACTCTCTGTGCGGGCTTTCAAGAATGCTCTTGTGCCACAGCTAATATCGCATAATGTGGCCGCCTAAATCTAACTGCGTAAAAAAAACTAACCCCGCGAACCGAAACTTTTTTTTTTTCACATAAACGGGCTTTTCTGCGCATTAGTAATCAACGTACTTCAGCGTCCTTCCCGCGCACGAACGAAACTTCAATATGATCATTCCAACGTCGGTGTCAAATCACGAACTGCACCCTGCTTAGTTGTGCTGCCGGACGAAGCGCCAGTGTTACATTTGCCATGTGCCATCGCTTCCAGAAGCATCAGGTGAAATGGTACGTGTGCAGAACATTTGTCGAACGTCGAGTTTAAGATAGCTTTCAAAAGTTCACGCACAAAGGCCTGCCTCTGCGAGTTGAATGGACTCAAATGTGCACCGTTTATGTAAAACACTGCTTAGTGCCGTACACAGAAGGGCCCTCTCTCCCACTCTGCGATAGAAAACTCACATTCCACACTTCTTCATTTATTAGTACTCTGGGCTCCGCCGTGGCTATTACAAAGGTGGTAGAGCGGAAAATTAACACGTAGGGTGCTCTAGCTTTCGGTTTCAACTTACCTGTCATAAAATTTTGTCCTGTTATTTTGTACTTTACATTTACCTAGCCGGTTCTTGGCCAATGACTGGAGTGGGTAGGTGCCAGTACTTCCAAAGATCTACATGTGCTCTAACTGCACCAACAGCAAATACGTACGTTTCACCGCCAAATCATTAAAAGCGAAAGCAAGGGCTTAACACTCGCTGAATCTCATTGGACGGCGCTCTAACAGTTCCTCGGGGCGACAAAATGGCGTGAAGCAGTCCGCACGCGAGGCTACCTTGGCTACGCGGCAGAAACAGCACCCCCGCTACAGCAAAACCTCGCTATAACGTTGTTGGCGGGGTACGTGGATCAAGTGTACGCGACGAGCGATGTATAGTATATATATAACGGACAATGGCAGATGAGCGGCTATAGACTTACCAGTCGAGCAAAAAAGAAAGTAACCTGTTAATTCTCAGTTAAACGCACACCCAGACGCGTTTCATTTGCCAGCAGGTAGCAAAAAAAAATATCTGTGATATTCACTTGCCGCAGCAAGCGACGACGGCATCCTCAAACTCAGCAAGGCCGCGAGCCAATTTCTCCATCAGGCCGCACATCTGTTCGTATGACCCTCATGACGGTCAACACACCGGCCGCGTCGGATACGGATACGGATACGGATACGGATACGGCAACGTCGTCATCCGCGACGGCGACGTTGAAGCGCTAGAAGCTATGGGAGCAGGAAACACGAGGTGGCTACCATGAATAATAAACTATTCGTCAATGTTCTCAATAAATAAACCGAGATCACCCATATGTTTTCAACTAATCAAGCAAGAAGAGAATATGTTTTATCTTGCTTGCATTGTAATCATTTATAAGGAGCGATTTCGGTTTTATTATAACACTTTCGTAGGCCTAACGTGATAGCCTCAGGCTTGCACAAGTGACCGAACTTCTACCGCTGTCCCGATAAGATAGTGATAGGCGAGAAACACATTTAAAATATGGGATTGAACTCTTCATTCTGTACAAGGTTCATCCAGTTAGCTTCATTATGAACGAAAATTGATCTCATGAAGCGCACGTCCTTTTAAGGTTTTGCAAACACTTAATCGTATCTTATGCAAGTGCATCGCTATATAGCCGAGCTACTTTCAGACGCTTTACTATATTAAAGCTTAGCACTTCTGTACTCTCCTCTGTATCGGATGGATGCTCCTGTGTGCTGCGCCGGTTCCACTTCGTACAATGCGCTCTGCATTCTGAGGGTATGGTCGCTGCCCAATGCCAAGATATCTAAACACGTGGTTTCTTGCAGAGGCTATAGGAAGTGTTGAATTTCCATTGGGTGAATAGGAAAATTTCATGCTCGTTTGAAAGTATACATTAAGAGAAAACGAGGGGGGAAACCGGCCGTTTCGCCAGCTTGACGAGTTCTCAACTCCGCATGCGTGTATAGCGCTCCGGGGCCTCCATTTGTAACGATCCATTTCATTTTCCACTGTCATTGCCATCCGTTGCGCTGAACAACCGACGCTAGCGATAATGGTGGTGGTCGATTAAGTCAGTGGAGAACGGGAGACATTAATATTAAATAACATGAATCGCTACAAAATACCGCTCCGAACCACTGGTGGCGCCCAAGCCGATGAATGGACGAAATGAACAATTATAATAAACTCCAATAATTGGGTTCAAGCCTATAGTGAAGGGTAAAAATTAATAGAAAATGAAATGGGTCGCTACAAAGTACAGTTATCTTGATCGCAGCTTCACATGCTGCTTCTTTTTTTCTTTTTGGTCACAAAGCGTTTTCAATGTGCTCGCCCGTTTCTTATTTGTGGCTTGCAGTTAATGCGCTCCGCCGCCTGCTGCGCTGCTTATCATATCTTTATCTTATCTCTTGTCAACGCTGTTTGCCACCTGTTGCTTCTCCCTCTCTCGCCAACCTCCCTTTGTGCCCTGCCGCGTGCTGTTTTCATTGTCTGTCGCTTGCCTCTTGTGGGCGTCTGCCTCTGTCGCAGAGATAACGCAAGGACTCCTGTCGCCTTCGGCACTGGGCCAAAGCTACGCCATGAAAGACACCACGCTGCACGTGGAAAAGGGCCTTGTCTGTGGTCTGTCTGCTCGCCTATGTCACTCGCGGCCGCCGCTTGTTGCTTTTCATGCGAAAGCATTATGCGACCCCGCGAGGCAGAAAAGCCGGCGTTGCAGGCAATGAGTGGTACTAAGGAGCCATCGTCAGGGACGTCATCTGCGTCTTGTATGACGTCAGTAGTAACACAGAATTAAAGTGAGAACAAGTTAGAGCAGAAAAGCCGGCGTTGTAGTCAATGAGTGATACTACAGAGTCATCGTCAGGGACGACATCAGCGTTTTCTATGATTTCAGTAGTAATACAGAATTAAAGTGAGAACAAGTTAGAGCAAGGTGATTTGAGGTGGAGTTCAGTGAATTAAGGTGAAGTAAAGTGAGTGAAGGTGGATCAAGGTAGGTTAAGGGTAATGCAGATTACAGCAAGAAGGATTAAAGCGGATTAAGGTTGGTACAAATTAGAGCAATGTGGATTAAGGTGGGTTAAGGCTGGCTAAGGTGCGTTAAAGTGGATTAAGGTGGATTAAGGTTTGTACAAAATAGAGCAAGATGGATTCAGGTGGAGTTGTGAACGACACGTGACATTGTATGACGTCACGTATCGTAGACGTAACCAACTAATTAGAGAAGTCATAATGCTTTCGCATTCAAATCACGTAAGGATACTAGACTGACACATTTTTTTTTGCACACCGTGCTTAGAGCACGCTTGACGCTTGGGCGCGCGCTTAACACTTGAGCACGTGCTCAAACGCATGGAAGGCAGACACAAGGAGATACTTAAATGAGTACTAAATAGCAGCACCAAAACAGGTTGATCTGGCGTAGTATTCTTCTACGTATTCTTTCATTCATTTGACGGACAGAGATTGCTTATTAATCCTTTCTGGTTTAAGTTTTTTACCTAATGACCGTGAAATTGTGTAGGCGCATCTGATCTTTGTGGATCAAGTGCGCATAATATATAATTTCTGCAGGGAAAAATAAAGAAATGTAAAATTATCCCTGGAGTTTTTGGCAATGAATCGAATGTTTCTTCTCATGAGCTGCCAACAACTCAAGGTGTTGTAGGCCGCATGTGGTTTACAAGACTTCGAAATGCACAATCATAATGATGCGAAATGTGGCCCCAGAAGATTTGAAAAATTATTTCCGTGTCACTCAAAGTAGGTTTCATGCATTAGGCAGCAGGCTGTACAAAAGCTGCGCGGCGCGGCACCCTTTACGCGGCACCCTTTACCCTAACCTCGACAAAAGCTTTCCGATACCTTCGTTCATATATCTGTATCTATATATATCTATCTCACCTATCTACCTATATCTCGCTTTACCCAAGCCTTCCTCCATAATATCTCTACATATCTAATCTATCTGGCCATAGAGTTTCTCACTATAACGCCTAGAGGGTAATCTGGCGCCACCGTCTATGGGAGTTTCTTAGCGGGTCACCGTGCCGTCATGGGAATGATGGTATATGTGTCTGCGAGGCTCGTGTTGGCTGGTGTTGTAAGAGGCTTCGTCTAAAACGTAGATATGGCTACGCAAATAACGCGTTCTCAAAGTAAAATCTTTATAAAATGTTTCCATTCACGCATATTACATCTTTACTCACACACTATGCATGACCAAGCGAAGAAAAGCAAGAACAGACGGCCAATTGTTTCAAAGCGAGCGCGAACCTTGTCGTCTGTCCTCCAACTTTAGCCGCCCGCTGATACTTTTTACGTAACATGTAGTCATACACACAATAACAAGTTCTCATAGTTAAACAAAATATGTTTTCGCGTAATAATAAAGCTAAAACAGCTTTTCACGTGCTGTTCTAGTAGAAAATGAGTCATTGTGACAGACGGAACGGTACTTGCCAAGCGCGTCTTCAAGGCGTCCTGTCTCTACGAGAACGTTGCCAATCCGAATCCACAATATACCGGCATTCCCATGCATACCACAGCACAGCAGCGCCAGATTTCCCTCTAGGTAATGTAGTGAGAAACTCTATGTATCTGGCTACCTCTCGCTTTCTGCCTCTCTCTCTCTCTCACCACCGCCACCGTCCCGCGCTGTCATGCTCACTGGTCGCTCCCTTGTGCCCCCGCGGCCAACGCAGCGCCCATCGGCAAGCTCAACGGCATGGCGCCGGTCAACGTGCTGCCGACGACGAGCGACGAGCCCACGTCGCCGGTCATCGACTGCGTGCTGACGCCGTGGTCTCAGTGGGGGCCCTGCTCCAAGACGTGCGGCAACGGCCGCCGGGAGCGACGGCGCATGATCAAGCTGAACCCGCAGAACGGGGGCAAGGCGTGTCCCAAGCGACTGGTCCAGAGACGAAAGTGCAAGGAGAACCCGCCGTGCCGTAAGCACTGCGTTCGTTAATTATTGTTCGCCCCGATTATTCACCGCCGACAGAAGCTTTTCTCGACGCAAATGAGTTGGGCTTCCCATAGGGAGACTCAACGTTGACGTGGAGCTTTCTTTTTGGAGGCAGCGTCTTCTTTGCTGACTTCACGTGAATTTGGGGTATCTGGGATCTGGCTATCTTGTAACCTGTTAACACAGCGGTCGATTTCTTTACTGTAGTGTGCCGTACAAACCTGAAAAAGATATCAAAATGTAGGTCTCAGCGAGACAGCAAGTGATAATTATAGCAAAGCAGGTGAAATTAACCGCACGGCCGTAGTTAGCGTCACTACAGTAAAAAATTACCCACAATACATCGTAGGCTGCGCTATCTCTGCGATCAACCCTTCGCATCTATTGGTAAAAAAAAGTAAAGGCGTGTCAACCAAAGTCCACGCAGAAGAAGACAATTTCGACGTGCATGCTCGTAAAAAAGAGGAAGAAACCGAATGAAACAAACCCGACATGAGTAACGGAAATAGAGATTCCGGGGGAAAAATTTTTAAATGTCAGATCTGACAATAGAACGGAGAAGATAATGTGAATAATTCCAAATTATCGCGAAATTGTGCAGAATTGCATCGCCTTTATTGCCCCTATTTAAGCACCTACATATACCATGTACGTTAACCTTGGCCGGTATAACGTATTGCTCGGACTCTGTCCATTTGGGCGTAGCGCCCACCCATATGGGCTGGACTCGAACCATTCTGACCTATCATGGAAGGCTAATGGCCTATTTCAAATAAAAACAGATTGGAATAGTTTTACGTTATACCGGCCCTTCTTACGCGTCGACTTTGGTCGACATATTTTTTTTTAATTGCGTGCATTGATGTTTTCAATTAATTATGGTCTGCAGCAATATTTTACACCGTCACCTTTCGTTCCCGTTAACACTCCTATAAACTCGCTCTTATCGGGATTCCTAAAAGGGACAAAAAAGAGTGGTACCAAATATTTTTTTTTAAGTTTCAAGTTAATTCATCATACCTTGGTGGTGAAGTTTAGTTCAGGAAAGTTAACACAAATTGTGTGCAAACGCTGTACACCCCCTTAGCCAAAGATTAGTAGTGGGCCGTTCTTTCAAGAACAATTTCGAGAACACTCTTTAAGGTTTGAATAACAGCTCGAGGACAGCGGAGTGGACAGAAGAGAGAACAAGGTGCTCTGTTCTCTCTTCTGTCCCTTCTGCTTTCGTTGAGCTGTTATTCAAACTTTAAAGCATGCTTTACCAACAAGCTCAATCCTAAGCCCTTCTTGATTACTTTTCTTCAAAGAACAGCTTAAATACCTCCTTTTTCACTTGTTAGACCTGAAGACCTTGCTTGCTAGCGCAAGAAATAAAGGCCAAAGTGTTTCCGTTTTTGAACGCCTTGCCAGAAACGCAGCGTTGGTACGGACTTCACAAACTTCCAAATCTGTTCGCTCTGTTTGGGAAGTTTACGTGCGCGACATTTCTTCGAAATTTCCTACGTCGACTGTCTGGTTATTTTCCAGTGCAACCGAGGCACAGTTGAATACTGCATGTCGTCATTTTAGTGCAAGAAATTGAATGTGGCGTTGCCACCCCTCTCTAATCTTTATGCCCGTTTTCTAGCTTAACGATCCCCGAATCACAGTAAGACTGACTTTTCTTTCTGCATTCGAGAAAACGTAACTGAGTGAATGCTCTTTTTATTTCAATTCCATCGCTGCCTCAGCGGAAACAAAGGAACCGAGAAAAGGTATGCCTGTGTGGTCGATGTGGTGTCCAGAGCTTATTCTCTGTTATAATGCCGATTTATCCGACATGCCTTCAGGGAAAAAAGATCGCAACAAAGGTGAGCCCCTTTAGAATCTGCCCTTCCACAGAGACCTGTTGCACAAACTACTTTTGTAGCGTCTCACTGCTGATAAGTTGCGCTCGCCTAAGCGTTTATATCTGTGTCACACGAGGGTCGCAATTACGGTTGGCCCGTATTTGGATGTCCTGCTTTTATTCGTCGCCGCCGGAATGCATTGAAGGTGACGAGCGCGAAAGGTGTTCAGATAAGAAAGAACGCGAGATGCGCGTTATTCAGCTGGTAATTACATTTTTTCACGCATTGAAACAAAAAGAAAGTTCTATGAGCAGAATTATCCAACACGAAATCTATTGGCGGATTTCAAGCGGGGGAATACACACACCCATTACGTCTCGGCACTCTCTTTAACAGGAAAGGAAAAGAGACTATATTCTCTCTGGTACGACATTTAGTCACTTTCGCAACTGTGTGTGGTACATCTCTAATCATTGATCATTATTTTCAATCTCTTAAATGCATTTAGATTTTACGCAACCGTGAGAAACAATTGCCTTCGCAATGCCTTTCTATTGCGGTAGCAACTATATGCAACTCCCGGCGCATTTCTGCCGTCGGCGTCGTCGTCGCCGTCAGGTTTCGTATAAAGTCCAAGGGCAATAGAGAGTTTTAGCCCAGCGGGTTTACGGCCAGCGGAGCGGAGCGGGCGAGCGGAGACGCGACTGCGCATGCGCACCACGCTGAGGCGGCCAGCGGTTTTACGGAGCAGCGTTTACGCCCGCTGGAAAGCACTCCCCAGCGGAGCGTATACGCAGCGCGCGAGCGTGCGTAAGGGCGCGCGGGCGTGTATGGGAAATGCTAGACGGCAGCCGCGAACATGAACGCCGGCAGTTCTGCATCGAAGACGGCGACTGCCGCGCTGACCCGTACATTAATACTCAGTACATTATTAACAAATAATCCACTGAGAACATGTAATATATCTTTATTCAACATTTCTTGCATAATAAAAGCAAGCGTAATTCAATTTCATTTCTCAGTAACTCCTATTCGAACCACTAGGTGGGGCAGCAGAGCTCCCCGCTCTTTACCCCGCTCGAGCGGGTGATCCGCTGGGCTAAAATTCTTTTTTCGCGAGCCGCTCCGCTCCGCTGGCCGTAAACGCGCTGGGCTAAAACTCTCTAATAAAATCGTCGCCGCGCGCCGTATGCTGTGTGTGCGAGTGAAAGCTTGCGAGGGTGAGCCGGCTATCGCGGCTTAGTCTCGCGCACGCAGCGGAGGAAAGCGGGGAGGAAGCGCGCCGCCTTCCGTCGCGCGCAAGGCTTCTGGGGGAGGGTACGGAGAGGGGGGGAGAGGGGGCGCCATCTACTCCGGGCGGCCCGGGCGCCCGCGCGCATCCGGCCCGACCACTGTATCTTGAAAGCGATCTGCGACGAGTACAGAGTCAGCGTTGCGCTGTGTTTTCGCGGCTTAGTTCGCGTTGATGCGAGCGACAGCACGAAGGTCGATTCGCTCGCTGCCGCTGCCGCGTTCCCTCACTTCAACGTTGTGACAGCGAGATTCCGCGGTTATCGAGTGAGATGTGCTCGTGTTGGCTTGTGCGCACGTGGCACCATGCTTGTTAATTCAGTCAGCATGCCTATGTTGACACCGATACGGCCGATAAAACTACCATACCTACTTCGTATAGCTGTCCACTAATTTGCCATCGTTACCGATGCTTCGCCTTTCGGGCGAAAACTGCGAGATTTTTTTTTTTTTCGCTGTGGTCAGGAACTGACTCGTTCGTGAACTGACTCTTGGCCCCACTTTGTGTTCTCAACTTCCAGCGGTGGACTGCATGCTGACGCCGTGGAGCGAGTGGCGTCCCTGCTCCAAGACTTGTGGGCCAGGTGCAGTGCAGGAGCGACATCGCACCATCAAGCGGCACCCGAAGAACGGCGGATCCAGCTGTGACGCCACTTTCGAACGGCGCTATTGCACGCTGCCACCGTGCGACTACCGCCGACGCTAGCCACCGGGAGGGCCGCTGGGCCATCCCCCCCGCAGCGGGACGGCGCACTAACATGGTCAGTGCAATCATGTCCCATAGTGCAAAGAAAGGGTAAGGCGTGCCAGACACGGACACAAGAGATAGTCTTCGGTTGATATTTGGCGTTCGTGCTGTCCACTATACTTCTCTCCTCTTGTGTCCGTGTCTGCGCACGCCTGAACCATTCTTTGCATTATGAATTCTTACCAACTAGCTCAGCTTTCTGTTGTTCTAAGCAATCATGTCGCAACTCACAAGCATCATGTGCCTTACAAAAGAACTGCAACGCCAAATGTACACAGAAGAAAAGTAAACACTCGTAAAGCATCTCAAAATGGTTTATGCACACAAATGGCGTCATAAGACACTACTAAGCTTTGCAATTATGCGATGAAAATCGCCGCGTACGCGGTGTCTACGGCAGCTTCAGCAGCAGATGGCAGTTTCCCTCCGTTGCGTTTAGAGGGCGTCAGTTGTTGTTGTGCTGTGCCTTTGCACGTGTACAGAGCGCAGAAGAGGTAACGGAAGAACCAAAGCAGGATGTTTGATCTCATGGTCATCCTGAATTGTTGTGCTGGTTGTCGTTCTTTGCATGGCCTAACATGTATATTGCTTTAAATACTGTCATGGCATTGTACACAGTTACCGTATCCACCGGTTCCGCCAATAAGAGTTGTTCGTGAGTAGCGTGACGACATATGCTGTTTTCAAGGTAACGTTTTATTAGGCCCATTTATGCCAAAGTTGAACGTTGAGGAATCTCTGAAAGCAGTTGACTGGACGCTGTGTCGCCGGTGTCTGCAAACACTGTCTTTGTCTGTTCGCAGTGCCAAACCGAAAGTTACCTGGTACGAGTACTTCAAGACGCCACCCGACACGACTGCACACATATCGCCTGGGCCTTCGACCTCTATCCAGTTTCTCTCTCGACCACCACGCACACTTCACGAATCGACCACCGTTTCTGCTGTCACGCTGCTGCGTAGTGCTGCCATAGAACGCTGCTCTTAGACCGCAGAGCTCTGTAGGCTTACTCGAATTCAGTTGTTCCCTTGAAGATGCATCTCTCAACGCTGGTTAGCGATGTTTTGCTGTTTCGAAGATAGCTAAAGAAGAAGAAAACGGTGCTGAGAAAAACCTGCTCCATGGCATCAAGCTCCTTCTCGCCGACTTGCACTACTACACTACTGCTGCTGCTACTCATCTACTTTGCACAAGGTCACCGCACCACGTGACTCCTGCTCCGCGCGCTCGCTGATTTCGCTGTTCCTTTCATCTTTTTTGCCAAAGTCGGCGCGACGCTGTAGATAGACGTAAGGCTGCTTTTTAGGGCACAATCGCGTTTCACTGATCGTGGAATTGCGCCTACCAAAGAACGACGTCGAGTGTACGTGTGAACAGAACGACGAGCTTCCATGTACATGCGAGGCTCGGCGAAAGCCTGGCAGAACTGCCTCAAAAACTGAGGCCAGAACAATAATAAGCGAGCGGGGCTGCTGCCGCTGCACGCTCTTGTTCGAAGTAATTGTTAGTAATAATCCAGTGTTCGTATAAAAGAGTGTACGCCGTTGTACAAAGAGAGCCCCGGTGAAGTTACGTGTTATGATCATTAAGAAACCTCCTCGTGTGCTTACTAATAGCTCGTGCGTTATGTCGTTAGGCTTTCCGAGCTCTTCGAGCGTGCGTTGTAAATATTTCTTGCAGCAATTTGCTGGTCCGAAAACGAGATCGTTACAGGCTGACGGCCGATATAAGTTCCTCGACAAGCGTATGTCACGTGAGCTTCCCGTTGAAAAAAAGTAAGGCGCGAAGAAACGCCTACCCTAATTTCTGCATATCTCCTAAACTACTGTCTCAGTGCCAATGCTTCGGGAAAGAAGAATGACCTCGGCATGTTGCAGTACCGCAAGGCTCAGTCTTTATGATGGACTGGTCAGATAGATATCTGATCGTTGTTAACACTGTTGACATGACAGTACATATTTACGGCTCACTTCTTGAAGCATCTAAATAAAGCAGGAACCCTTTGGACAGGCAAGTTTTGACTATATTCAGCGATGAAACGCCTTCGACACAAAACTACATATGCTCTTTCGCACGAGGTTCGCACGCCCGGCTTTTTCTTGAGAAATGCTCTCCGGTCGCGTCACAATTGTTTATGTTTGATGAGAATTCTTACGTTGCTGAATGGTTGAGGAAGACTAAGATCATTTCACAAACCTGTTAGCTACTACGCTCAGAACTTAAGGTTTTCCCACTTCCTACGAGAACGCCTCTATGGAATATACAGGCGTGCTGAAGTCAAAGTACTTTGTCATCATCTAATAACAACTGGGCTTCAATGAGCCAGTAGTCAAAAGGTTTTTTTTTTAGCCCTTTCTGGAGACACGTGAAGCAAATCTCCGGAGGCACGAGATACGGGTTGACATCCTTATCTTACTTGGAGCTCATGACCTGGTGTTACCGGCCATTAGTCAAATCGATTCTATACATTTTATATTGCAAATTATGAATGAATTCACATCTTGTGGTCCCACTACTGCCTTTCGAAAAAATATTTACGTTTCGGTTGACATCTTACTATGGGGCCTCTCAACAAATTGTAGCACACTGGGATATGGGACAGCATTAACGAGTTCTTCACTGTTCAACTTTTCACCATGAAAGGAATGTGAAGGGGGAAAAAATTGACGACCCGTACGAAATAACACGTCTGTGCGTGACTTCCCAAGAGCTCCGGCGGAAACGTTTTCATCGAAAGCTTATATCGTGCGCCTCAATTCAAAAACGAAGAGGCTGAAAGCAAGAACTTAGTTGCCGCAAGGTTATCCCTCGGTGTGCCGCATTACTTTCAAAAACGTGCAGTCCTGCGGCTCATTCGTAATTCACGAGACGCTGCCGGACGCTTCGCAGACCACATCTAAGCTTTGTGCCAGTAGCATTTGTCTCTGACGTACCCGTCGTAGAACTTGCAGCACTGCAAACGTCCTCCCACTGTTTCCCCGGTGTTCTCTGTATTCTGTATTCTAAGTCCCGTCGTTCATGGCATGGCCCTGGGATGTCTCAAGCCAAAAAGAACATCGGCCGCTTTGCCCGGTCATTGCCATTTCCACGTCTTCCGAGCGCGCCTTCGAAGGTGACCACAGCTGTTTTCGACTTGGTCAGAGGCAGCTAAGAAAAGAAGGCTTCTTTTTCAAGCGGCCCTTTCGCGTCTCAGCATTTATCTATCTCTTTCTGTGTGTATACATGTTTATCCTGTAAACGCAACTGAACTAAACAATAGGTGGTGCCTTTATGAAAACGAGAAAAAAAAAGATCATTCGCATCCTCGTTGCCCCGTTTGAGTTCCTCAATATTTTTTTCTCTTCCCTTTGGTGGGGTTGTCAAAGTTGCGCGCAAGGGCCTCTCAGAACCATGAAGGTCGGACAGATTTTTGACGCTCAGGGGTGCTGTGTTGCGCGAAGAGCTATCGTGCAACTTGGCCTCCCAGCTGAGGGCACAGCGAACTGCATACACTAAGGTGTTTCGCATCAAGCAAAGAATCAACAGAGATCGCTTGACGCAGCCAGAAAAAAAAAGAATCCTCGAAATTAAGATAATTATTTTGCACGCGCAAGTGACTTTCGTTTGTGGAGTAGTTGACAAAAACAAAAAAAGCTTTTATCAACGGCAAATGTCAGCTACGTCTGCGCAGCACCCAGCCCAAGTTAAATATAACGAAGTAGACGGAACGCCAGAACTGTATCGTTAAATTGGCAACATTTGAAACATTCGTAAGAATAAGATAATGTTTATTCCAGAGCAGAGCAGCTGGCGCCGTCTGGTAGAGCCGGCGTTAACCTTGCTGTGCTAAGACACATCAGCAGGCTACCTGGTACCGTGAAAGAAAAGCAATCTCCCTCACGCTGTCAAGACGATTTGCTGACTGTAACAACACGTGAACAAAATCTTGAGGTATTTAACACAACAGGTCACCTATGAGCATGTAACCCATATTTTCTCCGGAAACTTCTTTAAATTAGGATACATTGAGATTATTTCATTCCTCCGGGGCTTTCAATCCATTACGCTTTATGCGTATGTGTCAAAAATGGAGAGCACTTATTTTGGTTTAAAATGTCCTATGTATCGTTTCGTTAAAACTAGGTTTCATGCTCTTCGACATTTTAGGTCGATGCTGAATTGCGCATTCTTTATCGGCAAAGTTGAATATTGCCTCCACTCCAGTATAGCCTCTCGCATTCCTATAGGATCAAGCCGATCTCCCGAGGTTCTTGAGGTTGCTGCGAAGGCCTTGTTTTCTCTGTGTGTGGTGTTTAGTAACTTTAGTCAGAACGATCGTAGCAGATGAGTGTCGTGGTTTCGCATAGCTTTCGAAGTGGTGTCACTGTTATCCTGTTGTGAAGCAAAATGATTATTTTCCTGTCCGTTTGCCCAGCGCTCGAAGATTGTATATCCTGTCGCACAACTCTCGACGACATCGGACGCGCTGAGACGCAACTTCTTGTCTCGTTATTTTTTTTTCCGAGTCCTAACGGTTTTCTCGGGACGGTGCCCGAAGCACTGGAACATGTGTAGAATTGAGGCACAGTGTAAAATTTGCTTGCAAACATTAGCTAGGAGAGGTGAGTGTCAAAATAACATCAAAATAGCACCGCCGACTAGCGTGCTTTACGATGCATACTTACATAGGTGCAATTTTTTGTTGAGATGCCATGTCTCCACTCAACTTGTGTTCATTGCAAGATCACATTTTCGGGAACTGAGACGTGATTTGTCATTCACAGAACGAAATTTCAGAAATCGTGGTTAACACGTTGAACTGAAGTAACCCTCCTCTCGACGTTGTCTTCCTTGCGTCAGCAAAAGCTTTCGAAGAAAAAAAAAGCACCAGCCCCACAAAAGAAATAACGACTAAGTTGTCACTTGAAAAAAAAATCACCTCAGGGTTACGCTGCGAGTATGCCGAAGTTTCTGTTGCAACAAGCGCTTGACACTGGTGGTTGTGCCAATTTTTTTCTTACGTTGTTTCTTGTCGTCCTGTCTATGCCTAGCCAGAGCGACTGTACAGTTAGATCGTTGTTAATCAGATGCAATATTTCATAAAATAAAATTTCTCTTCGAGGAAAGAAAGTGTGATGACTTTTTTGCACCGCTGGTCTGGAAAGCGAGTTTGTAACGCTCACTAGCGTTGCAACTCGTGAGACTTGCTTCGCTTGCTTATTTATTGAAGAGTTGCGGATATTACGGGTATCACTCGATAATTTTTTGTACCCGCAACACCAACACAGCACGCACCGCGATATATCGCCTTTAAGTCGACATTTCTGGGTCTCCTGCCACCGATCTCCAACTCCGAGCCTCAATACCGATGCCTATACTCCTTAGTGTCCTTGTGTTCCACAATCAACGTATCATCCTCAAATAACATCAAGTCATTTGATGTATTCACAATCCTTAAAGTGAGTTCTTTCTAATGAGTGTCTGTAGTGTGCATGGCGGTAAGTGTAGCGGATGTACTGGAGAACCACCATCACGGTAAGCAATGTGCATTTACCTACACCTTCCACTCCATTAGGAGTTAATTACCAAGGAGCCATTAGGGTGCATTAGTAGTTCAAGCACGCGACTTACGACGGATACGAAGAGTAGGTGTTCGGAATTGTAGTGCAAACCACGCGATGCACAAGGCAGAGCAACCGGAGACTGACCCCCATATGCAGAGATGCAACTTAAGTCGAAGCACATGCTTGACTTGATTTAGATGACGCCTGGCGTTAACGTGCCCTAAGACGCTCACTGCGTTTCCTTCGGCGCGTTCCCGATAGGCGTCACTCGGATCAAGTCAAGCATGTGCTTCGACTTAAGTTGCATCTCTGCATACGGGGGTGACTGTCGTTATTCTTCTCGCCACACGCGCGCGCACTCTCTAAACTTCATCCTCGCCAGCGCTCAGGCAATACTGGTCATTAATAGCACTGGGGCGCCACCACAGGTACACTGCCTATAAAGACGGAGCCGTACCATTGGACATGTTTCAGGACGCTGGCGAAGGGTGTCGTTGGAAACGCAACGGCTTCATCTGCTCCTATAGGGCTGAGTTGCACAGGCAGGGGAAGGTGGCACGCCCTTGGTTAACCTCCTTACCTTTCCCTCTTTTGTTTCTTTATTTATCTCTCTCTCGCCCTGTCTGCCTGTATAACTCGAGTCTAGGATCAGATGAAGCACTACACTATAATGTAAACGGGAAGAAATGGACTTAAACGCAGCAGGCAGATATCAGGCTTGCGGTGGTATAGGTTTCAGGAAAGCATGTTTCAGACGGTCGACGGACGCGACATCGTCACCACTCTTGAATATGTAGCGCGAAAGTCTTTTCGCCACGTGAAACCACGACGTAGCGAAAACTACACGATGGAGAAATGTAACGGAACCGGATATTGTCTGTCCTTATTTAAGGTCTCTATATGTAGACCTTACATCCCCTGCGGCCCATACATCACCGCACAGCTCCGAATCCTGTCGACTGCGCCATTGTAAGCGAGAGAAGCAGACAAGAGGCCGTCCCTGCAATCGCCTACTTTCCTCTTACGTCTTCTTACGCCTGCCGTGCGAGCGACTACGCCCAAGTGCCGTTTCTTTCTTCATTACACTAGATATATAAAGAGATAAGTTTTATCTATAGGAACCTTATCTTTATTCCCCACCCCCCCTCACGCACCCTCTAAATGCCTTCCTCGCCACCGCTCAGTCGATATTTGTCGTCACCGGCACTGGGGTAAAACCACACCACCAGTAAAGACCGGAAGCCTTGCCAACAAAAATCTTGGAGCGTGGCAAGCAGCTCAGACTACGCAAAGGGAGGACAAACGGACAAGGCACGCCGCTGTGCTTGTCGTGCCAGTTCCTTCTCCTTTTCTGTCGTGTACCGTCAACGCCTCTTAGACAAATTCATCATCATCATCATCAGCCTGGTTACGCCCACTGCAGGGCAAAGGCCTCTCCCATACTTCTCCAACAACCCCGGTCATGTACTAATTGTGGCCATGCCGTGCCTGCAAACTTCTTAATCTCATCCGCCCACCTAACTTTCTGCCGCCCCCTGCTACGCTTCCCTTCCCTTGGGATCCAGTCCGTAACCCTTAATGACCATCGGTTATCTTCCCTCCTCATTACATGTCCTGCCAATGCCCATTTCTTTTTCTTGGTTTCAACTAAGATGTCATTAACTCGCGTGTGTTCCCTCACCCAATCTGCTCTTTTCTTATCCCTTAACGTTACACCTATCATTCTTCTTTCCAAATTAGACAAATTAGTGCACCGATTCCCACATTCTAAGATGATTGTTCACCATCTCGCTCAGCTGTGTGAGCCTTGCGAGCGTTAAATATCAGTCGGGCCAGCGCACCACCCATCGCAATAGCTAAGTGACCTTGGCGTTCGGCTGCTGAGAACGAGGTCGATGGTTCGATTCCTGCCAACAGCGGCCGCGTTCCAGCAGAGGCGGATTACAAAAAAAAAATTAAATGCGCGTTTGGTACGGTTTGAGCGCACGGTAAACGCGCACACGTGGTCAAAATTAATCCGTAGCCCTCAACGATGGCCTTCTTTGATATTGCAGGGTTGTTTTGAGTCATTAAACTCCATCAACCAACCACGCATGCGACGAAACGATGTCGGTAAGAGCGATGTATGTGCCATGAATTCTGCTCTATGTGTGTGTATACCCATACCGAAGTATCTTTTTTTTATTTGGGGTTTTACGTGCCAAAACCACTTTCTGATTATGAGGCACGCCGTAGTGGAGGACTCCGGAAATTTCGACCACCTGGGGTTCTTTAACGTGCACCTAAATCTAAGCACACGGGTGTTTTCGCATTTCGCCCCCATCGAAATGCGGCCGCCGTGGCCGGGATTCGATCCCGCGACCTTGTGCTAAGCAGCCCAACACCATAGCCACTGAGCAACCACGGCGGGTTGACCGAAGTATCTGTTTTCTGACTCCAAAGACGAATATCTAGAAAAAAAATACACTTCGACAGCGAATTCAATACCGCGTATTTTTTTTTTACTTCCCAATGAAGTAGGATACAAAAGTTACTTGTGGTCCGTTTGTTTAAAATATATTACGACAACCGTACGTTCGCACAGCAGAGAAGCTTGTAAATTATTAACTTAAAGTAGCCTTATCTGGCGCAGCACGGAAATAACAGTGATAAAACAAAGCAACAGCACGTATTGTGTTGTATTGGCTGAATGAGCTATTTGTGATAACTACAGCACCGAACTCTGGTTACAAAGGATCATCATCATCATCATCATCATCATCATCAGCCTAGTTACGCCCATTGCAGGGCAAAGGCCTCTCCCATACTTCTCCAACTACCCCGGTAATGTACTAATTGTGGCCTTGTTGTCCCTGCAAACGCAAACACAAAAGATACAAACATGTTAATTGGGAAAAGACAACAAAAATTCATCGACGATTACGATACTCCTAATGCGAAAGTTGAACCCAGCTCTATACGTGTTTTCGTTCCGCGATATATTGGTTGGCGCGGACAATCTGTCTCGTGCGGCACGTTACAAACGGAGGGAAGTGCGGCGCCACTGCCTCGCCAATCGAGAGACCGCGAGAGGCAGCGCGTGGGTGAGGCGTGGGCGCGATTCACATCAGTCGCCGCAGACGGACTTCCGCTTTATGCAGCGCTTTGTTTCCATATATGGTATCGGAGTACGCGCCTGCCGCATGCCATCGGTGAAGAGACGACGGAGCGCTACATGTCTGGCGCGGCACTGCGCTTTTCTTCTCACGCTTTCGCTGCACCCTCCTACACTTTCCTCCTCGCCTTCGTTCGGTCACACCGAGGGACGTCAACGCTCAATGCAAAACGGGCGCCTAAGTGCTGCGCTCTAAAATAACTATGCCTGAACTTAGAAAACAAATTTGTAGGCTGCCTAAGGGCGAGACATTCTTCTTGAATGAATGGACATCGTTGAAAGAAAAAAAAAGTTTGCTGCGTCGTGCGTTTGCTCAGGAAGTGCTGCCTCTGCAGCTCAACAAGTACAACTTTCCTGCAGCCGTCGCCACTTGTGTAGTTCTTTCTGCCTATGCACTCGAGTAAGTGTTTTGTTATCCGTTAAGTCCACAGACGCCAATATTTCGGAATATCGAATGCAGAATTATGGAAACGAAAACCAAGCCCTATTTCATTTATACTTGAAATTGAAATATTAGTTCGCACAAACCTTATAGCTATAACATAAACAGGAAGTGAACTATGCTTTGTGGAGGCCAAAAAATGAACGCAATGTATGAAGGAGATGTTCACAACATATCCAGCCAGCGCACAAAGACCCAGGAAGACTTAAGGACAGAATAAAGGGCCCACCGCTTGTGTGACCTTCACACTTGTGTGAACGCTGTCAAAGTGTGAATGCGGTCCTAGTGCGTCCTTCACACAAGGACATCCTTCTGTAAAGGACGCACAAGTACCGCATTCACGTTTTCGCACAAGTGTGAAGGACGCCAAGCATCGATTTTTCTCTCTCTTTTTCATTCAGCGTGAGTGTTTGTAGACTGTGTCCTGGTATGTCAAGGACATACAGGTACAAGGACCCTACTCATGCACACTCGCCCCAGCACTTGCTTTATCAAAACCTACGACGAGTATGGACATCCGGGCTAGTTAGTATGGTGACACGATAAAACATCGCGAAGGATAAGCACAAACTTAGTGTCGCTTGCTTGAGCTGTTTCGAAAAACAAAACTCACAGGGGGGCGAACCTCCATAGTGTTGCCCGAGCCTGTCACTGCTTAGAACTTCGCACGTGCGAACTGTATTCTTTCTCTATCACCAAACAAAACCGTAGCATGTTCCACATCCCGCCGACGAGTTCTCTTCACACGCCGAGGTCGTCCCTACACCTACTACGCAGTTTTCTATCCAATTCCGTTAATCATCGGCGAGAGACGCATGCGACAACCTGGTGACAACGGAGAATCTACGCTTGCACTTGGACAGCGAGCGCCTGTCGGGCTCGGTGTCTTCACCCGGGCACTTATCGCCGCCTCCGGCAAAGCTGACGTTGCCACGAGCGGGACTGGGCGACCCCATCGAAGAGGCAGCGCTTGATTGACCTCTGGGTCTCAGTGCTGCCGTCGCAGAGGACGCGCGGTCCACTTCGTCTGACCCCAACAGGTCGAATTGGGCCGCCTCGAGTCGCTTGGCTTGCATGAGGTCGCGCTTGGACATGGGGTCCCGTTCCATGTGCACAGAGGCCTGCACGAAATGATTGCTTTTTACGCTTACAAACAGCTCCCGAGAGACTTCTGGTTAAGCCTTCCGGAACAACGCAAGTTACAGCAGTCTACGAAAGTATGTAATACTCGAGATGGCACTTGTTCTGCTGGACAGTTGTAATGATTGACAAGTGAATTTCGCTGAGCATTAGGCACCACAGGAAAGCTGCGTACAGTTCGACGCATAGGATACGTTCCTTGTATTTGAACACATCAAGGACCTGTGCATACAGCATCTCATCGGACAAAATGCTCTTCTTTCTTTGGCTAACTTAAGTTTGACTAAAGTATGCACGACCTGAAATTTTCCGGGTTGATGAAGACGCTGCTGCCACAGGGCGGATAAAAGGGTCTGCACAGCTTCGCCAAATGTTGTTGAGGAGTAATAATATTAACCTAATAATATAATGTAATAATATCCGCAATAGGGGTGCTCTGTCTACTGTAACTAGGATCGCTAACTGTAAATAACACTTATAAACTAGGATCGTCGCCGTTGCAAAATGTTACAAAATACAAATATATGAGAGTTACAATTACTAATAATCTATCTTGGAACATTCGCATTGATAACTTACCCGCCTTTCTTAAACTCTGCTTACTCAGACACAATACACGGAACGCCTCATCTAGTGTCAAACGTTTCAGCTACGCGTCATGTATTCGGCCTTAAGTTTAATATGCATGTGTAGTCTGGAGTCCCTATACTAAACCAAACGTTTAAAAAAAACTTCGAAGAGTAGAGACACAGCGGTTCAGTTTTATTTATTCTGAATTTCCACAATTAGATTCGCAGTGACAACTCATAGTTACGATTACACTCGCTCGTATTACGCAAAAAAAGCGCATTGATTTCATTTTTTTCACTACTTAGTAATAACTTAAGTATTCAGTCACTTAATGACCGGTGGCTACAGCGCTATGGCCTTAAAGTCACTCACGTGCATCAAAGCGACGTAAGAGGTATTTTTTTTTTGCTTTGAATTGTTTTTCCTATAAAATTGATTTCTTCCGTAAACTACAGCAAAACGACGACAACCCTTACGCCGCACCATACCATCACCTTTCTTCTTCTCCTGCCTTTGAGGTACTGACGTTCGCAGCTCGTATCGTTGACGTTGCCGTACGCTTTGTGGTTGTCAAAGGCAAGCTTACAGGCGGCTTCAGCGAGTGCTGCGACCATCGAATTGCTGTTGCATGCCGCACTCTCAAATTCATTTAGACCCCTCGCAGCCACCTAGCTGGCAGCATCATGGGCTATTGCCGAATCGTTCTAAAGCGAATAGCTTTCTTTGCATCTTTCGCTCGTTCTCGTGATTTGCGGTGGCCGGTGGTCGTTGGTCGGTGGTTTGTGGACTACAGTCGGTGGTTTGTGGTCTACGGTAGGTGGTTTGTGGTCTACGGTAGGTGGTTTGGGGTCTACTGTCGGTGGTTTGTGGTCTACGGTCGGTGGTTTGTGGTCTACGGTCGGTGGTTCGGGGTCTACGGTCGATGGTTTGTGGTTTACGGTCGGTGGTTTGTGGACTACGGTCGGTGGTTTGTGGTCTACGGTAGGTGGTTTGTGGTCTACGGTAGGTGGTTTGGGGTCTACTGTCGGTGGTTTGTGGTCTACGGTCGGTGGTTTGTGGTCTACGGTCGGTGGTTCGGGGTCTACGGTCGATGGTTTGTGGTTTACGGTCGGTGGTTTGTGGACTACGGTCGGTGGTTTGTGGTCTACGGTCGATGGTCGGACTTGCGATAAGGCGCCGGTGGAAAGGGTGCATCCTCTTGCGCAACCAAGTTGCTGGGCACGTTCTACGCGGAACGCCAACTTTATGGCTTTTTTTCATGCGCACATGCTATTGCGCACGAGTTTCGATGCGCCTTGACGTTTAGATGCGGTAAGTGAAGCACTCGGCAAAGAAAACGTTCGCTCAATCATTCGCTCGTTCGTCCGTTCGTTCGGGCTATTTGCATTTATTACATTGAAAATCAACGCCGATGGCTCTTGCACAATTTTCGGAAAGAAAACATCTTCGAATCAGTAGCATTACACGAGCAGCATGAAACGCGATGGGAAATGCTCTGCGGCATACGTAGATCGCGGCATGCGTGGAGCTGGTGGCTAGCGATACTAGTCACCAGTAACGTAAAGCTCGTTATGAAACTAGGCAACAGCGGAAATAAGAGGAAACGAATAGAACGGAGGAAATTTACCAGCTTGTAGTCCTTAATGATGTCCCGAAGAAGCGCGCAAAACGCCAGCATGGTCAAGAAAAGCAGCACCAGACCGAAGATGATGAGCTCGAGCGCCAGCATTGGCATTACTGCGAAGTTATGATAAAATAGGGGGCTTTCATTAATTCATTATTTCATTAATTCATTCATTCATTTCAGTTAGGTCAATTGTCTTGGGGGTGAGCAATATTAATAGACATCTTTACAAAGGAGCACATGCTATCCAATGTAAAGGGAAGACAAGCACTTTACCAAGTTGACTGAGAAATAATGTTAGATTCAAAAATCGCTCAAGAACCACGCGAAGGTACAAAACTATCGATCATGAAGATATAAAAAAGCTATGGTCACTCAAAAACATCAGAGAGACGTAGACAAAATGAACCCCTGTCTTAAGACGTAAACACAAATCATGAGACCCAGCATGCGTCGTTCGCTGTATAATCGACACCTTTATTATTTGCCATTATACGTATATCTCTAGTTTAACAACATTCTGAAATATATTCCCCGACTATAATTATCTGCTTGCGCGCGTTTCTTTCCTTTAACACTCGACGCTCGCTTTCTACCAAAAAACGCAATGTCACGAACATATAGGCATACCGTCCGTGAACTGAGATTGCTGCAGGGCAGGCATCGTTAAAGAAGAGAAAGGCGGGAAAGATACATGAAGGACATTTTTGTCGGGACAATATGAACCCCAAAGGGTGCTAACAGCTCTTACGACATATTCTAGTGGCAGTTTCGTATCGCTCTGGGACTGTTATTAAGGGTGCAAAGTAGGTTTAAAGTTCAGTTTTGATATTAAGCCGGTCCAATAGCGTTATTCATCGTCATCATCTTTATTTACTTATTTATTTATTTATTTATTTATTTATTTATTTATTTATTTTATTATCAATGACAAACTTACTTTTAGTGTGTCTAGATCCCTAGTAATAGGCTAGATGAGATCCAATAGGTAAATGTCAGCTTATTCGGGCGTTCGGATAGGCGCACCAAACGACAGTATACATAGTATTAAAAAGGAAAAAGTTACAGAAAGTAAACAAACAGTAACATTTAAACAAACGATAAAAGCTACATAAGTATAAGTATTAGCATTCAGGCTACATTATCGCAGTAGGAATCTACTTAGTATGCTTGCATTGAAGCTTCAGTTGACGTCTCACACAAACTCCGGAGCGTTGCTGGAGCGCTCAAGAACGACCACTCGAATATGCCACTAGAGTGAGTTGCTCTCTCCGCTTATACCGCATGTGCTTCCGTAGAACCAGTGCTCGTCGTCGTAGTCCAGACAGTTGGCAACATTGTCGCATATGAAGCCTTCCCAGATGCAAATCCCGGACGTGGCGCAGAAGAACGAGCCATTTGCGCATTTTCCCATGGAGCCTGTGAAACGTACACGGCCACGAATAAACACGTGATATGTCGAAAGAGAGACAGAGAAAGGCTATAATCTAAGCGGACATTTCATCATCTTATTTGTATCGTGTTTCGGCGCAATTACGCCGACCTTCACTTCTTTAGCGTAGCCACCTAACAGACCTTTTCCTGTTCTAGACCAAGATGCCAGGTGTGCCGATCCCGGAGATGGCGCAGTCTGTGGTGCAATGTGTCGAATTTCGGCTATGTAATTTTACCTACTCTGCGACTAATTCTGAGCTTTTTGTGCCGATGAGAGCTACATTTTGATATATTTTGCGTCTGCTACGACGCTCTGGAGGCGGGATAACGCCGCTTTTCCTTTTCTGAAAGTGGTTACAGGATACCCAGATCCAAGATACGCCAAACTCCTGTGAGCTAGGCAAAGAAGATCTTGTCTTAAAAGAATTAACTGCTCTTACTGTGAGAAGAGGCTTATTATTATGAATTATTATTAATCATGTGAACATATGTGCGAACATCAGAAAGAGAGCCTTTGCGATGTTCCTCGGTTTTAAAAAATGCAATATAAAAGACAGATGGCGGCGCCACCTTGAAGCTCCTACGCCAACTTTTTTTTTATAAACAAATATGAACTATGCTGCATTCTAAAAAAGCCCAAGATCTAACTTTGCAAGGTTTAAGAAATTTTACTGAGGAGCAACGGCACAAGTAGGAGAAAATGTTTCAAAATCCGTGACGTCACACTGACCTTCCAGCACTCGGTGTAATTTTTTTTCAAAAATGCAGCTTTGACCTTCCTTCACGCTTCTAACAATCAACGTTAACCACAAAATTTTAAAGAGTTGAGTTTTCAAATACTGGTTCATCAATCTGAACTAAATTAGTATTTGTTGCTAGTGTCCGTTTAATCCTCACTGAACTCAGGAAGGAATAAAATACCAGTCTGATAAAGTTAAATAAGGAGATATAGTTTTTATTGGTGCATTTAGAGAGCGCTGTAAGGGATACAACTTTCGCTAAGTACACTAATAAGAATAACACCTTGTTAAACATCGTCAGACCGCAATTTTGAATAGCAAGTGATACCAAGGCCAGCGCGTGGTGTATGACGTCACTTATCAAGCGAGTATAGTTGAACATTGTTAGGTTTTTTCATGCTCCATTCTGCCCTCTTTGTATTGTGCTGTCTTTAATTCATTCTTTATATTATTTTTTGCTTTGCGAAGCAGGGAACACACAGATTAATGTCTAGACAAACTGCTCAATTACCAACAATAGTAGGAGTTTTAAATACAAGTATCAGTCCACGTTGGAATCAAGCTTACAAAAAGAAAAAGAAGCATGAAACATAGGTCTTTAAACAATCGTAATATTTCGTAATTGCATTGATTTAAAAATAAACGACAGCAAGGCAATCAAACTGCGTCATTCTTCAAGAAATCACAAAGCGTACGCTGCAGAACTTCGGATGGGCAAATTTACGAAAAAGTAAAGCAAAGATATCAAAAGGGCAGACAACTAAGAATAGTTAAAGTACGAGTAAAAGCTATGCTTTTATACGGTAAGTATGAAATGCATGCTAAAAACTCAGTTACAGTGCCATTTTCTCTTAAGCATTTCTTAAAGGGACCCTGAAACGATTTTGGCGATTTTCTACAAACGTACTGAGTCGTTAGAGTAGGTTCTTCTGATCGTTAATTGATGCATCTAAGTGCTCTGCGTAAAGCGTGTAATTTATTATAAGGTTTTAAAAATACACATCGCTGCCGATCGCAGCGCACTGCTCGGCGGAATTTTAAGCCGCCCCTACCCATATGATGCAAATAACCCATATTACGTCACATGGGCGAGCTATCTGATTGGCTGACCAGGGCGCGTGGTCGATAATTTTTCCAACTTTATCGTGAACAAATGATGCTCGTAATAGTTGAAATGTTAGTTACTTTGTTTTTGTAAAAACTTAAAGAGAATACACAAGAATAGTTTTTTAGTACACTTCAGCACTTCCGGCACACAGCAAGTGTCGTCTGCTTGTGTTACAACCTACTCCATTTTGACGAGAGCTCCGCGGTCAGAGTCGGTCTCAGTTTTTTCGCGAGAACTATGATTCGACTTTGTTGCCTTGTGGACTGCAAACCTAGCGACCTGCAAACCGCGAGTCCAGTATTAGGGCAAACGCAAGCGCAAGGGGACAGGGTCTGGCCGCTTGACTGTGCCTGGATGAGCCAAGAGATGAGCAGAAGGGCAAATGTGAACGGTCTGCACGGTGCAGCCACCTGGTGGCACAGAGCTCAACCATACACAGTAGCAGCAACGAAGTGTATTCTTTGTTGATGGTGTGTATTTTTCGCAGGAGTGTAATGACCAACACGTTGATTTATAAATGTTTAAAATGCTTTACACTTGGTTAGAGCAATATTAGCGCTTTGTTTGACTGGTTAAGCGCTGCGCCAGCAAGTGTCTGGACCGTGCAGACCGATCAGGCTGCTCACGTACATCTACGCTAAAGTTCCTTCATCAGCTTGAGTTTATGCCTCCAGTCATTTGCCGAAATGACCAGCTTGCCTGTTTTTAGCGGAGTACCGGACACGTTCGGCGCTATGACAGAATGCTCGCAACGCACGCTGCTTCGATAGCTCTCGGTCGACGGCCAAGCGGCTAGCGGAGAGGTCTCGCGCGGGAGGGGGCGTGCTCCCAAACAACCGGAAGTGAACGATGTGACGTTGCATCGTGACGCTGAACCAGTGAAGGCGGAGCTTAGCGCCGCTCGCTCGGCGAGCGAGTTGAGGAGGAAAAGCTAGCTAGGGAGGAGGGTAACTTCTAATCGCTTGCAGCTCCATTAATACGTAACGCTTCACTTAAATTGTGGTGCGAATGTTCTACTTAAGCTGTACCCTACGCACCTACAAAATTTGTCCGAACCGTTTCAGGGGCCCTTTAATGGCAAGAGGAAAAAGGTTTACCTGGTTCAAGCTTTTCCAAAAAGAAAAGAAGCAATAGGGATCAGTGGCATCATAAAGAGGAGGCGGCTTACTGGGGAGAGAGCCAGCTGTGACGTAGAGTGACACAGCAGTGCCCCTCATCTCCATCGCCCAAGTAGGATTCAGGTGGAGCGTGAAGTTCACGCTGTTCTGGTGCACCTCAACGTTCTTCATGTTGCCGCAGACCGTGACAGACGAGTGATTTCTATGGCTGACCTGCGCATTTTGTACAAATTAAAAATAGATTGGTGGCTTGTATCGGGCCCGCAGCCGCAGTGTAGTAGATGAAGTGTCTTGTGCGTGATGCTGAGGTTGTGTGAACACTAGGGTGTTCCATCCATCAATTCTTCCATCCGCCCGTCTATCTATCTATCTATCTATCTATCTATCTATCTATCTATCTATCTATCTATCTATCTATCTATCTATCTATCTATCTATCTATCTATCTATCTATCTCTATTTCTAAGCATTTTCTCGTAAACCTTGGTCTTTGTAGTCCATGGTTGAATGGGTATCGCGTCAGGACGCTGTGCTGAGGGAACAGGGTTCAAAACTAACCGTCGGACCAACTTGGGTCAATGTTCACATGGCACTGTGTACAGCTACGTACCGCTCTTAACGGAACGCTTTGACGCCGGAATGGGTCACTGGCGCTGCGGGTCTGGGTATGTGGCACGGGTACGTACTGTCCTTCAAGGTATCTTTCATCGAAATTATCTTTTTCGCGCTCAGTTGAAGCACTGTGTATGTACCACTCTGTCTGTACTGCACTTCAACGTAGGTCACCGGATATGTGCCAGCTGGTCTGTACCAACGGGTTTGTACCAACGTCACCGGGTTTGTACCCCAGTATCGGGCCAACGTAGGTCACCGGTATCTGCCAGTAGGTGCGTCCCGCTCTGCGACGAACGTATTTGACAACACCTTCGGCAACTCCATGGCTGACTGCCGCTCTAAAGGACAAAAAAAAAGATCCTTTTAATTTCTTCGACGCTCGGTGGAATCGAGCCTGCGCCTAGCGCGAACTTTGCGGCGGCGTTCACAGAGGGCGCGGCGTTTGGAGTGGAAACCAGCGTGCAGTAGCAGAAGTGCTGAGAAAGGGGAGGCCGGCTGAATTCTGACCAACCGATTTTGAGATGGGAGATTTCGACCTGCTGAATGTATCATTAGAAAAGGCTCGATTGAAATTCATCTCGTGATGGCGAAAATCGAACCTATTTCACGCGTTGTTAGTTACTGCGTTGAAATCACTGCAGGTCTGATCCTATTAACCACCGAAAGAGCGGAGTGACACGTTTCTGCGACCAGCGGCGTCACTCTCTGCTCACGCTCGCGACCAAAACATAGTACGCCGCATACTGGAAGCCACAGAAGGATAAAGTTAATAGAGATTTGACCTAACCTTACGTTTACAACTTGTAGTTGTAGTCTATGGAGTAGTATTTCTTGTTTGTTTGTTTGTTTGTTTGTTTGTTTGTTTGTTTTGTAGAAAGCATCCCAAGTGAAAAAGAAACAACTGCACTGCGGAATGCGCGGAGTAATACTTCTGTGACCGCACTACTTGAGCAGCGCTCGCAGCGTTGGCGTCAGTCAACCGTACCTTCACATAGTCGATGCATATCTCGGAAAAGAGGCTGGTGCGAAGGCTGTGAGAGGTGTAACTGACGACGACTGACTGGTTCGCCACGGCGGTGGTCACGGTCCACTTGCAGTCCCGCAGTGACTCGTCGAGTCTGTTGCATTCCAACAGAACTGCAGACTTCATCTCGGTAGCGGCCAGCTTCATGGTCTTCCCACACAGATCCGTAATCTCTTCTGTGTCGGAAAAAATACAAGATTTGCAGGTCCAACGCACATGTAATCGACGTGAAGCGAAGGTTTTGTAAAGTGCTTTAAGTACTATGTACAAGTAGATGGTGCGTACAATTGTCTTCATGGTTATACTACGTACGAATTAAACGTTTAATCGCGCGCGATATGCATGCACCGCACAAGTCCCAACTTTAATACCAAGCAATGTTTATGTTTATGCCCTTCACCCGTTGCCCAGCTATGGTGAAATGCAAATGCATAGAGTGAGAGATCGACGCTGCGATGTCACGTAGACGAAGGCGATGTGTGATGATGGTTGGGCGAATAATGTTGATAAGAGAAGCACTGCACACATCTTAATACATTTAGGGATTCTACACTCTTTGTGTCACTGAGGCACACACCCATTCTGGAGGATCGGCAAAGAATGGGTCCGTACCAGGGAGCATAGGGTAGCCCAAATAATATCAGAAAATCAAAGAAGCCATTGGATATTGTGAGCTATTCCATTAGGAAGTACGCGTGCTTTAGAGGTGCCCGCTAGTCGATGTTATGTATACAGCTTTTATGTCGTGATTTACTGTTTCATTAATAACGCAGAACAGAGACGCGTTCACTGCTACAATACATTGTCCGTCAACACTCGGTGCTACATAAAACGTTCTACTGCAGTCTGGATTGTTGCACAGTAGAGATGAAGACAATACCTTCGGTGAGACCTCAGTCGCGTCGGCGGATGCCAGGATGCGTGCGACAGCCACTAATCGACGCAATAGGTAACTAAAGCTCACCAATTACTTTGTAATTGCCAAACATTAAGAGGTATGTCGTAAGTGCGAAATTGACGCCCTTCAGAGAACACAGCATGCCCATTTCCTATAAATCCTGTTGCTAGAACCAGATTCAAGAAATAAGCGTTACTGATATTGTGCCGCTGAACGAAACCCTAAGCAATGTTTTTTTTTTTATAGCGCAAAAAAAAAAAACGCAGGGCAGAAAATTTCTAGCAAATCGTTATGCTTTTCGTATCGGCTGAATTTCGATTTCGCAATAGCGCAATTTAATGAAGTTGATCATGTAAGCTAATTAGGAATTTTCGTTAATTGCTTTGTTCATATGTGATTATCATACAGATCCCGATGTCGACCGCTTCGAATTAAACCTGCGCAACATGATCATCTGCTGGGCCGACTGTTTTCGGGCTTCGATCCTATCACGTGACGTTCCCTTCTAGTTTTCTTTCCTCTGTGGCAAAGTGGGTGTAGCTGCTACACAATGACGTTATGAACATTCATTTATATGTTGCCACCGTCTCTACAGAATGTATCAGTCCATAGATAGCGGCGGGTACGCAAATTAGAAACGGAGCTGTAGACGGGCATGCTGACTGTGACACGACAAACGAAAAAAAAAAGGACATAAAGTGCCGGAGTGAAAGTGTGCGGGGAAAAAAGCACAAAACATTGCAAAGCAGTGTTACGTTGCACAATTCTTCTATCGTTGCACGGAGTTGTACGTCACGACGCATACTATCTATCCACCACAGTTACTCTTTCCTGCTGCACGCCTGACGCAATTATTTATAAATCCTGTAAAATTCACTTACTTCTGATGTATTCGTTTTCTGGGGACATGAGGGATCTGCGCTTCAAAAAAGCGTGTTCATTGCAGAGCGCGAAGAAAGGCAGGCTAACGAAAACAACAACTCTCATCTTCTTCGTCTTCCCATTGGACTTCTTGTCTTGTCTTGTGGCCTTGAGAGTGGCGCGTACCCACTATGGGGGATTGGCCAAGAGGCAGGCGGTTTTCCTTTTTCGAACATCCTGCTTCATTCTTGTTCTTGTTCTGCGGTGAAATGGTGCAACCCACCCTGTGGGATCGGCCATGAATCGGGAGGTGAGAGAACTATTATGAA
Source organism: Dermacentor albipictus (assembly GCF_038994185.2). Classification (NCBI taxonomy): domain Eukaryota; kingdom Metazoa; phylum Arthropoda; class Arachnida; order Ixodida; family Ixodidae; genus Dermacentor; species Dermacentor albipictus. The sequence continues at coordinate 19,058,656 of NC_091830.1, read as the reverse complement.
TTTTTTTATTAAAATAAAGTGAAATGAATTGTTTTGTAAATGTGAATTAAAATGTCTACTGGTACAGATATGAATGATCAACTATCTATGTAGATTAAAATTACGTGATCATACGAAGTAAAAAAAACTATTCCTTTTGTCTCGCGCAGTTTTTCAGATGGTATGCGCCTTCCTCTTTTTATTAGGAGTGTCTGAGCATTCAGGACGGCAAGTGCTAATTGTGCCAGAAAGGACCAGCAACACTCAAACACATGCTGTGGGAGTGCAGTGTAGTTATAGGAAGGATGACAGTTGCTCCGGAGATCCTGTCGTCGAGGTGGGCCGCCGCTCTGCGCGGCTCAGACCTCGGAATCCAGACGTGGGCAGTCCAGCAAGCCCGTGAGGCGGCGTTGAGGCAGGGCCTTGACGTTCCCCCGTGGGAGACCTGAGCCCGGGTCGCGTTAAACCTTGCCGGACGTATACAAGAAAGTTGTGTCCATGCACCCATCTGAGCATTTCAAATTTAGAATAGGATATAAAGTCTTATTTGTTCGATTTGTTTTCGATTCGAGAATTGACTATTTGATCATGGAATATGCATTTTTCTTCCTAGTATCAGGAATAAAAGCCCTTAAGGGAGCCTCAGGGAAAAACGTCCGATGCAAATGGGGAGAGTTCCCTAGTAGCACGCTTTGTTGCCTCAGTGTGGCCACAACGTTAGCTTCTAACATTGCCTTAACGTGGCTAGCGTCCTCTTTTTGCAACGTTAACGCAACATACATAAGACAACGTTGAGACAATATTGCTCCAATGTTACATCAACTTTCAGTCAATGTTAAAGCAACTTCTGGAGACAATATAAATGCAACATTGCTACACCTTTTTATTTGCACACATGCAACGTTCCCACGACAATGTCACTGCAATATTGCCGCAATGCTGTCATAACATTTCAGAAACTTTGAGACCGCATTCTAAATCACTGAAATATTTCAGCTGTCAATGGTTGCTGGTCAATAAAATAATCTCGTGAAAGGCTAAACAGTCTGCAATGGTATCCTCATACCACAACGGTTACGGCAGTTTAAGGTCGCAAGAATGAGCAACTGACCATTACTCCTTGCTACACAGTGATGCGGTGCTGAAAAAGACCACTTTAGAGCAACGTTATCAGCATGTTGCTTGGTAACATTGCAGCAACATTATCTAATGTTGAAGAATGTTAGCGCAACATAATACAACATTGGCAATGTTGTTGCAACGTTACAGTAACATACTGTGCTACTAGGGTTACGATTAAATGTCGTAAAAAGAGTCGCTGTTAATACGCAGAGGCATCGGTAAACACAGACAACTCCGGCTGAATAATGTCCAGTCATCGTGTAAGAATGATTGGATCTTAGGCAGCCTACGAATTTGTTGCCTCAATTCAGGCATGGCAAAATGTTCTTTTCCAGTCTCACAATGTTTACACTTGTTTAAAACAATGCACAGTGCTGTTGTATTCCACTATACGTCCATCTTGTACGGTACGTTCTGTTCCCTTGTTCCAGTGCTACAATGCGATGGTACGTCGAGCGTTTCCACGGCGAACCCTAGCCAACCCAATAGTCGTGGGTGAGTGCCGTATTTCAAAGGGCCACTTGCCTTTGAAGGAATCAACATCAAATTGTGTGCGCGTCGTGGACAATTAAGTGCCTGGCGCTTTGGTGTTGTTCCAAAGGTGAGGCGTCTCGGAAGACGATCGAACTTTTCTTTGTTCTTGTGTGCACTGCGTTAAGCATTTATTATTATTTTCTTTCTTTTTTTTTTAGTAAGCTGCCTTCTGGAAGGCTCGAACTGTTATCCGCTAGCCGCGGTCTTTTACTAGTTGAAAGTGCTTCCCTTGGTCGTTATGTTCGTTCATCTTGTTCTTCTGGTTTGATTGTCGTGTTCTTTACTGTACTATTCTCGAGTTCATCCATGATCCTTTGTCTCACCGTATCCGTTCCGGTACGCATCGCACGTGGGCAGATGCTTAACATTTAACCGACGCAAGAGTTAACGCGCCCCAGCGCACGAGGAGACACGCGATGTGTCATGCGCACCGCATAGCGTCGATACGTGCATATTTTGCACTGCAGTTGCATAATATTACACGAGGTAGAACGCCATGTAGCAGATGCACAGGTAGCGGCACAACGCAGTTAAAGAAGGTTTGAAGAAAAAGAAGTTTAAGGTGAGGTATACGAGAAAGCCGGAAAAAATACGTGTTATGTATCTGATGAAATCTAAGCTGGCTAGGTGACCATGTCACCACCGCGTTTCAAAGGGGATGCCATTAAATCGTCCTCATCATCATCATCATGATTAGCATCGTATCGAGCTTCTACCGTGATATCGAGCCACTTGTCAAATCAACCTGATTAGTGACTATGTCGCCGCCGCGTTTCAGAGATGCCACCAAATCATCATCATCATTAGCATCGTATTGGGCCACTTGTCTTGCGATGCGGAATGCGCTCTACATAGCGTCTATACATACGCCTTTTTCATTACAGTTGCATATTACTACACCAGGTGGCATAGGTCACAGTACAAGGTAGACAGACAAGTCTCGAGAAAGAGAAATACTGTGGAGATCTATAAACATTGATCTAATGAAAAACATGTATGGCATACCTAATTGAAGCAGGCTAGGTGACTGTCACTGTCCCATTTCAAAGGGAATGCCATTAAATTGTCATCATTAGCAAAGTCTCCTGTCATATGACATGCAATGTGGCATGTGTGCCACGTAGCATCAATACATACAAGCTATGCATTAGAGTTCTGTTATATTCCACCAGGTGTCCACGCATGTAGCAGTTGCATACAGCAGTTGCATGCTGCATGTAGCTGGACCTGGCTAACTCAAGCAGGCTAGGTGGCTATTTGTCACCACTCCGTTTTGAAAGGGATGCCAATAAACCATCGTTATCATCATCAGCAACAGCAACATACCGTGACACTGGTCAAATGCGACATGTACACCACATAGTCTGAATATACTTGAAGCTGCCTGCTTCTTGGCCAATCCTCTGTTGTGTGTTCGTACCAGTATTTGGAGACAAGACCAGTGTATACTCTTCGGTACACATTATGGTGCCTACTCGCAAGGTACAAACCGCTGCTGAACAAGCGAATCACAGAGCTACACATGCGGCTGCAACCAAGCAACATCGGGCTCAGCAGAGTGCTGTGCAGGGAGCAGGACAAGTCACAGCACAAGCCGCAGCTCGCAGTCGATACCGGGTGGACAGTTCAGATCGTTCTTGTGAAAACAATGCGAAGAGACGTCGCTGCGAGAACCGTTTAGTGTGTGGTACCGAAAATGGAGCTCCTATGGAGCTGTTCCTGCAGCTTAAGGCTGTGTGTTACACAGGTTTCCGACTTTTTTTTCGTCACTTGGTCTGAGCTCCCGAGATGTTTTTCCACAATGTCAAATAAAGATTTGAGTGACTAGTCACTGATTGTTTGGGCAGTACACGGTCATGTGGCAGGCACCTGCTTCCTTTACTGGAAAGGACACTTAGGATGTGTTGCTTCCAGTGAACAGTGCGGCCATTTCCAAGTACAGGTGACAGTCAACTACATAAGAGAAATGTTGCTATATGGGCCCTGGTCCACATGCCCAACTTGCCGATGCTGCACAGAGCGATTAGAGATGCCATAACAAAGTGCTCTCAATTCTGACCAGATGAGGCTCTATGAAGGGTTAATAGAGAACATCAGGACAGTTTAGACTGATGAAGTACTCCTTCAAGTGTTTCTTTTCAGTCAATTGGCTCATAAAGGTTGTTTGCTAACCAAGACAAGAAATGCAAAAGTTTTGATGTAGGTAGCACCAATAAAAAAGCACAAGAGGAGAGAGTAACACATATAACACTAATTTTCATGTGCTTTATTGTTGAGGCATATCGTAGACCATTACATAGGGTGGCCAGCACATGCTCAATGAATTCAGACATCATGCTTTAATAACTTATAGTTTTTTGATAGTGCGATTGAAGGCCTTTACACACGCAGGTCACCAAGCATAGCTGCTATTTCTATTTTAATAATCTCACAATTTTTAACTGGTTCTGTCTAAATTTAGCTGACACCACACACTGCAGCAGAGATGACTGCTGTAGAAATGCATTGAGCATGTACTGCCAGCACTACTAAACGGTGCAGTGTTTGCGTCTGTAAAAGAGGGTTAGAAATTTAGCACTACGCATGACAAGTGAAATTTTTTTTTGTCTGTTTATCATGCACTACTTGCACAAACCACCAGTATTAAACTTAAGCTCTTCGAATTTCTCAACCACACTGCAGCACCAGTACACAAGTGCAATGTCACGAATTTCCAAACATTTTCGCATGCTTAGGCCACATCTGAACACACAGTTCTCAAGACTCGGTGTGTTTAACCTGGTTCTGTGCGCCTGCAATGTAGTCCTTGTTTATTAATAAGCATTTAACTGGTCTTGAGTACACAGTGTCAAAACTTGAGATGTCTTGAGCTGCTAGTGCAGGCGAAGTTCAATGTGGCATCATCCCCTGTATCCCAATTTACCATGTATTCTAGCTCCCAAAGCTGCAAGTCATGATAAAAGTCAAAATAGTGCTTTTAATGGAAAAGCAGTTCAAGAATTTAATACACGGACACAAGACAGAACTGGACCACAAGCGCTGCCTGTGCTCCACCATGGCTTGATTTATTGTGCTGCCTATCTGCCATAAATTCATCCAAACTTGCTCAGTTTACAGCATTGTCAAGACGGACCTTGATATTCCAAGAGTGCAACATACCAGTAAACCTTCACTTAATATTCACGTTTAGTGTCTCTTTAACATGCACCTATATTAATGTACGTGAGCATGTTAACATTGTACACCCATTAGAACATGGCCACCATCTCTGAAATTCATTTGCGGCTCTTTGCTCAGCAAGAGAATTCAGTAATCAGTGAGACAACACTGGGAGCAAAACGCTTATTGACAAACTTTTCTCTTGAATGAATCACACAGCTTAAAGACAACAACAAAAAACAAACTTTAATCTAAGGCGTTAATGAAAACTTGCAAAAATGTCACTGTCACCATGATAAACTGAAGATCGAGGTCTGAGCCTTTACAAAGAAATGCAACAGTTTGCAGACAAGCATGCATGAACCTCGCAAGGATGCCTAATCAAGAAAACAGTGACAGTGTTCATCACAAAACTAAAATATTTTATTGACGTATTGACGTATTATATTGAAATATTGACGAAAATATTTTATTGAGGTATTTGAACAAGTGCAGGCTCGTTAGCTAAATATATTAGTAGCACCAATTTTCATGTAGACCAAGCAAAGTCAGTGTAGACCATACTTGATTTGAGTCGGCAGTTTTAGGGAATTCACTATGAAATGAAACTTAAAACAAATAATGCACATTTATGCAACATAACAGCTAGTAGAAAACTGCATGAATGCAATACTGAGAATGCTCCACATTTTATACAGTTAGTGTCAAAAACTTATGGGACGAGTAACTAAACAATTAAAGGAAATTAATGTTTCCCAAGCCTGGAATTCCCATTTTCTGCTGATTTTCTGGCTGCGAGCGAATACTTAACTGTAATTCAGCTTTCTCATGGCAACCCGTGTCCCACAATCTTTTGACATCAATGGTACACAGAAAACTACACTATATAACTTTTCCACTATGGGAACGCCGCCCCATATCCTATGAACAAGTAGGAATGCAAGGCACATATAAGTTTTTGCATACTACACATGCGAGGAAAACTCTAAAGCAAACGCCGCCAATGTAGGTCTTCTAAGCAAAACTTAACATGCGGGCATTTCACTGAGTGAAGCATAACGCTTTGTTGCATAGTGGAATAGCTGGCGTTCTATATCACCCAGCAGTCCACTTGCACCAATGCGGAACAAGTCCGGGAAGAGCCAATCGTCTCCCAGCTCCTCCTTCATGAGAAACTGCCACAGCAGTGCATCTTTTGCAGTTCTGATTCCACCTGCCGGCTTGAAACCAACCTATAAAAGGCAAATAAGTTGCACAAACATGTCGCCAATGCATTAAAGAAGGTGAGAATATGAAAAACAGAAGCTCTAATACAAACTGTAATCAGTAGCAATCAAAGACAGACGGCACACATTAGAGTGCTGGGAAACAATTTTGCATCTCGATTTTGTTTCCCTCATTAAATATCTCTCTACGCCATAACGAATGTATGCTGCCTCAATCACTAAAACGTACAAAAACATCAATACTGATATCCTTTTTTAATGCAACTGGTTCAAAACAGGCCCCAAGTGCAGCGTGGCTTTATGGCTCAGGGTGTGCTGACAAGGGCCTCTCTACACATGATAAAAATCAGAAGCAGGGGTCAACTCCCCTGCTTCTTCCAAAATCCCCTAATGCATGTGTCAGTCAGTGTGATGCACTGACTGCAAGTCACACACGGGCCATGTTAGCAAAACCTAGGTGCAAGCTGCATCGGTAAATGTTTCCTCTTTTACTTGTGCTTTTCAGCACTCAATTCGGTATAAACATGGTCTTCTGGTGAGCCTGCCTCCTTTGTGTGCCTGTTATCCCATCGTTTAGTTTTCTGCAAGATCACAACAGTGGCCCCTGCAACCAACCCACACGGATGCAGGAGCTGACCAACCCGCACGACGTTGATATCACATAACCCCCACCCGCGAACTCTTTCCACCTGTCACAAAATCCTGTCCAACACATCTGATGCTAAGCTTGATTTCTCATGCACTTTGAGTTAGTTGTACAAAAAGATGGCACAATTCATTATTTTTAATGCAAAGCATTATATGAGGAGCGCTTAGCAAGGTCACACAAGGTCATCATACATTTTTCAGTTCACATTAAAGAATTAATCTTTCACTTACAAATCCAGCAAAATAATGCTACGATTTTGATATAAACCTAATAATGTGTACAATGATGAAAAATCATGTGGATATATAGAGTAGTTAAATTTTGAAATGTTAACCAAAACTTAATTTCTTGATTTTGTGAAGAGTGTGATGTGATAAGCTGACTTCGGAGTTTGAAACTAGCCAATCTGCATTTCCTATGTAGTAAGAGTCCATTTAAGGTGAATCACATGACCATATAATAATTTGGGGGTCCTGAGTTCTCTGGGCATGAAAGCTACATCACCCAAAAAGAAGTCTGAAGCTCCACCCACTTCATGCGCTAGGGGTGCAGCTACTATGTAGGTAATTGGTATGGAGGCACACGGTCATTGATGCAATGATTGTACGCAGGGTGCTGCATGCCACTTTCCACAGCTGCTTCTACTTTCACACGGATTGCAAACATGCCTCAACCAAAGAAAGTGAGTGTTGCTTCTACGTTATGCGCCAGAACAGCCAGGGATAGGAGGCGCTACCCTAGTCTAATGGAACAGAAGCAAGAATGTTTAGTTCGCAAGGACACAAATAAGGAACCACTATACAATGCTTTGCACTACGATAATGCCACCTACGAGAGTTTCAGCCATGCCTTTTTTGTATGTGAAGAACTGAGGCTTCGTACTGTGATTACAGAGTTGGCAACTATATTTACTAAAGCAAATGAAGCAGTACAAGAATTTGGGTCACCATTACTTTATGACAAGCTAGAGCAACAGATTACATACCTTAAGATCTTTTGCTGTCTCCCGTGCCCAAACGATGACCTACCCTCGAAGAAAATCATGACTGAAGGCTGCACATTTCTTGCTCAACTAAAGTCACCAGCAAGCAGCAGTTAGCGCATTTCATGGTCTACAATTTGCAGTACAAAACATTCCTTGGTATTTCACCTAGAGTTAGCAACGGAGTTCCATGTGCTCAAAATGCTCAAAATAAATTTACCTCAATTAGTAAGCAAATCACCTTTTATCTTCCACTGCTTTTGTGTATAGGAAAGGGGAAAAAAACAGGCTGTAGACTTTCTTGGTGTTACAGACCTTGATTTTGGTGTCAGTGTAGTAATCCCATATTGCTCTTGCCATGGTGATTCCAACAGGCAGAATGGCATTGACTCCTTCTTTTCCTGTTGAAGTCTTTATAAAATCGGCTCCTGAACAGACAGTAAAGAAACTCATATGGATTACTGTATCTGAGCCACAGGTAAACACTGCAAATGTAGTCCCACGCACTGAACTTCTGCTCTTTGCATCACCATTCACCCAAGTTTCCAATAACGAAGTGTTTCTGTGTTCTTAAACACTGTTACTAATCATAGTCTAGTCAAATCAAGGTGATCTATGGAACCTAGCTCAGAACTCAGTGAACCAAGACCAGAAATGAGTGAACTGCTTAAACATACATGTTTCATTCTCCCTGCGCACGGGCACACTTGTAATCAACCTGACGGCTACACGTGACTCGTTATTCCAACCATTCACACTGGATGCATTGCCACTGTCAAAGTTAACCTGAACACATGTGGCTCACATAGCAGCCAGAGCTATGGAGCAATGGCTGCTGGGCTCAAGACAGCAGCCCAGGCCAGCATGCAATGCCTGCTGACAGCAGATACAGTTACTGCGGCTGAAACGTGGCAGCTGGCAAAATGACTGATTATATTTAGTACCAAAAAGTGGCAATCACCAGGCTCGAATTTAGTAGCACAACGCCATTGCCACTACGCCACCATGTTGGGGGGCATTTATTTCTATCACTACTCTTTGCACTCAACATTGCGTTCACACCTACATTCCTTGCACTGTACAGCCAAAAGGTTGTGACATACTATATGTAGAATGCGGGTTCAAAATAGAGGAGAATGGCAATTAAAGGCTAGTGTTTGTTGCCAAGTTCTCTTGCACCCTCTTTTCTCCCACAAGTCAACTTGATTAGCACTTGACCAGCTGATGATCGCCATGGCCACATGTAAGAACTTACTCTACCTATGGAACGTCACAAGCTCTTGCGACTCCTGGCTCAAATTATTGCCATGCTCATCCAACTAGTCATTGGAATGGTATCTGCTCTGGCCATTTAGGTACCTTTCACACAAAAGCACAATTCCCTAGACACTTTATGCAAATACAACACAATGCTTTCAATTAAAGCTGGCCAAATGCTTTCAAAAGTTTACCCCAGTAGCTGGGGCGTTCAGACCGAGGCCTTGCAAGGGGCAGTGGTCAACATCTCTGTGCCAGAAAATATAGCACCAACGTAAATGGAAAAGGACAACAGCAACAGACTTCAGCAAGCTCTCTAGACATGAACTCACTTACTGTGACAGCAACACTCTCATAGCGTTACACTATTTTCGTTCTAACAACTATTTTTATGTGATGCACATGTCGTATTTGTCCATTACACTGAAGCTTTCTGTGGCCTCTGAAACATACACATGCACATGCAACTACCCTCACTCAGTGGGGTGCACCCAACCACCCACGAATTACCCAGTGTCAAAGCGGTGCAATAGTGTAGTGGCCAGAGGGGGACATCCTTATCAGGTCGACCTCAACCTCCCAAAGTGAAGTGATGTTTAGAAGAGGTTCCAGTTGGCAGAAATTGGCACTGTTGACCTCAACTTCATGCGTTATATTGAGGTTGAGTGAGGTGAGATGCTTGGTGAGGTTGGGTTTTGAGGTCAATCTGTTCCGCAGCTGCTTACATGCATGCCTACTCTTCCTGAAGGAATGAGCCCACAGTATTGATTCCGTTTTCCCGTAACATAGATTTTTGCACCTGGGAAAGCATGTCTACATGTAGGCATTAGGCCCAAGCAATTTGAATGGCACGCTCTCATGGGTGACGTTACCTAGGGGACTCTACTGCCATGCCACGGAAATGCTCACTATGTGAAGGATGCTTGACACGGTTTGTTAACCTCCCCTGATGGACTTTTCAAGTTAGCACTCCAAGGTAGGGTATATTATAGTACACTATTCACTGCAAAACTGAATGGCGGGAGTCACCACCTGGCAGATTGTCGGAAGTATAAATTACACCTCAAGTTCTGTGTTAGCCATCAGTGTGCACATGTGCTTGTGGAGCTTGTTTATCTTGCATATACTTCCATCTGTAATTGTTTCACAACTATCTGACGATGATCAGCAGCATTTGACATTGCACTGCTGTCTCTACACTGTAATAAAGTCAACGTTTGTGTCTCGTGCCTCCTGCATGGTCAGATGCATGCTTTGTTATACACAGGCATTTAATGTCTGTTGTTTCCCGCCTCTTTGAGAATATTTCTGAACGCATCATTTTATGCCATTTTCAGGAAGTTAAGCAGTTGCTGCAACGAACTACTGTTGTGTTATAGCACAGCAGTAATGCATTGCAGCAACTACATAACTCAGTACAATACTTCTAGCAAATCTGCTGACGAACTATAAGTGCTATGCATACGATAGGTTGGCCCATTTGAGATGCCTAATGCCCCTAAGTGCTATGTGCCTGTACAGCTTTCCCTCAGTGCTGTGCCCACATTGGCACTGCTCTGGTTGAGCGCAAACACTTCTCATGCCTGAAACTTGCGTCAGAAGCACCTCAAAGCTCACAGCTACATACCATCTTATAACTCATCTGCAGCACTGCCAAGGTACGAGGCAATCACAGGCAATATCCTTACTGAGCAGAATACAGTTCCGGGCACATCTTTCCCAATTAATGGCTGGATCACGGAGATGCGCTTTTGCTTGGTACATATGCTACAGTTGTGACATGTTAGGACCTTCCCGCATGCATGTCATATACCACGAATTCAGCAAGCCGCTGAGCAGACGACACAGCGAGGATGAACGCATCTTGAGACGCATTCGATCTTCCTATTGGCTAGTGAGCCCAGCAGCTTCCACAGCACTGCGACTTGCAAAATGGAGTAAACTCTTCCTGGCTATTTTGATTTGCACTGCTGCATATGACTGACACCTGCTTTCAAGTGTGGTCCATTAGAATGATAGTTTACCCTGACATCTTTACAGTCAATGAAATCGCCTTCCATACCATCAGCAGCTTTTTTTTCTACTGGACACCATCTGCTGAGTCATGGCCAGTAGTAACCGTGGAAGCGTTGCATGCATACATTGCATACTGTGTACCCACTGCGTTATTGTATGCAGATGTATGCAATGTCAGTAGAGCAGGTTATGTACAAAAAAGTGATAGTGAGGCATGTCATTAGTGCACCCGTTAACCATGATTGCTTCTGGAGGCCACACAGTGGTGCTGCAGCTTGCATCTGCAGTCGGTAAAATCAAGTGCTGTGTGGACTATTGCATGGATGGTCGGTTAGGCATGCGATGGGTTAGACTGGAGAACGATGAAACTGCCACAGCCCACTGTAAGGCAAATCTGGTCAAAGAGTACAGGAGAGTGTACTAAGGACTTACCAGCCATCATGCAGACCATGCTGGCAGCGTAAACATTTCGGAGCGATCCCAGCTCACCAGTGGCAAGGATAGTTTTGAGGTGGGCCTCACCACATGCTTTCTTCATGGCACGGACTTCATTGTAAACAGCTGCAAAAAAGAAAGAAATAGTTCGAAATTACAACGTAGAAATTAACATGCGTAAAATCATGTTCAAACTTTTATGCAGACTCTTGTACTAGCATACTTGGGAACATGCCAACTTAAGTATTATCGAAATCATGTAGATGTGTCACAACGGGTGGGAAGGCAGAATAGAGAGTACTTTATTTAATGTTTACCATGAATACACACCTTTTGTAGCATACATACACAGCTTATTAATGAATATTACCTTCAGACAACACACAAGCAGCAACAAACTTGGAACATCAAATACTGATAAGCAATACATGCCTTTTAAACCATAATTTATTTTTCAGCAACTTTGCTGTTGCCGATTCTGTTTGCTTCAGAAACTTGCTTTAACAAACTTGTTTGAAGCAAGTACACCTATGACATATGGTGTCTTGCACTGACACAAGAGGGCAGCACATGTACCTTCACAATTTCCTTTATTTATGCATATTTCTTGCAAAATTAGCATACTCGTCAAATTTGATTATGAATATCTCGACAAATAAGCGGTGTGTGAGTGTTAAACAAAACAGGGTTGCATTTAAATATGATCCTTTTCAAACTTCTAATACAAAAGTATAGTACTATCACAAAATAAAAAGGTGAATTAACAAACTTTTGTTATTTTGCATTTGTTCAGTATACTTGTTTACACAAATTACTCCTGCCGAAGGACATAAACCCCCTGTGCAAGAAGCAATTGTGGAGCTAGCGTAGCCTTTCTTTAATCAAAAATACTAATATGTGGTTTCTCTTTGCAGGCCCTGTATATACACTGCCAAGGAAAGCAGCTGTTGTCCAGCCCTTGTTGAAACACTGGCTCTGAGCTAAGGCTTCCCTTGTGTGCCCACTGTTTTAGCAACCAAAAATGTAATTGTATAAATATTCATTGTGGTGTCTTAGGCAATAAGCAGAACCAAGCCAAGCTGCATTATTTTGGCCATGCGAGGTCCTTTAACATGCACCTAAATGTACACATAGTAAATTTACATGGCCGGAAATGTATCCAAATCCTCCTGCTCAGCAGTACTAGAAAGCCATAGACATTGAATTGACACGGTAGGTCAACTCCCGCCATGATGTGCCTTTCTGCATGTTAACCCAATGACAGAGTCGATACCATCACCTCCTGTGACAAGTAAATAAATACATTAGAGAGTCAATGACATTCAATTCGAAATGACGCATTCAAGGAACTATCCAGTCCTGCCATGAACACTCAAAGGTCTAAAGTGTGCCACTTTCTTCCATGCATTGAAACATTGGATGGGCATTTTTTCAGGCATCAAAAGGGTGTTCATGACTTAATACTGTCATCCGTTCCTTTAACAAAATGCTTGGCACTAGATGCCTTGGCCAACACATTAAACCCAGACATCGCAATCTGCGCTGTGTGCTGTTTAATAGCCAGGGAAAGACAACGCGACAAAAGCAAATTTCGAAAAACCAAATGAACTTTACATTCTCATTTCCGCTTTCATAAAACGTGTGATGTCACATGCTAATTCATATTTGGGTTTCTTGACAATTCACAGGTTAATTTTGTCAACTGTGCTTTAAAGACAGCTTTCATACTCAGCTTCATTTGTTACGCCTGATAGAGTGAAAAAATTCACACTCAGATGGCATTCTTCTGGGCGTGGTTAAAGTAGCTAGACAGCTTTTCTTGATCCAGGATGGACAGCCCAACTATGGTACATGACTAACAACAAACAGTTTCCACTTACTTTCCCAGTCTCCTGTCAATGCAGCTGTCCGGTTGATGACAATATCAATTTCACTGGCGCCAGACTCGACGGCGTACTCTATTTCCTGCAGTCTAGATGGCAGGGCATACTGACCAGTGGGAAACCCTGTGGCCACGGCAGCTATTGGAATCTTCTTGGGTGGTCGGATGGTCTGGAATGCTTTCACACAATCGGCTACTCTTGCAGGGTAGACACAAACGGCTCCAGTCGTGACATCTGTGCAGATAAGGTATACAAAGATTAAGCTCATCAGCTCGATATCTTTTAATATTGGTGTAACAGGGACCCTTAAGATCATAATATAGCCCAACCAGGATTGAATGCCTCGAGCACAATTGGCTCCCTGCTAAAGCTTGTGCAAAAAGAGTCAATCACAATCTCGAAATTCGATCCCAGTCAGACTAGATCACGATTGAAAGTGTCCTGCATGTGCGACTAGGTACAAGACGGCTGGTGTGCAAATCGCAGCTTCCTCAGCGATTGTAGGTATAAGCCGAAATAAATAAATAAATTAAGGCACAACTTTCCTCTGCACTTAAAGTTCCCTAGCAGTTCCTACTTGAAACCAATGTAGCAATAATATTCAATTGGTTTAGCACAATCACAGAAACATCGTTCTGAGCTAAGTGGTTCGACATGTTACAACAAGTAGACTGACAGGTGTTGCACATATCAACGTCCATGTGCATTACCATAAAGCACAGTTGCATGCAACCAAAGAAAGACATCCACAGGAAGATGAACACTTGAAGTTATTAACAGTGTTCAAAGGAGAGATGTCTCAGGCTGTAGCTAACATTTTGATAAGTTAACTTTTCGGAATGTTGGCTACAGCCTAAAATATCTCTTGTTTGATCTCTGTTGATTAAAGGTACATGTATGTCATGAAACTATGTACAATACAGTTTACGTTAAAGTACTCTGACGTCGGCTACGGCCAAAATGCGACATTAAATCCTATAGACTATATATTCATAAGGGCCTGACTTAAGCGTCACATAAGGGTCCTCCCCCCTTCCCCTAAAAAGAAAGAATAGAAAAAAAAATGAACTGTTGCTCTAACGTTCCCCTTAATTATGATTTCGGTGTTCACTTGAATGGGTTGACCGTGCTATAAGCGCCAAGCTGGTAGAGTGCTGTCTTAAACGAGCGTTCCTGCGTGAAACTGCTACACATGCAAAAAGAAAAAGAAACAGCGTTGTAGATGTAGTTATACCTTCCTTGGGTACATCGAGAACCTTTAGAATGTCTTCCCTCAGGGGGTGAGCAGCCTTCGAGCAAAGCCGGTACACGTTGCTGTAAGTATCGTCTCCCGAAAGTGTGGTCAAATCGATGCACGTAATCGCCCGCAACAGCCAACCCGCCTGAAATGCAATAGACTTGTTATTAAAATTAATCGGATCCAAAGAGCACGTTGGCGTTTACCTGAAACTCCTTCTTCACACATCGGCGTGTGCTGAGAAGCGAGGCCCGCTGCAATGCAGCCGGTAGATTGACCTCCACTCCGGCGAACAAATCAGGATCTGAACACACAGTGGTACAGCTTTTTTAGCGGAAAGAGCTTGCTGCAAAATAAACGTATTGCTTACCGAACTTGCGGCCGTCATTCCGGGCTTTCATTTTGGCGCCAAACAAATTTCAAACTTCGTGTTACTTACGGTTTCTTTTTTATTGAGGAAGTGATCACAAGGAACGGTGTGAATGCTCCTTTTTTTTCACGTCGGCTGTACCACAAAACGTCCAAACAGACGCCGGCAACGCGATAAGAAGTGAAACAGCCCGGAGTGACTAGATGCCAGAAGAATTTTTATCAACTTTCTTTTGCGGGCTGAAAAGTATGCATGTGGCGCCACCTCGCGCTCTCGACACGACCCAGTAACGAAAACTTGGAGAATCGCTTGCAGAGGGCACTACCGATATCACACACGTGAAACCAGCTGGCAGCTCGTCAAACCGTCAAACAATACGCATGGACCAGCGGTCCATACCCGCGGTATCGTCATCGAATGTCTTCGTAGAGTATTAAACGTTAAGAGTGGCCGCTCGCGCCGGTTCACGGCCGAGCTAGCTTTGTTGATTGCGGCAGGTGGCCCTAGAAGCATCCCCAGCTGCGGCCATGG
Organism: Dermacentor albipictus; assembly: GCF_038994185.2. Taxonomy (NCBI): domain Eukaryota; kingdom Metazoa; phylum Arthropoda; class Arachnida; order Ixodida; family Ixodidae; genus Dermacentor; species Dermacentor albipictus. The sequence continues at coordinate 19,043,276 of NC_091830.1, read as the reverse complement.
CTAGCAGCTTTAAAATGCGCTTGAGGATTGTTGGGTTCTTCTGCAAGCGTCGGCCCGGTGCCCGGGCCTGCCGAGGCGCCGGGCGCTGTGTGTGCTAGTCACCACGGAAAACGCACAAATCCCCTCCGTTTGCACCGCTACGGACCGCTAAATCTACCACCGCCCCGAGCCGCTGACGACGACGGAGCGCACCAAGGTGCAGTCGCTGGCTTCCTGCCTGTTCATGCCTCCACGCTACGTGACAGACAACGAAGGCTGGTCTACGGCGGCTCCTCGACGACCAAGGTGTAAGCCAACGGAGACTTTTCTAATTTTGCGTCCCTCTTCCGGTCTGCAACCATCCACACTATGGCCCGTTGTGCTCCACTTTGCCGTGAGTCGTGCAGCCCGCCTCACGGACACTGAAATCCTATCAGTTTCTACTATAATTCACGTCTCAAAGAACCTTGCCAACCTCCGTGTCACGGACTTAAACACCCTCCCCAGCTGTCTGTCATCGAATCAGTGAACATTTCTAACCAATTCTTCCATATTAAGATATACGAACTGCCTCCCCATCACTCCTGCAAAAGTGTCATACATCAAGTTGAACCCCACACTTCATCGACGGACCTCCTCAAACACCTCAACGCTCACACCTGGGACATCTTGTCTGCTTGCATGATGGGCAAGACCAGCACAGCCCTCATTGCATTTCGCGGATCCCATGGCCCATACTACAAGAACGGGGCGCAGCGATGCGCACCTCACACCCCCAAGGTGCAGTTCTGTCACACATCTGGTCATTGGTCACTGGGATTGGTTTGTCCATGCCGTGATTTACCCCGCTGCAAAATTTGTCACACTGACATCCCAGATCCTGAAATACTGCACGGGTGCAAGCCTGGCTGTCGAAATTGTGGCAAAGTTCACGCTGCCGATGACCCTGGGTGCGAGGTAGGTCAAAAGGCTGATCTTGCTGCCTGCAAGGCCGCCTACCTCAAACGGCTCAGCCTACGTGAAAACCTATCTACCGTTCACTCCTCTGACAACATCAACTCCGCATTCTCAACAGCCCCTTCAGGAGTCGACCGCACCGCCCAAAACGATGAAACAAGCGGAACCCAGCAGCCACAACTCCGCTCCCAGCCTTCACGAACTCGCCGGTAAGCCAACCACCCCTCCCTACCCTCTCCCAGCTACCTCTCTCCGTACCCTAGCCAAACAAAATGCACAATATTATTACCAAGCCCTGATAAAAACTATTGTACCTTATCCCCCGAATGCATCCTGTACACTTACTATCGACCCAGCCCCTGTAACCTTACTGCCAGCAACAGAAAACATGGACGAGTCCAATCCTCCTCCTCGCAAACAACCCCATCTTGATGACGGATTTTCTTCCCCTTGCTCACATGTACCCCTGATCTCAGGAAGCAATATTCGCCATCCCCAGCACCGCTCAACTGAAAGCAATTGTTGCAGTCGACCTCGTAAATTCTTTTGATAACGTCCGTCATGACAGCATGCTAGAGGAGCTCCAAGCAACAAACTGTTCAGCCAAGCTATTTAACTACATCGATTGCTTTCTTTGCAGCCGCACATACTGTCTCAGCTTAGGCGGTGTCACATCATCAAACTACGGCTATCCCCAACGTGTCATTCCACAGGGCTCTGTACTGTCGCCCACTCTGTTCAACTTCGCCATGTGCCATATACATCGAGCACTTGTCACCGTCCTAGACTTACACTACACTATATGCAACGATGATATCGCCCTATGGGTGAATCTTGGCTCGGCAGGACGCATACAAGACACCCTGCAACATGCTCTAAAGAGCATACATCATGCTGCTACCCACATCGGCTTCTGATGTTCCTCCACCAAATCAGAACTGCTACCAGTCAATAACCAGCGATGGCAACTGCCACACTATAAAACTCGAACGTAACGGCCTCCCTATACCACAGCCTAAAACTATTTGCTTCGTGGGACTCCACATCCAGCAAGATGGTAGTGGCTCTACCACTGTCAATCACCTCCTAAAAGAGGGCGAGCAAGTTCTCGGCATGCTCCGTCATATTTCCAATTCCTCACATGGGTTGAAAAAAACAGATATTTTCAGACTCTGCGACGCCCTATTAATATCCCGCCTCCGCTACCATCTCCCGTATACTCGACTTGCACAGTAGCAGAAAACCAAGTTGGACACCTTGATATGTAAAGGCACCCACCAAGTTCACTATGGGACTTCCCCTTAATGCCAGCAACCTGTGCCTGCTCTAAATGGGCTGTTGCAACACGGTTGGTGAACTTGTGGCTATCCACAGACGCCGTCAGGAAATCTGCCTTCTTCTCAAACGACAGGGACGGCACATTCTGACGCAACTAGACCACTGTGGACAAACGTGTTGCCGCAGGTCAGCTAGATGTACTAAGCAATCACCCAAGACAGACAGGAACGAATTTATACACAGACAGCAGACATGGGACTAGACACAAACTAAATACAGATAGTAGATAAAACAGGGGAGCCACACTATTGTCGCTAATCTCCGTTCAGTTCTGCACCACTCACAGTTCCAGTGGTAGCCGATTTGAGTTACAGAGGTTGAGTAGCGTTCGCTGGGGCATAGCTCTGCTGCAAGTCGCTACGACAGTGACGGGAGCTGGGGCGCAGCCTGGCCTCGGCGGGTGAGGAACCGCGATGAACGCCGTAGTGCCGCCTGTCTCGGCAACACAGGAGCCGGGGCGCAGCTTGGTCTCGACAGGGCAGCATGGCGATGAATGCCGGAACACAGCCTGCCTCTGAAGCGTGAGGAGCTGGGGCGAAACCCAGCCATGGCAGGACCTGCCAGGTAGCCTCGGAGGACAGTGCTGTAAGCTGGGGCGAAGCCCGGTTCAGCGAGGCAGGACCAGGGTTGTTGGGAGGTGGCCCACTGCTCGATGTGCAGTGTCCGGCGAGAGCTCCCTTGCCCTCCTGCTCTGCTCCGCTTGTCAACCCCATCGCTCGAACCGATCTCGCGGGACCCGTGCAGCAATCACGCGCACACATGCTTTTCGGCCCCGCACACTGGCACAAGCAGTGATATTGATGCCCGCGCACTTCAAATGCCATCCTCCTACTATAGCCACTTTGTTCCACGTGCCCCCCCTCTATGCGAAGCTACACTCCCCAGTACCTACTCGCTCACAACTTCACGTATTGCCACTGCCTCGGCACATGCATCCACTACTAAATTCAGCCCGACGCACCCAACGCACCCAACGCACTGCATACTACATCTGCTACACTGCCCGCAATCTACACCGATCTTAGCTTTACACAGATGCCAGCATGTCTGGGACACATACGGCCATAGCTGTCACAGATCAACATTCGCATGTCATGCACACAGCCGTTCTTCCTCCCATGGACTCATGCACAGCGGAATTGCATGCCATAGCCGCAGCCATACCTATGCTCCTTCAGCTGGGAGAACACCACACATGCTTGTTGAGGTCAGACGCGCCTGACCGCTGCTCCACGGCATGTACTTCGGCTGAACCGCTGCCCCCAGCCAGGCGTCCCCGAGGTACCACAAGCGGCACGGCTGGCCTCGAGACCCCGGCGGCTCCGGCTCTCCAGCTTTGTGCATTTTGATCAGAAGTTAATTGGACCAAACCAAGAGACCCCACTGAAAACGCTCGAGCAGGCACCGCACCATCCAAAGCATCACCTTAGTGAGTACTTCGGTGATTTGCACCATACTCTAACCAACGTTGCCACATCTCTGATCACTGCGTTTGAAAAAGCAGCTAGGTCAAACGATGCCACAGCTCGGTAGGCCTGGCCAGTCAGTGCACAGCATGAACACAGACGAGCCTGCAGGCGACACCGAAGAATCTGCAACTCCATTCACACTGGTCACTTTGATCAGATGCACACAAGAATCGCAGGACATTGTCTTCCATCTCGGAAACCATATCAGCCTAGCTATTGCATTGGCATTCCACCTCACAAACGATGTAGTCACGGCCACCGTAGTGACTTCATCAGAAGCCCAGGACCTCGACATCCATATCAGGCACACCCAGAACTTCATAATCGCTTCCACAAAGCGAGAATCAACATCGATGAAAATTCTTGCTTTGCACACAGTCATTCACAACGTCACCGAACACCAAGCCACAGCTTACAAAGCCAGCGAGCCAGGTAGCGCTCGTGGAGTAGCTCAAGGACTACCAAGAGAGATTTCAGACGACAAAATTAGCGTCACCGTCAGGGGTGCCGAACTTCTCAGAAGACGATGCTTCGTCAAGAGTGAATGCGTCCTGATCACAGTAAAAGGCCCAAAGCACCCGTGCGTCGCACTAGTGGGACGGGCAGTCACAACGGTGGCTCCCTACAGGCCCAATGCAGTACAGTGCACATTATGCCACATCATAGGACACTGAACGGGTGTCTGTCCCACAACACAAGACTGCATTGCATGTGAGGGATGCAACACCCAATTCACCCCGGGATATAACCCTAAATAAGCACCCCACGACTGCAACATGAAATGCATAAATTGCGAAAGCACGCACAGCTCCCGAGTCCCCACCTGCCCAAAAAAACAAGCCGCTGACAAGGCCACCCAAACAGCTGCCTACAGGAGAGATAATCCAGAATCTTCTAGACCAAAGCCCAAGCGAAATCAATTGCAGGCGAAGGGATAACAGCCTCCGCACAATACCAAAAATAATTTTCCCCACATAACCACTCACAACCGCTTCGCAGGGCTCGAAGAAATAAAACAAATAAAAAATCCATCAAGGTGGATCTGCAGACACAGGGTAACATTCCAAAACAAGCAGAAAGAACAAAACAATGTGACAAAACTTATGCCTTGACAGCCCGGACCATAAAGCTCAAGCCCATGCGAGGGGACATCATACGGCCTCAAACACCGAAAACTGCGGGACCATTACAGACATTCAAGAAAGGGCCGACGTCCACTCGACAACTGCACCAAATAGCCATGCAAGAAAGACCATCCAAAGACAGAAGTGAGGACCGCCCGACCAACCAACCATCAAGGCCACAACCCATGCAGGTAAGTCAGTCAGCCACTTTGACACCACACGACAGCCATATTCCCAGCTACATTACTGACATCTTGTACAGAATCGACGACATAGAGAAATGGGAATGCGACCGTGACCAGGCACATGAACTCATCACAAACCAACTCACAGTGAGCATAGAACAATTGACCTTGTGCACTGAGCGACCTTATGCTGAACTAACTTCACAAATGAATATGCTAGTAGAGAACATTAGTACTCAGACGTACGGTAGAAAGCATGCAGCAATTTATACATGCACTCGAAACACAACAATGACGTCTTTGCAAGCGAACAGACACTACACCAACCAAAGGCCCCAGCAAGAAGGCCACACACAACACTGACAGTGAATCTACACACGAATATGGCCAGCCTTAAAATAGCGACACCCCCCAATACATTAAACTCAACCTCAAGTCACGCATCACCCCTGATAACAATCTGACCAGCTGTAGAGGCATTCTTTGTAAAAAGAACAACTTCGCTTAATTCATTCTCACAGCACCACACAAGCCAGATGTTATCACCTTGCAGGAAACAGCAGGCCCAATAACCTTTCCAGGATACACCGCCTACTGAAACCCAAGCATTACACAAAAACTAAGAAAATGCTCTCTTGGCAAGGAAACAACACCGTCGACTCACACTCCTGCTATGACAACCACACTTATAGCGAACAAACACACTACGACCCAAATTTCCAGACTCCATTAACACGGCCACATTAGAAACTGTACACACGCGCAGCTGCTTTTACAGAACGTACGACCTAGATGTAATAACCACCTATCGCTCTTCAAAAGCACTGAGGTATAGTTCACAATGGCACCAACACCTCAACAATTACAGCAAACGTGATACCATCTGGTTGGGAGATTTCAATAGCAAACACATAGAATGGGGCTACACCTTTAACAAACCCAATGCAAAACATCTACTTCTCTTCGAAGAATAATACTTCAGCCACTCTAAAGCATCACCCAACACAAGCACACAGGAAACTCGGTAGAACTTGACACCAAGTCAGACCTCACCTGGACATGAATAACACGAACCGAAATGGGAAAACAAACAGGAAACACTCAGTAGTGACCACTGAATCATCACTACAAGCATCACAATACCAAAAAAAGAAACGCAAACGCACAAGCAACAAAGGATGCCCAATTGGCCCTGATGCTCTGACGGACTGGACAAAATCCAGAGCTACTCTTGAAAACCTTACATCATCAATGTGGGATGAGTGGACACACAATGTAACCTCAACCTAAACGAAACGTACCGCCGCCATACAACGGACAGAAGAGCTCCCCAAAGTATATGGTCATCTTCTGACCCTCTTGGACAAGCTACACAAATTAGCGAAACAGTGGAAAAGAAATAAACAGAACAAGCAACTACAAAAACGTATACAGGAACTCGCAAAAGAAGCTAAAACATATGCCGATAGCCTTGCCGCCTCCAATTGGCTACACACATAAGAACAGGCAGGTGAATCACTACACACGAAAAATCCTGGGACACTTTTCGCAGGCTTCTGGGGCAACTCCTGCAAAAAAATCATCTTACCGAAATCCAACTCGCTCACAACATAACAGATGAAGAGCTGGCCAAACAGCTTGCAGACGTTTTTCTTTTTTTTCGACGGCCACCTCACAGCCAAAAACACCACACTTACAAACCCAACAAAGCAGCCTACCACACGAGGCAGATGCACCGTTCACAATGCGAGAGCTTCCTACATCAGTTAACACCAAACGCAACACAACCCCAAGAACAGACGGCATCACTAACAAGATGCTGGCCAATCTGCCGGCGAAACAACAGAAAAGACTTCTCGAATATATAAACACAGTTTGGGAAACAGGCGAGATTCCACCAAGCTGGAAACACGCCTCTGTTGTACCAATCCCTAAATCTGGCAAATCACCCAACAACCCAAAAGATTTCTGACCTGTATCACTGACCTCATGCGCAGGCAAAGCCATGGAAAAAATGGTTGTATCATGCCTTCACTGGCCCCAGGAACGACACCAAACATTAGACCTGAGAGTCATAGGCTTCCGCCCTCATATAAACACACAAGACGCTATGTATATGATATACCAAGATGTATATGCCACAGAATGTACTAGCCAAATCAGAGCAGTGGTAGGACTTGATGTCAAGAGTGCCTTCGACAATGTCACCCACCCGTATTGCTGTACAAGGCCTCCAAAGACTTAAACCAGGACCGCGCATGACAGAATACATACACAACTTTCTTCACGATCGCACAATCAGTGTCAAGGTAAATGGAGAGGAATATCAGAAGCGTTATCTCACGCGGAGAGTACCTCGGGGATCGATATTATTTCCGATTCTCTTATCCATGGCCTTGGACAGTGTCAACGCACAGCGGCAAAATGTACCCGACCTAGGGTACAGCATCTACGCAGACGACATTACACTATGGGCACATGCAGGGTCTCCAGGTGACATCGAAAGCACACTACAACAAGTGATAAACGTCATACACTCCCATCTCAAAGAAATTGCTCTTTCCATCTCACCAGAAAAATCAGGATATATCGTAGTTACGAACCAAAGAGGTCACTTAGCAAACCACTCTGCAGCCTCATCCATCTCCGAATTGTAAATGAACCAATTCCAAGATGCACATCAATTCGCATTCTCGGATTCCACAACCAGGATGATGGCAAGGCCGACACTTGGATGCAAAAAAACTACACAAGAACTTCAACTCAAACGACTGCTATACCGCATCACACGGAGAAACGAAGGAATTTGCGAGCGCAATCTATGCAGAATAGTCGCAACATTTGCAGTACTCACCATTCTATACCTGCTGCCATACCTTCACCTCACAAAAATGCAGCGCATGAAGCTGGATAACCTGTACAGACAACTCGCCAAAATCACTTTAGGACTTCCAAGGTACGCGCCAAATCTATAAGCAAGCCAAACCGACATACTTCCAAATCTTAGCAGACCATCGGACGCCCACACAGAATCCCAAATAAATAGATTGAAACGATCACACCAAGGTCAAGCGCTGCTTAAAGATCTTAGACATTCTAAATACAACATGCCTCAAATGAAGCTCCCACCTCTACCGTGGCAAGCACTTCACAACATTCACACGCTGCCAATCCCCCACAACATGGACCCGCTAACAGACCAAGGAAGAAGACAAGCGCGCGCAAAACACGCCCAACTTAACCCTCCGGACACAACTGTACTACACAGACGCATCCTCGGGTACGAACCCCACAACACACCGCACGGCGATATAGAACGCGCGACCAATGTGTATACCCAAGGCATGTACACAGGCCTCCCTAGCAAAGCAACAGCTGAAATAGTGGCAGTAACTGAAGCAGTCACAGCACCACAGCACACACACAACAGCATCCTCATTCGCACAGACAATCAAGCAGCATGCCAAGCGTTCCTCACGAGAAACCGGCCCAACTCCATCCGCGAAACCCGGCATCGATATACGACGAATAACCTGGCACACCACATCACTATTCAATGGGTACCTAGCCACTGTAACATCGAAGGAAACGAAAAGGTCCACGCTCTATCCCGCGCAAATATTCCGGGACCTCCTCTTCAGTGGACAGACGCACTCAGCTTACAGAGTTAAAACAAATAGCTTCAAATATGCAACGCCTAAAATTAGAGGAATGGCATGAACAAGAAACTACTCTCCCAGCTGCACCACACTCGACAACACGCGAGGCCGCTGCCACTTGGCGCCAAGCCCAAACGCAAACACACGCCCAGGGATAAGGCGCTAAAGAGCGATAATGACTTATAATTATCTGAATGTTACCAGCGCATTTGACGCCGCCCTCTGTAGTACTTGCTTGCGTCACCGCCTTGCGTCAATTCACCTTGCGCCGCCGTCTACAGCAGTCCCTGTCGTCGCAGCCTTATCGTTTGTGTTGGTCGGATCAAGTTTCATAACTTTGATAATGACACCTGGCTGCGTGGAGGTGAGCAAGTGGCACACTGCTTATACTCAGACAATTCGCAGAGGAGTTTCTGCGTAAATTTTACAGCGAAGTTGTTAGCCTCTCGCTGGTCGACATTACTCGTGTCGATGTCCGTGGGCAAAATGTGGGCCGATCCCAGAGGTAGTGCGATACCGGGCCGACCCGTGGTCGTGGTGAAGCAGGCTTCAAGACCTCAGCAAAGTGAAGAGTGCGCACATTCTTTAGAATCGCGAATACCACATATAGAACAGCATTAGTTTCAACAAGCAAGCGTAAAGCAAGCATCCGAATTACATAATTGATGTGCTTCTGATAACAATGCGAAACACGTAGCGCACCCCCGCGTCCGTTTCCTGGTAAAGGTTACTGATGCGCAAGCTGCCATGGCGACGGCAGCTTACGACGTGGAGAGTGACGTCACTAGCTTTCGTATATAAACGAACAAGCCTAGCAACTGATTTCATTGTTACAGTTCGGAATCCTGAGGAGCAGCGTGAACACCAGGAGTGGCTAAGGAAAAAAAAAGAAAGGGCAATACGACCAGTGGTGGCGTGCTGGCACAATTACCGTTACTATAAAGCAATAAAGCATTGTGTACCGCCCTCAGCAGTTGTAGGGGGTCGTTTTCCACACCTTCGCCAAACATCCACTTTCGCAGGGCAGGAATGGCGAGCCATATTTTTTTTCTTTTTTTTTTGCGGCAGTGTCCGAGCCGCGAGACACGCTCGAAACAATGACGAAGTTCAAAAAAATAAAAATGGTAATGAAAGGGTTCGTTAAGCAATGCGGCCTATGAACGCATGCCGTTCGGTGCAGAGTACTTTATGTTAATTTATTCAAGAAGGTAGCGCGCAGCCACTTAAAAAAAAAATATAGAGCTCCAGTTTTGCAAAAGAAATATGGCTATTTGTAAAGTCTTGCACGTGCAACATGTTAATTATGACAATAATGCGCATTCTCTCAACCTCTGTGCCATGTGTGCTCGAGCGTTGTTAGTTGTATTGCATTGGGCTGGATATACGTGTTTTGATGTTTTAATTGTGTATGGAGTCCTTACCGTAGAAAGTTACTTGTTTCTTAGCATTTATGGAAGTGCAAGTTCCCGTCACAGCTATTATTTTTGATGACACACTTTAATACCAGAGACAGTCACTGTGTTAAATCAGAAAAATTGCATTACACGAAGGAACATCCACATTCAGGAACGTTGCAGGATCCAGTATTGCTTACCTTGTGCCTCTGTCGTTCAATGTATTGCAGGAATCTCCACTATTGTTTCCCCAGATTCTCTACAGCCAAAGGACATCATGCATATTCAAGGGTGAATTTCCAAGTATCAGAAGACGATTGCGAGGCTTTGAAGACAGCAGGTGAAGAGCCCCAGTACAGTCGAAGTGCTTAACTTACTGACGTGCCAATATCTTGTAGCTGTTTAATGAGGGACTCACTGTATGTCAAATTGGAGATGGTGACGTTGGTGCGTGCTCAATTGTTTTGCAGCCATTTTATTTTGGCACGCAACCGTTAACATAATTCTGCTACTTTAAATCACCCTTCTTCGTAGTCGTAAGTACAAGAAACAATCGTATTTTTTCTTTCACAGCAATCCCATTCTGAGTAAATTATTACTGTTTTATTCGTGTAGTTTCTTCTTTACAATATCTGCACATGTTCAACGCGTCTTGTGTGTGTTCTTATGCTTGTGTAAAGTTTATTGCAATCACGCTATTTCCGAGTATTCTCCATTACGTTTGCATTTCGCAGTTTCTTCCCGTTTTCCCGTATCTGCCACGTTTCTCACAATTTCCTGCAATAAATTCTTATCTGCCGTTTTCGTGTTTTTGGCTAACCAGCCCGCTGAATTATCGATATTGAAGGAAGATGGCACATTTATTTACAGTACTCTTTTTGGTGTGAATTATTAGAGGTACAATGTCACAAACGATGAAGTTCTATTTCCTCATTAACAGTTGGCATGGTTGTTGCGCTAATTTAGATAAAACTAACACAGTGAAACCACAGCTTTGTGCGCTCGTCGTCGCAACATATAAACAGCGGCGCTAGCGCTTGAGTGATGTCATCGATGCATGCAACGTTACTGGTCGCAAAAAGACGGAATGGGGAGAGGGGAAGAAAGGAAAAAGTTAGTAGTATCCTCCGAGATTTGGCGGCGCGTAGCAGACATCTCGGAATCTTTTGACCAGAAGTTTCCCACAAGCTTAATCTGCAACCGTTCTACACCTGCATTATTACATTTAAACACCGCTTTTACCCCCTGAACAACGGATTTGTGAAATTTGTTACCTGGTAATGTGCGTTCCCTGGCCCTTAACGATCTTATTTCTGCAATTGAATCTTCTATGTCGCGTTACGTACGTTATCTAGTGTTTTTTAACATTCGTGTTGATGTTCGTTCTTTGTGAATGCTTTATTGTTCAAACTCCTGATATGGCCTTTGTAGGGCTGCAGTAGGTAAATTAAATGATACCATAAGCTTTTGTTATCGCCTGGGTCGACCACTTTCTGCGACGGATGATGATAAATTAATAGAATCGAAGGAAACTATTTCTCACTTATTAAGGCCCTTGGTTATCTTTAATATTACCTTTAATAGGCTGCCCTTCAAGAATGACCGTGTCTATGGTGCAGTCGTAGCTACGGCGGAAACCGCCTTCCCCCTTGCCTTGTTTCATTCGCCCCCTTGTCACCCCTCCTGATGCGCCCTCACATATAATTATTCCTTCCGCTAAACTCCTTCTTTGGCGCCCGAAGCTGTTAGTTTAGTAACTCCAGCGCGTGATCCGCGATTAGCTAAGGTATATGTTTACGATTGAGAAAACAAATAGAGAGAAATGTTCGACCGTGCGTTTTTTCAAAGAACTATACCTTCGAAAGACATCATGGAAGCAAAGTCATTCAAAAAAAGTTTTATTAAATACACGTCGACAAGTACTTGGCGAGTTGGCTGCATGTGTTATGCGTTAATGGCAACAAAGGTACACAAAAGGAGACGCTGCAGGCTGCTGGCATATAATAACAGCTTGCAGAAGGAGGACACGCGACATTGCACGTCAACAAAACAACATGGTTGCTTTCGTGAAATCCGCCGCAACGTGGCGTTGTGAACACTTAGCAACTTGTGCGCCAGGCAGGGCAAAAAAAAAAATAAAGCATACAGCGTTAGCAAAGCAAGAAAGCGACACTTCATCACACGCGAAGCTATAGCATTAAATACATCAATCGTTCTTCTAAGGCACAGTACAATTATACATATATGTCCATCGCTTTGTGATTTGTTTCGCCTGTGGCGTTGGCGTGCCTTTCTTGAGCAGACGGTCCCGGCTGACGGAGACCAGCCCTGTTACTACGGCGGGAGTAAGCTCGAACGGTATAGGTGTCGCCACCGTACAGCACGCGTGCGGCTCGCAAGTCCTCTGATATAACGAGGACGCTGACAGTTGCGGCAAATGAGAGTCGGTGAATGCATCGCATATAGCGCATATACCTGGGAACGTTTGACAGCCTATGGATGGCGCTTTAAATAAGGATTGACGCTTTTAAATACTGCACCGCTTGATGATGGATGGTGAACACGACACAGGAAATAGAGCTTAGCGCAACAAAAGCACCGCGTATCGCGCATGTTTCTAACACTCAAATGGTATCAGTCTTTTAAAATCAGGTCGTTGCCGTTTTATCATTCAAAGTATTAAAGAACGTAACGTTCTTTGATGCATTGTGTATATGTCACGGTGTACATATGGTTTGGATGTATGCATTATCTTAGTTTTACTATTTGAGACACAGCACAGATTTCGAAAGCACAAGTAGCGTTGAGTGTTAGCTGGGCATTTGACTAAAAAAAAATTTCGTACACTCGGCATTCTCTTCCTGGGTCCTGTTTCAGTGCGATTGTGATCTTTAAGAGGAACATGGCAAGTAGAGCGGCACCACAGAATGACATCTTGTGAGGAAGGACATATCGCTGCACATTCAGCGCTCGGGGTATGGGGGAGGTGGGCAGACGTGGAGTTATGTTGGCGCAATAAATACAACCATTCATATGCAGTGGTATCAATGATGTCGGCTTGGTAAATGAGTAAATCTCAGCCGGCTTCTCAAGACGATCACCGGGCCAGATCATCCGTCCAATTGGTGTCCCGTAGGGAGAATAAAAAGAGGCGAAAGAAAGGGGTGGTATCTGCAATAGACAGGCAAAACCATGGTCAAGGTACATCGCAAACCGCAACGCTTGCTAATATCAAAGACAACGCCTTATTGCACCTTTGTGACCTGCTGTATTTACTGTCGATCACCGGTATACTTATGTATAGCAATTTTAAATGACGTTTTAACATCCTTTATGAAGTATGTTTAAATTGCAAAATATACGTCAGAGAGTAGCCTAAGCACCTGCCATGATTGCTTAATGGGTGCCGGACACGAGGTCGCGCGACCGAATCCTGGCCACGGTAGCCGCATTTCAATGGGGTTCAAGTGCGAAAACACCCGCGTGCTTAGATTTAGGTGCACGCTAAAGAACTCCAGGTGGTCCAACATATTCGTGAGTCACCCACTTCGGCGTGCCTCATTATCAGATCGGGGTTTCGGCACGTAAAACCCTATAATTTAAGTGGTCTAAGAACATTCTTTGCTTAGAAGCTCTTTGCCTTGCACCCGTCTTTAAAAATAAGTTATCAGAATCTGCAGTGAAACGCATTGCTTTTCCACTTAGCATTTTCTAAATAAGGAAAAACGTAGCAAGGAAAACTGTAATCTGCAACTACATTGCACTTCATGGCAGATTTCGAATACATGTTTCTCGAAACTGGTGTCGAACACAATGTCTTTAGGAAAATGCAACGCCTTGAGTACGGATGACTTCTATTCTGCAATTACACGTCTCAGTGATTCATTAGTGTCACAGTTAATTAACGAAAATTTCGTAATTAACATTAAATTCCGCGCAAATGGTGGTGACCGTCTCTTCTATGAAGTTGATCAGTGACAATTAAAATTTAGTCTCAATTGCGCTATCTCTATAATATGAGACAGTCATAGCAAAAACAAATGCTCATACAAAAACAAATAGGATTGAAACTTCATAATATCGCCTTGTTAACAGCAGAGATAAATCTTGGAAACTAGAACACGGCAACATAATTTTTTTTTAATTTTCCTTTAGTTCTACGAGTATATCAGCTGCAGGTTATGCATAGAACGGGCTGGTGCGAGGTCAACCCATAATGCTTATCTTCAAATGTCAGGATTGTCTTGAAAGAAAAGAGCATTTCTGTTTACTCCTTTAAACCGCTAAAAATGAAACATTCTAAAAAACCAAAGCACATGTTTTGATATAAAGAGCCTTGTCAACTAAGCGAGAACTCGGTAATGGTAAAAGCACGCAAAACCGAAACCCTCAAATGACTTTACGCTATCAAGGCATTTTTCAAAGCTCTATCTGCATTTAGTTGTCGAAAAAATTGCCAAAATGTTTTGAGTATTGCCGTAGAGACTGAAATTAACGCTTTCCGTTTCAAGTTTCACTTCGCAACAGCGACTCCAGTGACGCCAATGGGCGTCATGTGTTAAGTCTGCAAAATGTTGATTCTTTGAGTACTGTCAAACGTGATGTGATATTTCTGCACCGGCAGACACTGAACTAGCGCGGATTAGATCGCTCTCAAAACCGATGATGTGACGTGTGGGGCTGGCGCGAGAATTTTCGGGTGGAGTCCCCACTGAGGTTTCGTCTTTCCATCCATTAGAGGTTGCAAGTTCTCCACTCATAGAAACTCTAACCTATTCGATAGTCAGATGCTGCAAAGTATCAATGATTTGATATTCTTCCTTAGTGTCTGTTTTTGTACCAAGGCTGAGAAAATTTATTCGCTGTTGAATAACATAGCGGCTAAGCACGGAAGATTTCTATGTAATCACAACAACGATTCATTTGAGCAAAACCCGAAATGTAGTGATCTCTTTACCACGATCACTTCTTGCCAACAAGAAAATAAGAAATGGGCTTATATGGCATAGAATAATTTTCAAAAATATCTGGTGTAATCATTTGGTTAAAGCATTACGAACCAACACATCTTTCACAATTGTGTAGTTGAGCACAAAAAGTTCCATTAGAACGCCTTGACAGCGAAATTTAATCACTGTAATGTTACAGCTTTGTCTTCGAAACACGCAAAGCAAAAAGTCTCCGCGCACATGCATAATTATTGCAAACTTTGTTGCGAACCTTTATAACGCAGTAGGGGATGTCTAAAACTTGGCGGCTATGACGTGTTTCCGTCTCTGCAGTCACTTCTGGCATACGCAGCCGGCAAAAGCATATTCTTTGAGATCTCTTTCTATTACTCGGATACAGCGGTCGCTGGAGCATGGATTTGGGCGCCACCTATATTTGTAGAAGCCGAACGATTCGCATTGTCGCACGGTGTTTGAAGCCAGAAGAAGGAAGTTTAAACGAATCCGTGCACGATATTCATCTTTCTCATATGAGCAGAACCATCCGACAGTAGCGCCAAGACTTCATCTAGTAATTTTTCTAACAGCCCCTAAGAACGAATATCTGCACCAGCACTGGTGGCGCTGCTTTGTGAAGTTGAGTTCTACCAGAGCATAAAATACTGTTTTGGCAATAGAGGACAATGTGCTACTCAGTAGCTCGTGTGAACCCGTTGACCTCAGCATATGAATGAACAATATACTTATTATTTTTTTTCCCTTCAGCGATAACAGCCTGACAAAAAGTGTTCCTGACGCCCTGTGTTTGAGTGAACCACCACAAGATGCCGCTACCAGCTCTGTGATAACAATCTCCGTCACCAGTGTTCCGGTATTTCGTAACCTTCAATCAGTTTATGAGGACACGCTTAATCTCCCTAGCAAACAGCATAACACAATCGGCTGCGAATGCTACTTTTTCAAGGCCACACGTGCGGTAACAGGCTGAGAGAGAGAAGGCCAACTGACCCGTGTAAGGATGACAGGAAAACGCGGTGACTCGAAGAGCTCGGCACGGCTTCGTGCTAGACGACACACGGCAGCTGCGTGTATCGTAAGGAGAAGCCGTACTGGCCGTTCATGGCGTTGTCACTTGAGGCGTGGTTGCTCTTCACCTTCAACGTGAAGGGCTTGCTGTTGGCTGCAAGAAGTACAAGCGAAATGTTGATCAGGGCCCACAGTGCATTCACGATTCATTTAATTCATAAACGTATCTCAGCTAAGAGTGTAACGCCCCACAGCGATACCGAGGCTACGATGAACGCAGTAGCTCCGGATAGGTCTCCAGATTAATCTTGACAATCGGAGTTTCGTTCAAGTGAACCCCAACCTGAGTAAGCGAGCGTTTTTGCATTTCGTCTCCGCCAGATTGCGATCCGGAAACGAATGCGCGATGCTGTGCTCATTAGCTGATAGCCACATAAACTGAGCCACAACAGCAGGTATTTCGCTATAGTGGTTGTTTATGCTGTAGAAGTTTCACTGTGGGCAGCAAAACGTAAGCTCACCGAACCTTGTTAAATGGATGATTTGGTTGTGTCCATTTGTACTTGGCGCAGTTCGAAAATGCTTGATTGAAGTGCGTTAGAGGAGTGTTGTGCTTAGCTTGGCAGCCACAAGTATAACATATGCTTATTTTTGCTCACACATTCTGACCTCTGTGGTGCCGGGTTCGTAAAAATTAGCGCCTTTACGACAAGCTTATTACGTGCGCGACATCTGCACACTGGACCAGAGTAACACGAAGACCTTTTGAAATGTTTTGCCTACTACAGGTTTCTTACGAACCTACAGCTCAATTTCACCAAGAAAGCAATACGGAAACTTTGCGGGTGTCGACTCTTCCTGCTCCAGACACAATTCCACACCGCCCACTTAATGTAATTATTTCGTTCCTCATCGCCTTCAATAGTTTGGGCAAGTTTAAACATTGCAGGAAGCTACACATCTTCACGATTTTTCCCCTCTCAAGGGCTGTTTAAAGACAACCTAAGGTGAATTTTCCGCTGTGGCCACACTCGCGAGCTGTAATCTGATTGCGTAGAAGTGGCAGAACTTGCTTAGTTTCTTTTACAGGAAGATGAGCAAGAGATCAAGGCTTTAACATCTGGCATAAGTTGTTGCTGCCCTTGCAGCCAGAATGAGAGTACACGCAGACTAATATATATGTTCGAACCACATTGTTCGTAAACTTCACAAGCGAAACTATTGGTGTTGTACATGATGTCTCCATACATCATTTTCTTGAATTTTAACACGTCAGATTTTGGTCATGCATTGTAGGTTATACGCAATAAATACATGTAATACGACTTACATATGATGACGTTCTCTTCGCCGAGGCTAGTGCCGCAGAAGCGATCCTGCCCCGGACCAAGGCCCAGCGTCGAGCCCTGGTCAATGCCCACGAAGTCGTCCATGTTGCAGATGGTGCCGTTAGCACCCCGGTCGATTGGCTTGCCCCACGAGAAGGACGAGTTGGACTCGGTCTCCCACTTGATGGAGCAGTAGTTCTCCTCCATGCGGATACAGATGGAGTATCGGAGGTTGCTCAGGTAACGGACCCTGTGCTCGACCATGGGTCCGTAGTTGAAGCTCCGCACGATGGCGCTAGGGCTTCGGTAGTACAGCAGGCAACCAGCAGGAGCTGCAAGGACGAAAGCCAAAGCGATGTCAGGGCTGATGCTTTTAGTGATCGCGGTGACTGCGGAATTATGAAGGATCATATGCCATGATCACTGGGAAACAAGCTTAGTACATCTCTACGAATTCTTTAAAGACATGCATCAGAAATAATGCCAGCTGTTAACGCAGAACTCCTGAAGCCCCTCACGGATTCTAAAACGGATTCTTTAGCTCACGCTGGAATTTTCGCAGTTACCACCCCATCATGAGCTCAAGTTACACAGAGAAGCAACAGAAACTGTGAAGGGCTCTCTGCATTGGGTGCTGTTTGACCAAAACTGAAAGTCATGTACACGCGTGTTTCCTTGGCATTGCTGCGGGGCAATTTAAATAAAACTAGGTAACTTTGTCGCCAGGTCCAAGCATGTGCGTGCAGGCGCACATTTCCTTTGCCGGACAATGTGATTAACGGACAGCTCATGCATTTGTCCCCCTCATGCATCACTTGGAAGTACTTGGAAGTGCATCACTTAGATTTGATTGTACTTGTCTTTTTCTACACTGTCCCGTTCTGCGAGCACTGTTGGTTGAAAGAGCAAGCTCGATGTTTTCTTTATGCACATAGATCTGAACAAAGATTAATAGTACATTGTCCTGGGAACCTCGATCATACCCACGAAATGCATGACTAACAGTTGCGTAGTTATTGCCCTAAATTTTAAAGAAATCGACATGTCCACTAACGATCTTTACTCTCGAACGAGTTATTTGTGCTGGCATTTTCACTTGTCGCCAACAGCTACCAGTGCGGAAGCAGTAGCGCTGGTATCGACATTTTGTGAAGCTATCTTTAAACTAAGTTTGCCGGACTCTTGTTGCCATGAGTGATTGTGTCCAGTTTCCTGGTTGAGCGGCAATGGAATTCAAGCCAAAATCCCTCTCAGGCTGTTTGTGAACACTGCTGTCAGGCCGAGAAGACAGTTGTCAAAGTTAGTAAAGCTGCTTAGAGTGCTTTTGATACCGAATTCTTATCACATAGCACTGATCTATGCAATGGGCTATCCATAATGGTAAATTAAAAATCACTTCAGATGATTATCTCGACGTTCCAGAGCATCCAACTTGAGCTTTTAGGGAAAATCTTAACTCCAAACACAGGATGCACAAGGTTTGCGCAATGCTGTCCTCACAGTGCTAATACCTATGTGTTCCGTAATCCGGATGCAACAATACGACTTTGTCATATATTTTGCATTGTTCATCGTTGAAAGAGATTTTTAATGTTATCAAACCCGAAGGGCAATGACAAAAGTTTGTTCCAAATCCGAAGTTGACCATAATTGAAATAGTTCATAAAAATGAGACTAATAATAAGGAGACACAGAAACCAAACTCAAATACCTCTAGGGTCTCAGTAATTGTTTTTTGCAGAGAAAGTAGTGGTGGAAGGATGAAAGGGAAATGGAGGTGGGTTTATGCATGTTTGCTCTTCGCCAACTTACCTATGTCGAGGCTGTTGCACTGTACCATGCTGATCTTGATGCGCCATCTTCTAGTCATCTTGTCCCCGTTACTGACTACGCTTAGCACGACAGGATTCCCCGAACTTCTGCCCATGTCCACGTACACTGCAGGGAAGAGTGAAACGCTCTGTTAACCGTACACGCATTCACCAAAGGAAAGACAGTTATAAATTTGTCTACACTTAATTTGTAACCAGTGGTCAGTTATAACGCCATGTTAAGTTCCGCCCGTTTAAAGGCTTATTACAACTTCCTTCTAAGAGGGCGTAACTGTCACAAAGTTTTGTCTGTGTGGTTTTGAACATGCAAAACCAAAGCAACATGTACGAATGAGTGAGTGTACCTTTTTATGGTGACATTAATTTCTGAGCCAGTTTAGATGGAATCATTCTTCGCGTGCGCTTATGTGGTTCGTAAAAAAATGTTAGCAAGAACGATCTATCGCGTTTTGGGGCTATGATAGCAATCTCCTATTGAAGGAGCATGATTCCAATCACGGCTGATGATATAACAGCAGAGGTAAAGTCATGGGAAAGTTTACTGAGTTATTGAACTGTTGCACACGTGATGCCCTGCAGCTTCGGTGACAATGCACTACGAAAGGGCCTTATGGGATGACATTTCCACCAAGCCAGCGGAAGTTAATTCGAGGTCATTGAAAATTATACTTCGCCACATCTTCGGCCACTAGAGGAGCACCTCCTGTGTTGGATAAACGAAAAAGCTTGATTTTTTCAAACTGAAGGGATGAGACAAATTATGCAGGCACTTTCGTAAATGCACGTGCCTCCTGTGTGCTTTCTGGTTATTTTGCATGTCGTATTATGAAGCGCACGTTGTTTTCGCTGGATTTTTTATTGTTAATCACTTATGGCTTTGTACAGAAGTGAAAATTTCTTGAATGTTGTCGACTCTTTAGCGAAATAGTCATGTCTGAAAAGATTGTACGATTGACTCGAATACTGTGGCATTTACTCCAATGTTCGTGAGCACAAGCGATTCATTTGAAATGTGCGTTGGTACAGCCGCAGTACTTGACCCCTGAGATGAGATTCGTTGACCGACGATTATGCTCGGCGATATAATTGTGACCTGTGTGTCGCTTGTCTTTCTGGACATAACTTAGACTCTCGACTCGCAATTTCTACAGCATTTTCTTCCTCACCGACACCACAACGTGACAGTGTCTCTGACGTAACACTTGGAGCCGTATGCCTGGCAGTCAATCGGGCAAAGATCTCCAGTAGTTCCTTTAAGCAAGCATCTCTCGATCTCCAGCCGAAAGCGATGTCACTCGAAAACGCTTGAAGAAATCAGAACGCGTTGGTGCTCGAAGCGTGAACGTCACCGTTTGTCTTTCAGGAAACCCACTCACAGTGCAGTCCCGCGTTCTCTCCGCAGAGAATGGGCAGGCGCTCCCCGACCGTCGTTCGGACCATGAACGAGTCGGTGATGCACTGTCCGTTCTCGTCGGGCTGGGCCAGGCTGAACTCGAGGAAGTCGAGCCGCAGCTGGCACACGTTGTTCTGCTTCTCGATTGTCACCTGGCAGGTGTCCGTGCCGTTCTCGCCGTTCGGGTAGTTGGGGTTCACGAACTCCGTTTCGTTGTCGCTCGTGGACTTGCCGCACGTGAAGCTCACTGTGGACCATTTAACGGGAATGTCAAGTGGATCCGCCCAATATAGTGCATGCGTACATTTCGGCATAGGTTGATAGCGGTCTAGTGCATAAAGAAAAGTTAACGTTGCTCGAAATGACAAACTGTACAAGATGAATTGTACGCATCGCCGTTACTTGCATAGCATTTCATTAAATACTTTACTAAAGCTTCGCTTCATATCGATTCCAATGTGGGAGTTGGATCAGCATAATTATCTGCGTTTGTTCGTTTTACCGCTTATAACGCTGGTTTAGCGGGGTTATGCTGCGGAGTTTCTAAAACCCTTGCCATTACCGATCCCCTTTGATACATAGATTGGTAACGTATGAAAAAGAAAGGTGCGAAGTATATCTTCAAGAAGAGCCGGACATTATTACATATTCAGGCTGGTTTTCATTCCTGTGGTCCCATGGAGCAACTATGAAAAGCGATGCTTGCTTCAGACTTTACTACACTTGTTTAGTCACGCGCCGTTGTGACCATATACAAAAGTTCAGCCATCTCGAGTGATCGAAACGTTAAACTGTTTTTCCTCTTTTCAGTTACGCGTTGCTGTTATTCTCGGTTTTAGATCCGTTGATGTGGAAAGACTTATGTAGAACTCAATTTCTCTATGTTCCACAGGGAAAGCAAACTCCTTAATGGAAATACATAAATCAATGAAATGCGACAATGAAGATAATCATAGTATATACAAGGATGCCACGACGGAGAGTTCAATTAACATCTTTAGTCGCCACTATGCGAATGCGCGATACATTTGGCAGTGCTTAACCAATGTTGCTGAACTTGGATGGCAGTTCTCTTTTTAGGAGTACGTCATTCTGCGTTGCTATATTTTTCAATACTCTACAATTAGTTTCACATTTAATAATGACAGATGTACTAGGGATAGGCTGTCGCTTACCGTAACAGCAAACTCCGAAGCCGTTGGCGCATCTGTTGACTTCCGTTCCTTTCCGGTCAATGCAGTCCTGTTCGCTGACACATGTTCCATTCTGGTTGTTGCGACCTTCACACGGCTGGTTTTGGTAACGCAGCAGGTTGATAATGCCAGCTAAAGAAAACGTGTACGTGGCAAAATGCTCAATTTATACTACACTGTGAAGAGATTTTTCATCGTGCACAGTTCACGCGTGTGAAAAAAACAGTGGTAAGCTCACGAGCTTCAACAAAGATCAGCTCGGTGGGTCAATTTTGCTAGACAAGACACTGAAGAAGCCAGGGCAACTCTGTTTTCAACAAGCACTCAGTGTATTAAGTTTATCAAGATGAAAAACGTCTAAATATCTTTGATTAACTGTAGCGTGGCGGACTTGAAAAAATTCTGATCTGGCCATCGCGGACATTCGAAAACAATAGGAAAATTTTGGAAAGTCATCTTCATTATGCAATATCATGCCAATTTCTTAAGTTGCCAGTATGCTTAGCACATTGTTTTGCATTTTTATGTCGTACAATGACGTAGCTTCGGAAAGTAGCCTTCTTACTTATACTTTGAGGTCTTCCCGGTCGACTGGGAGGCAGCTGCCCGCCGAAGATTCCCTGGCCAACTGCTGAGGCCAGCAGTGTGGCCAGGACTGTGAGAACAATTATGCCATTGCGAGAATTCATTGTGTGGCACCTGGAACGGAAAAAAAAAGTTGCTAGCCGTTGCACAAATCACGGAGGCACTGTGTCTTCGCGAAATTTCACGGCCACGAGATGACCATGACATGACAGTACTAAAGAGGTGCCTGTTTCAGCGCAAATCGGTTACTAAGTGATTTGGTTTTCTAACGGCGTTGTAGTAATCAGTGTACGTTTCACTGTTTCTGAAGCTAAACCTAATGATTTGTAGCCTACACGGAAAAAAACCAGCGTGTAGTGTGTACTGATAAAGACAATATCACATTTTCATTATCTCTAGTATGAAGGCTCTGTATCTGCACGTGTAACTCGGAAGAGATAGAACGTGACAGTGTGTGCGCTTGAGTATTCTTCCGTTTAGTAATCGGGAAGTTTGTGCTGACGAAGCTGGTCAGCGTAGACGCATGTTTCGCGCAACATGTGGTTGGAAGGAGTCTAGAAGAACAATAATGGCTGTGACAGAAGCATTGGAGGCGCACCGGCTAATATCGATATTACTGATGCCGTGCTACCAATGTGCAAGTATACCACGCTGACCACACTCTTTTAGCCGCACAAATTGCATCTCGGCTTTAACACCTTAGTTTGGGTAGAGGCTGCGCAGTGACTTGCATGATATTTGAGAACTCTGCCACAATAGCGTAGTACTTGGTAGCATGCTCCGCTCGAAAAGAACTAAAATTTTGTCATTTTACCATAGTTAAATGACAATTTGAGTGGTAGTTTGCTGTTGAAAATCAAGAAAAGTGTGTTATACTGTCACATTATCAGAGCTGCTCGATGCAGTTACTGCATTTCCATGTCAAGAAATACGAGGTGAAAGTGTTAAAAAAGGAGGCTACTGGCTAACAATTTCTTAATTTTTGTTTTTCATCTGCACAGTTTCACTCCAAGACTTCCCTCGTGGTACATACTGCCGATAACTGATATTTTGACAATTTGTTAGCGAATATAGGGAAGTTAAAACTGAGAAAAAGAGGAAGTGTCTGTTCCTTCCAACATTCTTTTGAAAGTTTTGTAATTTTTAGACACATTGCCAAAGATTCGACCTCGTCTAGAAGAAGACACCGGGCAAAGAACAAACTTTGACAAAACACGATTCTGCTATAGAGGTCCCATTGGATCTTACGCGACGTTTAGCAAATCAAAGCGTGAAATCGGAACTTGGCTACCCAATACCTTCCTCGGTCTCCTCATTACGTGACAAATGGTCTCTTAAGATGTTTCCGAACCATCGACATGGTTTCGTAACACGATACCAATGCCTAACCGTTAACTGCCTTTCACTCGTGTTATGATAAGTGTCCACCAGATTGCAAATGCCAAGATAATTGCGCATGGGAGTGGAGACTCCAATGAATGCTACCTTCGCCAGGCGCTGCCTCATCGGCGAGGGACCTTGACATCTCTGGCAGGACTTCCGTCCGAACGCAATCTACTGCCTAATGAGACACGAGCAATTTGCTCCCCCTACGGCCGGAGCTGACCTTGTGTTGCAACGACGTTCGACTGAGAGAAAAAAAAATATGAAAGCAAAAACGCAACCCCTAGCTCCGAATCGTTGACTGGGGATGACCAAGGCGCTTTGGTCAAGAAGAGAACGGTAAGGGGCAACGTACCGAGGGCCTTGGGCGCAGTGCACCGTCCGGAGCGCTCAAGGTCGTGTCGTCGCGATATCCTGGGTAGCGCGTGCAGCGAGGATTCTACTACCGTCGTCGTCTGACAAGGTTGAATCGCCGGCGTGCTGCTGGCGGGCGACTGGTGCCGGGTCCGCCACTATAGGGATGCGAGGAGGAGCGGCCATCCGGTATACCTGTTGCCGAACCTGCTTCCTCTCCGGGCCATCGGCGAGCGGAGCCGATCTGGCCATCGCGCTGGGAACCGGACTTCCCCGTAATTCGGGTCACCCGCCATCCACACATACCCCCCCCCCCCCACCCCCACGGGCTCCTCTCCAGCGGCCGGTTCGGTTGTGCCGCCGGGCGGGCCTAGGCTCACCGTTAAGCAAACAATGAGTGCCCTTCCTTTCCTCGCTCTCCCATTAATGAGAAGCGTTGTGAGAGCTGAACCACCACTATGTCCCATTGGAGAGCAAGGGCCGGTTATTGTGGATGGGGACGCCAGAGGATGAGGAGAAGCGATGGGGCGAAGGAAGGCGACTCTTACGTGTCTTCAACAGACACGCTCCTATCTCTGGAGGAGGCTAACCGGCGAGGTGCTCACCTATCTCGAAAGTGTAGTCCTACGGCGGCGGCTTGTGCTGCTCAGTCCTGTGGACCGCCGTCTTGTTCGCGGTGCACTGCCGTGCACTGGCGTCGGCGGCAGGAGCAGAGGGAGCGCAGTGCGCCACACACAAGCACACACCGCTGGCAGCTCTCGCGAATCCCGGACTGGCGATCTGTCAGCCGATGGCAATGCCTTAAAAGATGTGCATGTGCAGAACGAGCAGCAGCCCTGCCCGCCAGACCCGCCGCCGGAGGAACCCGGAAGCGAGCAGTGCCACCCCTCCTTTCAGTTGGCGGGGTGACGGAGCCGCAGCACCGGGCAGCAGGCCGTTGGCAGGAACAGTCCTATCGCTCCTCTTACCTCCTCGCCCACTTACATAACATCTTGAACTTGGAAGGAAGAGGCGTCGGCGGCAGGGGTCACACCATCGCGGTGGATAGTAAGCTCGATGAGGGAGGGGGAGAGTTGAGGGGTTGGGGAGGGAGGGGGTGTGACTCTCCAGACACCCCCCTTTCTTTCACCCCCCTTCCCGACTACCCCCTCGCAGAAGAGGCTGTGTAGTTCCTGGGTGTTCCGTTTCCTCTCCTCCGCCCCCCCTCCCCCAGATCTTACGTCACGGGGACATTGACCTTGTTGCGGGGTAACAGGTAGGTACACACAGACGCACACACGCGGAGGGGAACGAGGTCTGGTTCAGCTCATGCCTGAGACGTCCTTTCCTCCTCAGAAGGCCGGTCTCTCCTACCATCCGCTGTATGACAGAGGAGGAAGCGCAACGCTCTTTTTTTCTTCAGGCGGAGGCTTGTAGGTCCACGAGCTGCTGCGTAATCGAAGAGCGGAGGAAGGGCCCCCTCCTTCTTTCTTCCCCCAGACTCGGCTAGTCGGGGCAGACAAGCATCTTTTTGTGTATTGTTGCCGTTTCCACTTCGACCTCCACCATCCCATCCCCTCTTGCTCTGCTGAAGACGCTAGCACTTTTGTGTGTTTACTTCGTTTATGTTTAACGGTGCCTTGCACTGTCCGCGCTGGTAGTGCTTCGCCCTCCAAACTGCCAAAAGAGGGGCGTTTGTGGAGGAAAGAAGGTCGGAGGGAAGGGCATCTGAACACGTGCAGACCGATCCCCCGCAGTGGACGATGACGAACGAAGCACGGAGCGGACGGACGGGCGGCGGCTGTGTGCGTGTGTCCGCAGGGGTCTTCCATCACAACCGTGGGAGTTGAACGTTCGATTGTAAGAAGAAAAAGAGAGATAGATAAAAAGAAAGAATGGTCTCTCCTTCTTCTCTAACATAGAAGCTGCAAGAAGCTCTGGGATGCCGGGAGAGGGAGCAAGGGTGAGCGAGCAGCAAACAAAAAAAAAGCGGCACACAACTTCTTGTGGGATGACCAGCTTGCAAGGACGCGACTGGCAGCCCACCGGCCACAAAAACGCCCCGTCCTCCAGAGACTCTCTACGAAAAGGAGCTAAAAAAACAAAATGCATTCGGCGGGGACCCGACCGTTTGTGTTCGTTCCTACTAGCATGCTTCTTCGGTCTGACACAATGCGACAAGTTGGGAATCGGGGCCGTTTTTCCGGCCGCTTGCGTCACACTTTGGGTAACGGTGCTCCACAGATCCTGCTTCTTCTTTTTTTTTTTCTGGACGAACGGAGGAGGAAAAAGGACGAGACGCAGAGAAGTGCGCAGCCAGTGAGGAAGATAAATGAATCGACAGTGGTGCTGGAGCATCGTACACCGACCAATTCGATGCTGTAGTGTGATACTCTGTTCTATTTTTATCGTTCCTCCGGGCTGGGTAACGCTGGAGTTGGCATGAATGGCTCTTTTGTACGTGCCACTTCTCGGGAGTTGCCCTGGCGACCGCTAGTCTGGAATCACCACATCTTCCCTGGCGGGAATTTAGTTAGACAGACAATGTTTCTTGCATGAATAATGCAGCTGCTCTATATCTTATGTGCTATTGGAAGGGATGTGACTTCTCACAGGTAAACAATGATAGATGATGGCTTCAGTGAGGAAGGCTTCAAAAACAGCTGGCCTCAACTGGAACATTGGTAGGAAGATTACTGTTTGTGTATCAGTTACATAACAGCTGTTTGTGTGCCAGGTGTGTCTTGAAGAAAAGAAAGAAAATGCACGTGCTAATGAAAAGTCCTCCCAGTTACTTAGAGGTTTTTAAACTGCGTGGTTCAATGATTTTAAAGAATAAGTTGAAGTCGTTACAAGCACTAAATTTTGGTCAGTTGCTTAGCATATAGTGTATAGAAAGGGCAGCACACTACTGGAGAGCTTAGTAGTACATTGTATCTACGTGTGCCTATCATGGTTTTCTAACTTTCTTCAATCTCACCACAATGAAGTAGTAAGGTTTACATAAGCAAGAACGCAAAAAGAAGAATGCAATATAAAAAACAAGTCGTGACTAAATGCAACACAAGGCTTAAATGTTGCCCGATGCTTGATGAAAGGTTTGAATTTACTGGACAGCATTGATCGCAGCTAAATGATGACAATGCGCAATCAGTGATGATCACTGACCTTTGTTAATTCGTAGTTCGGGGGAATGAAAGCACAATGGGATGGCACATCAGAATGGGGCCTGCTATAACTAACTGGCCTTGACAATTTCTCGGCGTACAAAGCTGCTGTAGATCGTTTGGCCAACTTTAAGAAATTTTCCTATAAGAAAAAAACAAGAATGCGTGTTCACCTTTCCCGATTGTCAAAGCATTCCGCAGTCAGTTAGTTACCCTCCGGGCACAAAATAAGCTTCTTTGCTTGTTTATGCTGCAAGCTTACGAGAGACAGGGACCATTCGGTGCCTGAGACCATAATGGAAGCCTAGCAAACATCATGTTAGCCTTGTAACGACATAAAGTTTGTCAATTTATGGTTAACGTTACTGTCAAATCCTTGTTACTTCTAGATGACATAGCCCTCCTTTGGGCCGCAAATGTTTTCATACTACGCCTGCTTAACAAGACGTGATGTCGGTGAGTGAGCTTAGTCAGCCGTTATCAGGCTTGTATTTTCATAAGATATCTCAGGTAATATCACGCCCCTTGTTAGGCATGCACCAGCGCGTGAAAAGCACGTCCCAAAAGCAGCAGCTCTTCCTGCTTGCTTGACATGGTGTAACCTTTCGCGGCCTGTTCTGCGAAAGCAGCATTTTACAGCCCAGAAAGGCATCTAAACGCTTCTAGGTTGGCAGAACATACCAGGACAACGTGTCAAGCACGAATCGGGGAAGAACTTATGCGTGAGGATCCAAGGAAGTGGCTCCTCTTCTTTATGTTTCATCGCGCGACGGGACATTCCAATAAGCCAAGCGCGTAGCGTACCACGTCTCGCTCGACCCGTGGGCAAATTTGCATTTCCTTCCTGCCTGGAAGCCGACGGATTAAGAAGCGAAAGAAGCAAGACGCCGCGCCCGGGCCGGGTGCACAAGCCTGCTTCGCTCGGGGTCCTCGGCGGTCTTGAGCGTGGAGGTACACGTCAGGGTCACGGACTCTGTGAACTCGGGAGTCACGCTTGGCCTGCCTGGGTGATTGCTGCGTCGGGGGCTCACGCCCAGGAAGCGTTCCGTGGGCGTCTGCCAGTGTTCTTGCCAGTCCTGCTTCGGCCCTTACTCTGCACTCCCAGAAATATTTCTCTCCTCATGCTCCCAGCCAGGCAACACCTGCTGCTTGCCGCCGCCGCGGCCAGCGACGACTGCATGTCATTACGTGAGCGCGAGACGACCCTGAGGCGAACGACTTCCTGAACGTGCTTCCTGCACGCTCATTTTTTATGGATCCTCCCCAACCTTGCGTTTGCTTTCTTTCTGTTTCTTTCCCTCTCAAAGCTCCAGGAGCAGGAGGAGGCCTAGACAAGAACTATTTCTGTAGCAGACGAATGATGGTCTTGCTCCGGGGCAGCAGACGACACGGCGCCGGCGTTTTCGGCTGTCTGTGTAGTAATGAATAGTTTTCTGAAGCCGCACGACAGGTTTTCCTGGTCCGGGCCCTTCCGCTCGGGTGATTCTGCGTTAAACATAGGGGGGACGTTGTCCAGTCTTTCGCTGTCATGGTGCTGGCACGTAGCCATTTGATTCTAATTGGGATTTATTCAGTATCAAGCTCTGGGCAATAGAATAGGTCGTTCGCTGATCTATACTGAAATTGTCACAAGCTAGATAAGCCTTGATTTCGTTTGAAAGCACCCAAGCCTAAGTACAACGGCAAAGGAATATGTGACATCCAAGTGTTTGGAGCATGATACAAAGACATTCATTGGGCTTCACTTGTAGCGTTAGCTACCATAATGTGGGAGAAAAGCTGTTTTTTCATGAGCTTACCACTGCCATATGGAGTTCCGCAGTACTTATTTGTTTATTCAACCAACATAACCAGTAGCCAATGAACTAAACAACATCTTGGCATACACCAGCTTCGGTTTTATGCCAGGTCATAATGCAAAACCTTGCAGTAAATGTTTGTAACTGTTTGTATATATTTGCGCAGAACGAGCATGTCTTCGTCACGTGTGACTGCTTGTTTTACATTGTGTATTGAGACAGTTCGTGGGTGCCAGAGTTCATTTTGCGTAATTTTAGAACGTGCAAACATGTCATCGCGATGTTAAAAGAAATAGCTTTGCATGGGGAGTTTTCATTTTGGATGTGCTTTTAGGTTAGTCTCACATTCCTTTCTGGATTCCTTTCTGACAATAGTGATTAAAACAGTTTGGCCACCATGGCTACATCAAGGACTCATACGAACGATCAGTAGATGAACATGTATTCCGTTCCTTTTTGTTGCAGGCTACTTTGGTAGCTAAAATTGAACAAATTATTCGAGTTACATGGTTATTTTCATTATTGTAGATATAGCTACTAAAGTTACTGTTTTCAGATGAAATTGTTTTATTGAGGTTGCGTCCACAGGTTACATTATGGGGTCATCATGATTTATCTATACACAATTTTTATATGCCCTCCCTGCATGTCTTAATCACTGATGAGATCGGAATTATAAATTGCTTTTGTATTTACCTTGAGTTCGTGTGCTGGTGATGGTCTGTTACCTACCTATGATATAAGTGTAGTCGTAAAGACACATACCGCAGTGTGATTTGTTTCAAAGGAAAGCATACAGATTGCATGGACTGGACATTGGTCCTTGTTACCATCGCATCGAACAGTACGGCAATATACTGTGCTTTTTTCTTTGTTGTGGCATCTTGTGTTTGGAGCCCTGTGTTTATTTCGTCTGATAATATGTTTCTGTGACCTTCCTGTGATAATTTATGGGACATGTTATATACATTTCGATGTTAATCGAAGAAAGATTGGTAGGCGGGTTCGTATCTTGGTATATCTTGGTTTCTAACTATCGTTAATGAGCCGTGTCACCAAAAAAATTAATGCATTTCTCTCCACGTAATCATGTCTAAAGCATCCGTGTCCGCATTCCGAAACGGGGCACCTTGTTTTCGTGACGGCTCGTAAAGGAAACCTCCGCCTGATATGCTATCGACATCTACTGCCACCGGAACGACAGTCCGTGGCTTTTTTAAAAATAAAAGGAACAGCAGGCAAACATTTATGTACATTCTTGTTTCGTGGCCCGCATTCTCTTATCTCAATACCCGTTAAAATGTCCCCCACACTTCCTTCACGCTGCCGGCCGACGTCGTCTGCTTGACTTCGTCTGCACGGTGACCAAGTTTGAGAGCCTCCTCGCACATCTTTCTTTTCTTTATCGATTCGTGCTGGCCCCGTCGAAACAAGAAATGCAGCTTTTGTTCGTTTAGTCGTCCTTACTTCGACGAGACGCGGATGAACTGGGACTAGCGCTTCGTTTAAATATATACGCTTCCGGAGTCTTTCAGACACTTTGTATGTTCGCCTGACCGGGCTGCTGCCTCGACCAGCTTTACATAAGTGTTTCGTGTGTGCTTAAGCTAGTCGGCCCGCTTTGTAAGCGCGCATTGCGGAAGTTTGACTGACCTCTGAGGCTGTCGGCGCTTAAAACGCAGATAAAGGAAAGGCGGCCGTGGTGGGATCGTCCCGAATTGTTAGCCGGGCACCAGGTCACTTGGCCTGGCTACTACGAGGGTCGAGACTTTCAAACAGCATTATGGGCATTCAATACCGCCAACCTGCCTTGCCAATTGCCTGAATATGGTGTTGATCCGGGCGTCCTCTAGTCGAGTTCAAATGACTGACCTATTGCCCTCTAAAGGAAATTCTTCGGTATGTGGGACGCAACGCAACAGTAGCGAAATCCTCCGTTGAACTCTTGTCGAGTTATTTCGCGTCGTTCTGCCTGCTGGGATAAGTTCAAACCATGCGGGCCACATGGGAGATCGTCTGTGTAACGA
The DNA here is from genome assembly GCF_038994185.2 of Dermacentor albipictus. NCBI lineage: Eukaryota > Metazoa > Arthropoda > Arachnida > Ixodida > Ixodidae > Dermacentor > Dermacentor albipictus. Next base: position 19,012,156 of record NC_091830.1, on the reverse strand, counting down.
GCGCTTTTATTACGTGTCCCGACATTTCTTGAAGTCTGTCGAGGGTACTGGGCAGTGACGGACGAAACAAATTTCACTACAACATAAACGAAAATGCAGGCAGTCAGTTCGCTCTGTTTCTTCAGAACTTTAGAAGCGACCTTGACTGATAAATCTTGCTCACTTACTCATGTCTTCCTGCAGCACCCGAAAAGAAAGTGGGCAAGTATTCGGCCCATTTATACGCTGATGAAATGTCTTCTTTTCTTTTCCTTTATTTATTTGGGGGGCGAGGGGGGGGGGAGTCTGCCGGCAGTGTGCCGCATTGTTACTGACTGGTTCCGCACACTGCTACCATATTTATGTGATTTATCTTATACGTTGTTTTCTTTTCGGTTTTCTTGTATATTTCACCACGTTTCTACTGTTACTGCCCCGACGGTAGATCGTGTGTTTTCTATGCAAAAAAAATAGAAATCTATCTTGAGTGACATTTCTCGTGTTGCGACGACAAGGTTTTTAACCAATTTAATGCCTGGGGCTAATGAGCGCTCTGTGCTCGGCAACGCTTGTGCACTTAAGATGACATAAGTAATTATTTTGCGGGATATAAAGTTCCGTAATTCAACTGTAGTTTACAACGGACGCTGTAGTGCAAGTGTCCAAACTAATTTTGACTGCCTGCGGTATTTCATCATGTACCCAGTGCATGTTGCGCGGACGTCTTCTTCCTCCTCTTCTTGTTTTTTTTTTTTGCCGCGTTCATCTCCATCGGAATGTTACTGCCACAGTTGAAATCGAACCCATGACCTTGTGTTCAGCAGCGCACTGCCATAGACACTGAGTTCCCACGGCGGGTATGGTGACCTTCTAGCGTCGCATAGCACGTATTCTGGCGCGTATGCATAGGCGAGATATGTGAAGTAACCGTAACGAATGGAATCACCGCGATCACCTTTAGGCCGTGTCAGGGTTCTTAATATTCTTCTGGATGTTGGGTAGAATTGGGGAACAGACCTCGGAGATCCAGTGGTGCTTAAAAGCTGGTGACATGCCGAAAACATGAGCGAAGGCATCGAATCTAGCTGAAGCCACGCAGGCTGACAGAAGAAACGCCAAGCCTGTCGTAAAATCCCTGCTCTTGGGGGATTCTCCGGAAGTTCCATGTAGGTTGATACTGCGCGTTCTCAAAGAACTGCATGCCCCAGTTCAATATCAACGGTAAATATTATTAGGTCTTGTATACCGTTGCCTATTTCAGTATTGTTTTAATAATGTCCTTGCTCAAAGCGTTAAAAATAACTGATTCTCTAAAGTTATTCTTACTAATAAGTCAAAGCTCAGCTAGGTTTTTATTGAAATAAAAATAAACAAAGGGGATGTTTGTCATCGTTTGCTGGTGTCGGCTACCCCTTCTCACTTGATTAATATTATTACGTCATAAAAACGTAAAAAGGGCAAATTATTGCCTTGGCTCATACCTAATTAAAAAAGTAGAATATGTGTCAAACGTAAGAGTAAAAGCTTATATCGGAAAGTTTTCGTTGTAACAAAGTCACTGTTAATTCTTCAGATGATCCGCTGTCCTTTTTCTTGCGTGGCACAATTTCCTTTACGCGTAATTTTCTTATATAGTGCTCGAACAAGTTGTTCTCGGGGTAATTTTTAAAAGCGTGTTTCTCCGACGACTGTGTCAGAATTAGATTAGATTAGTACAAGCAAAGTAATCACTTGTACTGGCCAGCCATACTGAAAACGAAACCGTGTTCACCATAACTCCTATGTATAATAACATCACATGGCATATAGGAAGACCGAGTTTTTCTGTGGGATCCTATATGTTTCATACCGGACTATTGGATGTGAAAGTTATGGGCCAATGGGTTTTTTCAATAGGGAAGCTACATAGCAGCGGCCGAAATTTGTCTTAACATATATGAGCACGATTATTAGCAGCACTTCACTTGTTAACTGTTTAAATATTGACTTTATGGGCTGGAGTCAATCAGCAATCAAAGCGTTATCGTTTCTCTCACCTTTCAACCACTTTTGAAAAATACGCAAAACTGAATTGCGGAAATTTCCTGAGCTCGATCACATAAGTGCATTGCTGTACCAAGTGATGTTCCAACACTGGAAAAAAACAATACTAAACTACTCTAGCACTGGCCACTTGGAATCATGTAGGATTCGACAGCGTTTACGTAAAAATCACAAGATCTTACGCAAGTGATGACGTTCTGGCGTACACTCTAAACACAGTTGCACCATTTGGGGTGTATATATGCCAAACAACAATATTTGTCATCTGTCTTGCTTGCGTTTCCTTTCTTGAAAACGCTGCGCTCGTTACTCTTCTGTCGAGAATACTCTGCATGCTGATAACGCACAGGCCGTTCGTGAATTGGAAGTACCCGGCTCGCAGCGTTAAACAAAGGAAATGCGCGCAGGAGAGATGACGATTATTATTGTGTGGCAAATATACACCCCAAAGGGTGCAACTGTTTTTAGAGCGTAATGGTACATTAAAACCACAAGAAAACTGGATTTTTAAAAGAGAAGAACTCGTAAAAGAACTCTTGAACAAAACGCCTCAATCGCTTTAAAGATTACGAGTTTGAACACTGTATTGATGTTTAATCAATTAGCGCAAAACATCTCGGTAGCCACTAAATATATTGGCCGAATTTATCCTTGATATCTGACCATTCAACAAGCGGCATTTACGACGAAATAGCAGGCAAAGTGGCACACATCAACGAAGCACTGATTCAAACGAATCGCAGTCAATGTTGCGTGTGGGCCTTTTTACAACAGTCACACCGTAAGCGTGCTATTGCAAACCTATGCAGTTTCAAAAGCGTGTAAACTTATGTAGCTTCAAAAACTTCCGGAAGCATATCACAAAATGAATAACCACAGGTCGCTCAGACCACCTGCAGCAGATTGTCGTTAAATGGATGCTCAAGGGACCGAAGGAATGTGTTCCAATTAACAGGAGTTTCGCTTACCAAGAGAGATGTGCATATGTGTAGCATTATAAGTAATACACCTTATTAACACTGTTAGATATGTTAAGCATAAAGAAGTGGATGTAGCAGCAAGCTTGTGGCGGGATTCGGGCGTGGTCCACACTTGTAAATGGACTAGGCTTCGCTAGTTTTAATTTTGAGGATTAGCCGTCGACATACGAAATCAGAAAAAGTCGCAGTTTCGCCAGAAAGATGAAGCATCGATTGTGACAGCAAACTAGTATACAGCTATACGAAGCAGGGATAGTAGTTTTACCGGCCGTATAAACTTGGGAACATTCGCTTACTAACAGAATTAAAAAGCATGGTGTAAGTGCGCACAAGCAAATATGAACACATCACACTCGATGAGCGCGGACACTCGTTGTGAAAAAGCTGGTGTGAGCAAGTGCGGCAGCAGCAGCGGGCGAAGTGACGTTCGTGCTGTATATTGCTTAAGCGCAATAGTGGCGAGAACACAGCAGGCACAAAGCTCCGTGCCCTCTGCAAATCCCGTTCAAGATACGGCGTGCGTGGCCGTGCAAAGTATGCACTTGGAGCAGTCGAAGCCGCTTGCCCTCCCTCTCTCCCTGCCTCCCCGCTTTGCTCCCTATCGAGAATGAGCCGCTATCGTCAGTTCCCTAGAGCTCGGTCGCGAAATACATTACTAAATACATTACATTACAAAAAATACATTACATTATTCAAATGAATATAAAACTCCTGTAAAAAAAGATGTTACACTAAGGAAAACAGAACGTTTTGTTAAACCACGGGTCTATAGTAATTATGGTAAAAAGATGCGCAATTACTATGTACCAGCTGTGTTTAATGAAATTCCTGATGATATATGTCGTGCAAGCAGCAAGAGAAAGATGATGACTGGGTATACGAGATTGGTGCGTAAATTTATTGCCTTGTGTATAGTTTTACTTGTTTTGTACGTTATCCTGTGCTGTCAGATTTATCGGCAATGTCGTGTATAACATGAAATGCATGTATATGAAGTTATTTCTTTTACAAGATTCTCCACCTGCTGCCTGACCAGCCAACAAGCACAACATGCTTAGGCAGGTCAGAATTTATGTATTTGCATGCTGTATTGACAAATAAACTTTGAAACTTTGAAACTTTGTCTGAGCACAACGCCGTCCCCCCTCCCTCCCTCCCTCCCTCCCTCCCTCCCCTACCTCCACGGTCTTTCGCGCGACAGAAGACGGCGCGTTTGCTCTCCGCATTCTTCCTTCGTGGGCGCCAGATGGCGCCGCGATCGCCGGCTCACCCTCGCATGTTTTCACTTGCACACAGAGTATGCAGCCCGCTTCGACGATTGTATAGCCCTTGGACTTTATGCGGAATATCACGGTGACGCCGACGCCGATGACAGAAATACGCTTGGAGTGTCCACATAACTGCTTTCGCAATAGAACATACCTCTTACTTCTCCTGTTGGTGGCCGAATAGCCCACGACCGTGGAGGGGGAATCCGAATGATCGAACGCGCGCTGTAAGTCGTCCGAAATATCGCTGGTCCTAATTTTGCTCTTCTAGGACCGAGTGGCACTACTGCGGAGCTCTCCAGGCCTGTACATGCTAGGCAGTAAAACTATCTCGAAATTTTGCCTACTTGAGTCTTTCCCACCGCTTTCTGATATCCTTCTGCATAGAAGACAGATGTCGCAAAAAGATATATATTTAGGATCCCGACTCTTCCTGAAAAAAAGTTCTTTACAGTTTCCTTCTGTGGTACCGTTTGCAGAGAGTTGTGAAGATTTTGGTTTTGATTAACGAAGGCTTTTTTCCTACTACCAAAATAAAACCCGCCAAACTAAAGGCTGTGGCTCCATTTAGGTGATTTGCGTTTACCGAGACTCTACTCAGGACCAAAGATATACAAGGCTCGTGATCTTGCAACAATGGCTACCAAGGAGCACGTGCATTCCGTTGTTTAAGTGGACTTAGAAAAATCTCTTCCTGAGAAGGCATTTCGTCTTCTAGCACTGCAACAGAAAACAAGAGCAGACTGTCCCAATAAGGGAATGCTCTGGTCGGGAGTCCATCGTGCTCTGAAGCTGGCCAAGAAATGGATGTGGAACTAGGCGCCCACGAATGTTTTGCTTTCGTTCGAAATTCCAAACCGCTGCTGTCGTCTCGAAAACCTTAGATCTCCTAAATCAGGGACATTGCTTGCTGCAGCAGTAATCGTCCAGAGCAAAGAAATCTCAGGAAGTCATTTGAATGAATTTTGACACTAAATGCGATGCCTCTTTTGGTGGCTTCAAAAGGAACATTAAATAAACTTTCGATGCCTCTGGCAAAACTACTGCGAAATCCATAGATTATTTTACCGTACATTCTTTGAAGCATGTTTTATTATATATTTTTTATTTCATGGGAAAGCCATGAAATCTGTACGTTTTTTTTTTTCTGGATGAATCGCGTATGTTGATAGGAAAATACTGGGGGTGTTACTGCGTGGCACGAAAATTCGGCAGTATCAATTGGCCTGTATGCCTATACACTTAAGGTTCAGACCTGCAAATCGAAATCATGAACAAATTAACATGAATCAAATTATCATGAACACATATGGTTACGGCTTGAAATTTGTCTATATCAGCAAAATTAGACCACAGCCGGACATGATTATGCTACCAATAGCAGATTCTACAGTGCTGCTACGTGTCGATCTTCTCAGAAAGTCAGAAAATTTGTTGTATTCAGGCCTACAGTGTCGAGTGCAAGAATCTTTTTTTTTTCATTTCAGAAGGCATGAAGGAAAGAGGGGGCTCCAGATAGACGTTAAACTCTTCAGACAATTTACTTACATACCAAAATATGATACCACATGATTCGTTTTCGAATTGTATGACTTCACGCCAATATTTTCACTGGGAAAATAAAGTCCAACATCTATAAGCCTTCACGCTCAAGCACCCGGATAATAGCAGTGAATATACAAAACAGGATGCCTTTGTCTGTTTATTGCAGTATTTTTCATGACTTCTGTGCAAGTACTAGAGGCCGTTGAAATAAGTTTGTTATTGTGATTCATGCAGTGCAGTAGATGCAGTAAATAAACTCGGCCAGATCATTATCAGCCCGAAGAAAATAGGCACAAAATTGGTTCCTTGTAAGCGATCGTGTGTAGGCTATTTGGTTCTTAAACGTGGAAGCACAATTGTGCCGCACACGCGAAGAATATCACAGACGAACACAAGACACGCATCTTGGGCTGGAGAATTGCTTTATTGTGTTCCTGTGGTGAGAAATAAATAAGCTATGGCTTGAAGCTGGATGGCTGAAAGGCGATAACGTTGTCCGATGGTCTCCTTTGTCACTTTGTTTCCACTTCTTTCGTTGTTTCCTGGCCCACCTGGATAAAAAAATAATGAACGTTGAGGCACTTTCGTGCTGATTAACACATGCACCTCAAGCTGTATGTACGAGGGTGCGAATTATCGGCGGTCGACTGAAATACTGCACGTGAACCGCTTTACAAAAGTAAATGCGCTATCGAAAAGTACGAGAAACGTTTGTTGCGGCTGAGGCCATTGAATGGACATTTTTACTTGCTTGATTACTTGACTGTGTTTCCGCGTACTACACAGCTGCTTCGTGTGCTATTAGGAAGGTCGTAGGGGAGGACCCCAGATAACTGTGAGGACATCGGTTTCTCTAGAGCACTCCGAGATTGAAGGTCAGGAGCTTGTTAACATGCTGTCACTCTTTACGTTTATGAAGATAGCACGTCGACTGCCATGTTTTCGCCCTGGACTTTATCGGCAGAGTTGTGAGCAGTACGAAAGATAAATCGAAAGCACAATGAAAACATACAGCCCAATACACTCGTGCAATGCAGATAGATGCACGTCCAACTGGTTGATGACGAATATTGAATAACGTTATAATCGATGTTTTCCATTAGTTCATGGACCGATACATTCAGTAATCTGTTGCAGACTACGAAAATGCAAGAAGGAGACTTACACGGGATGATTTTGCGGACCAGGTTTCTCCGTGTCAGTCGACGCATGGTAGCTGGGTGTACCGCAACGAAAATCCGTGTTGATTTTCTTGCGAATTGGCCAAGGCGTCCATGTTAGACTTGACTCTCAACATGAATGGTTTGCTGTGCGCTGAAATCAAGAGAGACAAAAGGGAAAGAAAGACAGAGAGGTTAGCTGAAAGCAAGGCTCTGTGTTAGGTCCAGTCAATGTAAGAGTGCAGTTGAGTATCGTAACACTCAAGGGGCACATATTTCAAAATGAAAAGTCACTTCACCTGTATCAAGTAAACCAGCTTGCCGTGAGATGACACATTTACACGCTTTATTGATGGATATGGACCTATATTTGATTCAATGCAAGCCTCACCCACAAACCCACGTCACACCTGATGCTCCGTGCCTCCGTGGTCCAAAATGTAGTTTTACGAGATACGCCGATTTTGAAAGAAGTACACCTTAGTCTTGAAGTCACAGAAACGAGCTAACGTAATTGGCTGGCGCATCGACACAAGTTCTGTGTAAGGTGGATAGCGGTAGAATTGTCTTCGCATTATAATGTTGCCACCAACGCAACGTGAATAATTGTACTAAGAGATCTGTAGTCACATCACCGCTCATACAATGAGACTTGAATGTCATTTAATTTATAATAGTCTAGAATTTCGGTCCAGTTTTATCTCTCACGGAAGGTTTCCTAGTTTTCATCAGCCCAATGACTCATTATTAACGAGTGTGAGGTTGTGTTAAGGAGTCGTGTTGGCGCGCTGTGCGTCCTTGCCATCCGAGAGCCGATAATAATCTGAATAGTTTCGTGGCTCTTGGTAAAAAATTGAAACCAATAATCTTTCCTTTATTTCTGCCTTTCTTTTCACATCTGTACATCGCACACACATTTCTAGCTGGTCGGCGTGAACAAAGGCTACACTTGGAATTCTATTTACTTTGTCATCACCTGAGAAAGTGCATATAATAATGCTAAACAAGTAATTAGGGGGGTTCACCTGATGAAGTGATGTTTGAGCCTCTTCAAAAGCAATTTGTATACAAGAACAGATTTCGTGTAACTGTGTGTTTTGGAAGGATATTTTTTTAAAAATAGCATCCGGCATGAAGCATACTTTTTTAATGAAAATTTTGTGTATGTGCTACCGGAACCTTACCGTCCGTACCAAAAAATCAGAGCTATCAGCTCAATTGTCAGTCTAATCCCTGTGCCCTGAGTTATTTGTATGAAAGGACAGTGACACTAGATTGATTGATGAACTAGTTGGCTGACTGACTGACTGACTGACTGACTGACTGACTGACTGACTGACTGACTGACTGACTGACTGACTGACTGACTGACTGAGTGAGTGAGTGAGTGAGTGAGTGAGTGAGTGAGTGAGTGAGTGAGTGAGTGAGTGAGTGAGTGAGTGAGTGAGTGAGTGAGTGAGTGAGTGAGTGAGTGAGTGAGTGAGTGAGTGAGTGAGTGAGTGAGTGAGTGAGTGAGTGAGTGAGTGAGTGAGTGAGTGAGTGAGTGAGTGAGTGAGTGAGTGAGTGAGTGAGTGAGTGAGTGAGTGAGTGAGTGAGTGAGTGAGTGAGTGAGTGAGTGAGTGAGTGAGTGAGTGAGTGAGTGAGTGAGTGAGTGAGTGAGTGAGTGAGTGAGTGAGTGAGTGAGTGAGTGAGTGAGTGAGTGAGTGAGTGAGTGAGTGAGTGAGTGAGTGAGTGAGTGAGTGAGTGAGACACTTACATATGAGGACATTCTTCTCGTGGAGTCTCGTGCCGCAGAACCTGTCTTCTCCGGGGCCCATGCCGTACGACGAACCTTGGTCAACAGTGATGAAGTCGTCACGGCATGCCACGACGTTGTCCTCGTACGTAGGCTGACCCCAAGAGAACGAAGAGTTTGTTTCCGTCTCCCATTTAATGGAACAGAAGTTCTCTTCCACACGCAGGCATATGGAGTAGCGAAGTCCGCTCAAGTAGCGGACCTTGCTGTCGACCGGTGGGCCGTAGTTGAAGCTTCTTACGATAGCGCTTGGACTCCGGAAATACTGAAGGCATCCAGGCGATACTGTAAAAGAAAGTTACATATGATAATTGGTTACCCACCACCTCATATTCTACCGGCTGTACAGCGTTTTCCTGTCCTAGTCACCCATTCTCTTGTTTTCTAGAACAACTCTTTTTTTTCCTTCAAAGCATTAAGTCATCGAAATTACATGGGATGAGTATACCTGCAGCCGATGCAAGCAAGGCAGGCGTAAGGATTTGCTGGGTCACGCCTTCTTTATTAGTGGATTGGCTGAAGCATTCAGATATTTGCTTTTCATACCTTGAAATAATACGTTTGGACACGCTCCCCTTCCTCTTATATCCAATTCATGGCACTTTAAACTGCTGTGCTTAGAATTGAAACGTGTTTGGATTTAATATACCAATAATAATATAAATTTCATTGGCTACCTAGACTGATGGAGTGTTAAATTCTCTTTCGTTTGACATCCTCTTAAAGTGTGAAATGTTGAATTCTCGACTCAGCTTATGAGTTTGTTACCAAGTATATTATTCGCAGCCGCAAGGGTTCTCATTCGTTTAGTTATAGCACTTGATGCGGTACTGGCGGTGGTGTACTGTAGTTGCAGACGAGTCTATAGCCTGTTGATTGAGGCCGGCGATTACTCCCCATTAGCTTCGCTTGCACTATAGGTGGGGCAATTACCGCACGTCCCACAAACAGGTATCTCTAAATAAAGTGAGAAGACGTGAAGCTTCCTAGCGGGTTATAGCAGACCCCTTGGAAAACACAAGGTGAGAATTGTATATTGCACATGATAGGCATTGACATATGGTGCCTCACTCCACTTTTGTAAAGCTGTGCACGCCGCAAAACGTCAAACATTAAGCACTGTTGAACAACATAGCCTGTGCATTACCTCGGTTTCTATGTAATGGTAAACAAGGCCTGCGCGTTTATTACGCTTCACGCTGTTGCAACGTTACTCGCAGCGATGAACCGAAGGTTGTGGAAAATAACTTGTGGTGCCTGCTACAGATACTCTGAAAGTTGATTCGTTTTGCTCTTAGAAATGACCAACGATATCAGACATTCGTGTGTCAGAGGAATGCTTGAAAGTCATCGTGCACTTCCTGCATCGTGTTGGCCAAAAAGAAGCAGGCATTCGGCTCACGGGCTTACTAGGCAGCATGGCATAACACGTGCCCCGGCTTTCTGGCCTGTACCATCAAACAACGAAGCACTTGTCACTGCAGAAGGCCTGAAACTCTCGCCCTAGGAAAAGAATAAAACTATGGGTTTCTTATTGTTAGTCATGGTTCAGGAGCAACGCATAGGTTTTCATAATTAAGAAAACCATCTATGTAGTAAGGTTGAAAAGACATACCGATGGGCTTCCACACTGTATCATGCTGATCTTGATTCGCCACCTCCTTGGGCGCTTGCCTCCTCGGCTAATAACGCTGAGCACGACTGGGTTGCCGGACTGTCGACCCATGTCAACGTACACTGCAGGAATGGAGACTTATTAGTTTTATATGTTTCGTATTATATTTTATTCGGTACGTGATTGACCCAGTATGCACGTTCAGGAACTAGTTCTCGCGAATACCACTATACTGCTGAATCAAACAGACCGGTTTCGAATTGAAGGCTAACAATTTCAAGCAATGTTTAAACGCCTGTTGCTGCGAGGAACGAAGGTATTGTCCCCCGTATTTCTGGTATTCAGTATTGCCAGCGATAAATTTGTGTTGTACAAAAAGTGTCTTGCTCGAGCTTTCAACGAATGCAAGTTCTACAACGGTCAAAAAAAGAGCACATAATTGTGTTCCTAGAACTCAGGCTGAAATGTAGTAGGCCAATCATTATATATATATATATATATATATAGTCATATAATGAGAAGCCAACAAACACTCACACCAAGTACAACATAGGGGAAATTGCATGTGCTTAATAAATGAAATAAAGTAATGATAAATTAAAGGAAATTAAAGTGGATGAAAAAACAACTTGCCGCAGGTGGGAACCGAACCCACAACCTTCGCATGTCGCGTGCGATGCTCTACCAATTGAGCTACCGCGGCGGCGTTTCCCCATCCACTTTCTTGGGTATTTATGTGTACTAGTAGAACCCTGGGAGTGTTAGCCAGCGCCCCCACTCACAGACCTTGGCGGCGGACGTGGAACGTCTTTTTTGCCGCAGGCGTCACGAGAACGTGATCTTTTCGGGTGAAGGCAACTGGTCAATAAACCCACATATGCTACCTGAAGGCATCAATGTTGCCGGATTCGAGACCCTCGTTATGTAATAAACGAGAAGGAAGGGGGTTAACCGAGGGACCCGATATTTATTAGTCATATAATGAGAAGCCAACAAACACTCACACCAAGTACAACATAGGGGAAATTGCATGTGCTTAATAAATGAAATAAAGTAATGATAAATTAAAGGAAATTAAAGTGGATGAAAAAACAACTTGCCGCAGGTGGGAACCGAACCCACAACCTTCGCATGTCGCGTGCGATGCTCTACCAATTGAGCTACCGCGGCGGCGTTTCCCCATCCACTTTCTTGGGTATTTATGTGTACTAGTAGAACCCTGGGAGTGTTAGCCAGCGCCCCCACTCACAGACCTTGGCGGCGGACGTGGAACGTCTTTTTTGCCGCAGGCGTCACGAGAACGTGATCTTTTCGGGTGAAGGCAACTGGTCAATAAACCCACATATGCTACCTGAAGGCATCAATGTTGCCGGATTCGAGACCCTCGTTATGTAATAAACGAGAAGGAAGGGGGTTAACCGAGGGACCCGATATTTATTAGTCATATAATGAGAAGCCAACAAACACTCACACCAAGTACAACATAGGGGAAATTGCATGTGCTTAATAAATGAAATAAAGTAATGATAAATTAAAGGAAATTAAAGTGGATGAAAAAACAACTTGCCGCAGGTGGGAACCGAACCCACAACCTTCGCATGTCGCGTGCGATGCTCTACCAATTGAGCTACCGCGGCGGCGTTTCCCCATCCACTTTCTTGGGTATTTATGTGTACTAGTAGAACCCTGGGAGTGTTAGCCAGCGCCCCCACTCACAGACCTTGGCGGCTGCGGCAAAAAAGACGTTCCACGTCCGCCGCCAAGGTCTGTGAGTGGGGGCGCTGGCTAACACTCCCAGGGTTCTACTAGTACACATAAATACCCAAGAAAGTGGATGGGGAAACGCCGCCGCGGTAGCTCAATTGGTAGAGCATCGCACGCGACATGCGAAGGTTGTGGGTTCGGTTCCCACCTGCGGCAAGTTGTTTTTTCATCCACTTTAATTTCCTTTAATTTATCATTACTTTATTTCATTTATTAAGCACATGCAATTTCCCCTATGTTGTACTTGGTGTGAGTGTTTGTTGGCTTCTCATTATATGACTAATAAATATCGGGTCCCTCGGTTAACCCCCTTCCTTCTCGTTTATTACATAACGAGGGTCTCGAATCCGGCAACATTGATGCCTTCAGGTAGCATATGTGGGTTTATTGACCAGTTGCCTTCACCCGAAAAGATCACGTTCTCGTGACGCCTGCGGCAAAAAAGACGTTCCACGTCCGCCGCCAAGGTCTGTGAGTGGGGGCGCTGGCTAACACTCCCAGGGTTCTACTAGTACACATAAATACCCAAGAAAGTGGATGGGGAAACGCCGCCGCGGTAGCTCAATTGGTAGAGCATCGCACGCGACATGCGAAGGTTGTGGGTTCGGTTCCCACCTGCGGCAAGTTGTTTTTTCATCCACTTTAATTTCCTTTAATTTATCATTACTTTATTTCATTTATTAAGCACATGCAATTTCCCCTATGTTGTACTTGGTGTGAGTGTTTGTTGGCTTCTCATTATATGACTAATAAATATCGGGTCCCTCGGTTAACCCCCTTCCTTCTCGTTTATTACATAACGAGGGTCTCGAATCCGGCAACATTGATGCCTTCAGGTAGCATATGTGGGTTTATTGACCAGTTGCCTTCACCCGAAAAGATCACGTTCTCGTGACGCCTGCGGCAAAAAAGACGTTCCACGTCCGCCGCCAAGGTCTGTGAGTGGGGGCGCTGGCTAACACTCCCAGGGTTCTACTAGTACACATAAATACCCAAGAAAGTGGATGGGGAAACGCCGCCGCGGTAGCTCAATTGGTAGAGCATCGCACGCGACATGCGAAGGTTGTGGGTTCGGTTCCCACCTGCGGCAAGTTGTTTTTTCATCCACTTTAATTTCCTTTAATTTATCATTACTTTATTTCATTTATTAAGCACATGCAATTTCCCCTATGTTGTACTTGGTGTGAGTGTTTGTTGGCTTCTCATTATATGACTAATAAATATCGGGTCCCTCGGTTAACCCCCTTCCTTCTCGTTTATTACATAACGAGGGTCTCGAATCCGGCAACATTGATGCCTTCAGGTAGCATATGTGGGTTTATTGACCAGTTGCCTTCACCCGAAAAGATCACGTTCTCGTGACGCCTGCGGCAAAAAAGACGTTCCACGTCCGCCGCCAAGGTCTGTGAGTGGGGGCGCTGGCTAACACTCCCAGGGTTCTACTAGTACACATAAATACCCAAGAAAGTGGATGGGGAAACGCCGCCGCGGTAGCTCAATTGGTAGAGCATCGCACGCGACATGCGAAGGTTGTGGGTTCGGTTCCCACCTGCGGCAAGTTGTTTTTTCATCCACTTTAATTTCCTTTAATTTATCATTACTTTATTTCATTTATTAAGCACATGCAATTTCCCCTATGTTGTACTTGGTGTGAGTGTTTGTTGGCTTCTCATTATATGACTAATAAATATCGGGTCCCTCGGTTAACCCCCTTCCTTCTCGTTTATTACATAACGAGGGTCTCGAATCCGGCAACATTGATGCCTTCAGGTAGCATATGTGGGTTTATTGACCAGTTGCCTTCACCCGAAAAGATCACGTTCTCGTGACGCCTGCGGCAAAAAAGACGTTCCACGTCCGCCGCCAAGGTCTGTGAGTGGGGGCGCTGGCTAACACTCCCAGGGTTCTACTAGTACACATAAATACCCAAGAAAGTGGATGGGGAAACGCCGCCGCGGTAGCTCAATTGGTAGAGCATCGCACGCGACATGCGAAGGTTGTGGGTTCGGTTCCCACCTGCGGCAAGTTGTTTTTTCATCCACTTTAATTTCCTTTAATTTATCATTACTTTATTTCATTTATTAAGCACATGCAATTTCCCCTATGTTGTACTTGGTGTGAGTGTTTGTTGGCTTCTCATTATATGACTAATAAATATCGGGTCCCTCGGTTAACCCCCTTCCTTCTCGTTTATTACATAACGAGGGTCTCGAATCCGGCAACATTGATGCCTTCAGGTAGCATATGTGGGTTTATTGACCAGTTGCCTTCACCCGAAAAGATCACGTTCTCGTGACGCCTGCGGCAAAAAAGACGTTCCACGTCCGCCGCCAAGGTCTGTGAGTGGGGGCGCTGGCTAACACTCCCAGGGTTCTACTAGTACACATAAATACCCAAGAAAGTGGATGGGGAAACGCCGCCGCGGTAGCTCAATTGGTAGAGCATCGCACGCGACATGCGAAGGTTGTGGGTTCGGTTCCCACCTGCGGCAAGTTGTTTTTTCATCCACTTTAATTTCCTTTAATTTATCATTACTTTATTTCATTTATTAAGCACATGCAATTTCCCCTATGTTGTACTTGGTGTGAGTGTTTGTTGGCTTCTCATTATATGACTAATAAATATCGGGTCCCTCGGTTAACCCCCTTCCTTCTCGTTTATATATATATATATATATATATACACGCTATTTTTATTGGTTCTTATCGTCACATCAAGGCTACGTGCTCACACACTTTTGTTTTCTGGCGACAAGTGAGGATATTACTCAACAGGAACGGGGCTTGCAGCAAGCGACACTGATTGTGTCACGCAAGCACAAGTCTGTTTTCATCTAAGTCTGTTCATAGACTTGTTCTAGACCTAATGTGCAGTCTTAACAATGAAAATGAAGCACAGTTCACACTGTTGAAATCTGCAAACTGGCTCCCAAGAATCTTGTCTTCGAAGAAAACTAGCAGCGAAGTAGACAAGACTGCCCCGTTCCGTGAGTGGTACCTTAATGACAGCGCCGTCAGTCATAGTTTTAGAACTGATTTGCACACCATCGTAAACATTGTGCAGCAAAGCACTGTTTTAGGAAGCAGATCTTCATGAAAGTCGGCGTAAGTTATGAGGAGCCGTTACAAGAGTTGCCAAAAATAGTAAAGGCTGATGACACATGCTTGTTGTGTGTTTTGATCCGCTTTCATTCCTTAATGTTACAATGTGAAAAAAACGCCTTTTTCTGGTGGCAGGTCCTCGCTATAGAACAACCACTCAGGAATGCATCGTTTCTCCTCTTCAGCATAGGCATCGGATGTACATGCTTGGCTATTTTGGTTTCATTGTAGAATTCTCCTTTGAAGTAGCAAGTAAATTTGTTGCAGAAGTCGTGTCTGATTACTATTGTGAGTATTCTATAGCCTTTCAGTGTCGCGGTGCGCAATGACACGGTTCAGAAGTTTGTGTTTATTGTGACTATATCTACGAAGTTAATGGCGATTCCGACGCTCATTACATGACTAATTGTCCGCGACAGTGATTAAGGGATGATACGTGTGTTCCAAATTTAAAATACTGTGCACCTCTTGTTAATGCATGATTAATTGTACCTCCAACCTATTAAGTCTGATGTTTAATTTAGGTCATAAAAATCAAATTTTATGCTACCTGACTGTGACATGCTGAAACCATTGCGAGAAGGACACTAGGTTACAACCTTTTTTGTGTGTGTCGACAATGTAATGTGGTTGTAGAGTATCGGCACAGCATCGTATTACAGCCACATGGCTCTTGGTTTAATCCCAACTATTCAAAATGATTCCTTTCTTTCAATTTGGTACAGCTTCTAGCCCAAGTATCTAGCTATATTCAACAAACGGGTAGGGTGGTGGAAAAGAATGGTATCACATTTAAACACACATGACAGCAGCTTGTTCAACTCACGGTGTTGGCCATTGTTTTCACCGCAGAGCTGGGGCAGATTCTCTCCCACAGTGCTGCGGACCATGAATGAGTCGACGTTGCACAGACCCTGCTCATCAGGAGGCGCCAGGCTGAACTCGAGGAAGTCCAAGCGCAGCTGGCAGATGTCTGGCGTCTTGGTGATGGTCACCTCGCAGGTGCCCGTGCCAACCTCGCCGCTAGGGTAACTTGGGTTGACGAACTCAGTCTCGTTGACACTGCTCACCATGTTGCACGTGAAGCTCACTGTGGGAACAAGTGAGGGCAGAAGTGAGGCCAGGGCCAAGGATCGTGAGCTCGCCTCTGTTTAGTTCAAGCCTACTCCCAGTGATTTGTGTGAGAGGCTGTTCCATCTGTGCAGCCATGAACAATATTTGACGGAATAGCAAGGTCGTATTTAAGCGTTCAGTGGTCGTGATGTGTAGATTCCAATCTCACATGTTAGGACGTCACAACTAGCTTTCGTGTTGAACATTTAAGTCACATTGAACACTTTTTTTTGCAGGCATGTGCATGTTTAGTCGCGTGGCATTTTGAAAACAATTTAGGTGTTCCATATTATATCACTGCAGGGGGTCCCTATTACCACTGAACCAATGACTTCGAAATAACACAAGTCTAAAGAGTGATGATGTCACACCACTGAACTACCAATCAAATCAAAGTGGAGGACGCTGGTAAACAAGCAGTGGCCCGTACCGCATGTGTTTATTATCACCAGTGGACCAATGCCTTCAGGATAACACATGATCTGAAAAGTGCGTAGTCATATTATCACACCATTGAACCGCCAGCCCATAAAATAAAGGTGGGTGACGTCGGCAAACAAGCAGTGACCGTTAACTCACGTGTTAATCCTTTGGACAGCGGCTGCTTCACAAATGAAGACATCAGCCTTCAGCATCGACGTCATGGCTTATGACGTTCAGCTTTGTGCTATCTCATGTCTCGTGACTTTCTTCTCTTTGCCATCTACAAGACTTTGTAGAAACTCTCCTTCCTTCTTCACCTTACGCTTGGGACTGCGAAGCTATCCGACCTGCGACCAATTCGGTGTATGCAATGCTAAGTTGAAGTGCTATCCATGTGCTATTAATGTTCGCTGAAACGCATTAGTGGCAAACAGGCCCAAAGATTGTGTGTTCGGTCTGTAAATTACTTGCCGCATTCTCGTAATCCTATGTGGACCGTTCGTACCATCTGCCGACGTAAGAGCCTTCCCTGTATTTCTGTAGCTGTCATTTCCCAAAGCTTCCGCTGAAGGGAGCGTTAACGCGGTTTCTGAAATACCCTGCTGGTCAATATTCATATATTTTCCCTCCTACTACCAGTTCGTAATTATGAATAACAACGACAAAGCAAGAAAATATGCCATGTGGGAAATTATAGCTCGAAATAACAAATACGAACAAGGTAAACAGTTGCAAACAGAACAGCAAAGTTGAAGGGTTAAAGAATCACGTTTTTTTTTAAAGATTTGTGAGAAACATGTCAGGTAATAAATATCAGTGCAAAATAAGTTATGCACAGATTGGGCTGCCATAAATACCAGTTGTGCGTGATTGCGAAATTAAGAGATGCATAAGATGATCGCCGGTGTAGTGATATTATCTTTTCGTCTTGTCAATTTGTTCGCATGGATGCGTAACAACTAAGGCTGTATTTTTATTTTGTATTGCTTTCTTGACCTATCATGGTCTGTTAATCTGCCATCAACGCAAAGTCTACAGATAACGTCAGCGCTTTGGTAGTGGCTGAAATTAAGTTTGCTAAATAAGAAGGAAAAATTTGATACCTATCTGTTTACTTGAAAACTGCGCTGTCCTAGGTAGCGAATTTGTCTTGTTGCCTTTTGTATACCGTTTTGCGCGTATGTGATCTTTCTTCGCCTCCTTGTTATAAGTAAGTTTTCTCAGTTTTCTTTTGATCGACAGGACATGGCGATTAAAATGAGCGACAGTGTAACGTGGGACTCCGTAATAGTTTTCACCACATGTGATACATTGACGCTCACGCAAAGCACGGCTCACTCGCTTTCGCATTCCTCTTCCAATGAAACGCAGACCCCACTGCCTCGGTGATCGAACCTACATCCAGCTTAGCTATGCACGAGACTTCAAAATTTATCAAAAGGAAGCGTTTGCTCTAAAAAAAAGGCAACAGGGACACCTGAGGCTTGTGACTGTAACCGGACTTCTAACTAAATATTTTGGTACTACGATGTGCAACACTCACCTCGGCAGCAGACACCGTAGCCTTCGGCGCAGCGTCCTATGTCCGTTCCCTGTTTGGCGCCGCATTCCTGCTCTGTGACGCATGTTCCATTCTGGCCATATTTACCTTCACAGGCTTGGTTTCGGTACCGAAGGAATGTGAAATATCCACCTGTGAAAAACGATAGTCGCCCATTTTGAATTGGCTCTCTGCGAGGAACGTTACAGGGACATACTACAGTCGCTTCCTTCCGATGTGTGCTTTGTGTGTGATCGTCTTGCACCGTTTCACTGTCAATGTCAAGATGTCACGTTGGCGACACAGTCACTTTAGGTGGACTTATTGGCCGGAACTGGAATGTGCTAGCCGGAACTAGGCCGCATTCGCACAGTGATTCCCACGCTGGATCAGTTCGTAAGAAGAAATGCCAGCTATTAATGACAACATATTATTAACAAGAGCAGCCGGACAACGACAAGCAGCTCTTACGAGTGAAAAGCTTTGAGAATTCAGCCCTCAATTTTCTATTCTCAAACTTTTTTTTCACTCCTTAGTTTCCCTAATATAGTCAACGGCCAGTGCAGACGTATCCGTTTGGCATCGGATGTTTAAAATTTAGTATTTTGTGGCTATATTTTTCTCAAGAGGAGTGGATTTCGGCATTTAGTAAAACGTATGCTGATTTAGTGAGCATATTTGTAAGTATGATATTGAAATGTCGCGAAGTGCAAGTCCATGTACAACTACGTGAGGTACTTACTTAACTGTGGCCTTGACGTCTGTGCCTCGGCGAGGTCCAGCAACGCAATGCCCACGAGGAGTGCCCATAGAATTCTCGGCATCTGGAAATAACACGTCATTACGTATCCGTACGGGTTGTGACAGATGATGATGAAGGACCAATACTTCACAACTTCTAGCATCTACAGACTATGACTACAGTCTGCAACTAAGTGAAAGATGGAAATTACTCAGAACGGGACAGTATGTTTGCTTACTAACTTGAAATACTCTACAAGTAGTCCTATATTAGAGTGCTCGTGAAGTGCTATGTTGAAGTACAACCACACCAGTGACTTCAGACTTCAGCTTCGCTACTACTGCACGTCTTGGTTTGCTGGTGCGGGATAAAGTGCTCCTATTAGTTTGCTAAGAAAAAGATATTGAATCCTGTTGTTTTAGCAGCACTGATTATTGGTTTCTCATTCGCATGTACACATTGTCTCAATTTGACACGACCATGTAAACAGGTATCTGCAGAATCTTTCCTTCGGCACACTGTAGAGTAGATTTATTTGTTGATTTTCCAGGAAATAATGTAACTTGGATTGGGAAAATACTGTGATAAAGCCGGTTCTTATTTTATAATTGAGTAACTATATTGAGACCATTCCCACGAAGAAACTAAATGAAGCGGATCGGGAAAACTGAAGCTCTGGATTTGATACTACTTGGCAAAGAAGCTGATGCATGACAGTTAGGCACACGAAAGCAGTCGGTAGTGCAAGGTACTTGATGAGATCTGACATGACTGGACCAAGAATACGTCAGCATTACTCAAACATATGCCAGTCCCAACTATGCCTTCAGCGAAACGCGAGACATCATCACGTGCTCAATTATTTACTCGCTGAACGGTCAGCACTGAGGCGGAAGATAGTTACATAATAGATTGCATGAGGACGATATCCGAATGTATCACTTTTTTGTTATGCAAATGTGGACACCTGTTTCTGTGACACACGGATCACTCGGCGGCCTATTAGATTCACAATGACCCACCACAGGCCCGCGATTAAGTCCACGCAACAAAATTAATGGTATCTCATCTCGTTCAGACCGGGCACCGTAGGTCCGTGACAGCCCTCGAGCTACGTGTCACGTCATCGTACCCAAAGCAAGTCACCGTGAAAGAAGTCTCACCTTGCGTGTCGGGTGGGCTGAATCCAGTCTGGGCGCTGCAGACCAGACTGAGGCGGCCGGCGAGTCAAGGTGGTCGTTTTAAGGCCGCAGCTTCGTTCTCTGGCACTGCCTTCTCCCGGAAGCCAACCGCAGGAGAGCAGGTCAAAGAGCCGAAACGTTGCTTTGCCTTGCGTTTCTTTTCTTTTTATTTTTTTATCTTCTTCCTCTCGCCACCGCTGCCGCCGCAGAGGGCAAGAAGATTTCACGGTCAACGATCCTGCACGTCCTCCCATTTCCTTCCTTCCTTCCTCCCTCAGCCCCGCCGGGTGCTGTTTTGGTTTGGTGTTTCGCTTTGGTATGGTGTTTGCGTTTTGTATGCTTTCCATTGGGTGTTTTTTTTTATGGCGCAGTTTAAAGATCACCTTTTTTTTCTTAGGCGAGCCTGCCCCATTAGCCCGCCTGTTCGCTATATACAACGTCTTTTGTATAAAGAAAAACGTCGTTGATTACATTCAATCAGAGATATTGAAATAGCAAATAGCAGAGGCAGCAAACATTCGGTTGATTGCGTCTTGGAAGACTGATAAATATTCTTCTTTTCGTTCACAGCGATGCACAAAGCAAAACTAAATGTCCTGGAAACAGAAATCCGAAGTTCAACAGACGTTTAGGATTTTTTTATCTTATTTTAAAATGTAAACTTTAATACAAACTTTATGGTTAGCGTAACTCTAGTGTTTCTAAAATTCGCGTGCTACGGCAAAGATACTAAATTCGAAAGAAAAAGTTCCGCACAGAACAAGAATATTGGAAGATTGAGCTAATTGTACGTAAGACGGCAATGTTATTGATCAGATGAACAAGGGAAACACATTCCCCCCATGTGCTCTCTTTCCAGTAATTTCAGGAGATTGTGTGAGATGTCATTCAAGACCTGTATAACAATACGGTGTTAATGAATGGGGCGTGTATTGGGAAAATGGGTGTTTTAGATTAAATAAACTCCCTTTTGAAGAGGAACAATAATATATATCCTTCAGTGAAACCCACCCAAAAGCTCCTGCAATATTTTCTCTGGTTATTTGTGCATTGCTTGGGGATTGTATGTTAGTTGAGTTGGTGTTTCAATTTTGTTGTACGGATTATTTGTGCGCAATATTTTGCAATATTTGTGGTAGCCGCGTTGGTGTTTGAATCGTCTTTGGCCGTGTCACTATATGCACTTCCCGAAGCCGTTGGTGTTTATGTTTAATATGTTGCACAGGTGTAGAATACAAGCAGTGATAGCATTCTCCTCAGACACACGTTCGAGAATGAACTTGTAACGAATGATGGATTACTAATCGATGATTTAATCGATTACTTTGTCCAATGAATGCAGCACTTGTGGCGAAAGTGCTTTGGCATGACGGTCCTTCCATTTTGCGTTGGAAACAAGCACAACCTGAACGGTAATCAACAGGGCCCCACGTGTGTTTTGTCAGTAGAATTGCACCGGCATGCCATTGAACAGCTTGAATTCGCGTTCTTCGGCTGAGGAAAATGCCGGGAGAGATTGAGCAAGTAGCAGTGATTCTTTCGCAGTGAGCTATGCATGATTGTATGATCATGGCTGGACGGCGATGCACCAGTGTCAACGATGTATTCACTACATTTCATATAGATGTCCACATTCGGTATGCGAAAAAATAAAGGATAACCAGAGGATTGCGGCACCATTTGGTGCCATTTCCGCGTCTCTATTGTTGATTCAGCTGTTGCCAGATGACGTTGAATATTTTCAGCACATTCTAACTATTCATTGGTGCTGTACTTCAAATCAGAAGTGCAGGCGAGCCCAGAAATGGATTCAGAGGGCTGTTGGAAGGACAGCGCTTGGGGCGAATGGAAAATCCAAAAAAAAAAATCAGTGCAGAAAGGCATGGCCTGGGTGTCCTCCAAACAAAGTTTGGTAGGGAGATCAGAGCAAAATCTGATTCGAAAGACAACGGCAAATATTGCTCTAAATGGGTAGACAGTGCCAAAGAAAAAGGCGTTCAGTGCCAAATCAGCGACGCAGAAAGAGCACACTGGATGGGAGCAACAAAGATGAAGCCAGCTATGTAACAGTATCGAGCAGCGAAAGAAGATTGATGCCGTATCCATATGTAGATGACTGGCGACGTAATGCGATTAGCAATCTTTCCTGCGATGGGCGTAGAATTGGCGATAATGTGCCTTATATGTTATGATGAATATTGTATTCTCGCTCCATATCCCCATGATATCCGCGATTCATGAAACCTTAATTATGGGCACGTCAGCAGACGCACGAACTGACAGTATTGCTACCGACCACAACACCGAATGATGCCTTGACACAGTACATATTGCTGTAACCACTGCCCCCGCTTGCAACTCTGTAGCAAACCCCACTTTCTCTACTCTCCTACAGCCGCAACTTCGTTGCAGTGGCTTTCCATCAAGCGGCCACCCTCGACGCGGAGTCGTCTGTAGCGGTTGTGGCACGAGCGCTTTAACATATTTCAGGCTACATACACATTGTGTCACCTTGTCACATCCATCCTGGGAGGTCGGCCAGGAATAGGCACATAGCATTGTCGCATGCGTAGTACCAAGGTTGTCTGTTCGGGTCCGCATACCCAGTGGTCCACGTTCGCTCGGCAAGGTCAGCCCATGCCTTGTGGCCCAAGCTAGAAGAAAGCTTGGTGCACTGTGTATGTGAAAAATTTAAGTACCGCAAACTGAGTTACGTTCCCCAAAAATGCTAATCGCATTGTTAGAAAATCGCAAGGGAACATTTTTATCGGATTTCTTTAAAATTCATTGCTCTACTGTTCAGAGACAGATCAGGGTATAATATAACGCCTGTAGATTAACGCGATTCACGCATCGCGTGTGGAAATGGTGCCGAAACGATTGAGCATATTCAATCAGAAGGTTGCAGTATTCACCCAGCGATAAATGTGGAGTCAGTTGGCTTGACCGAGGCGCTAGGCTTTATGCATAGTCCGGGAAACATAAACGGAACTGCTGTGGAGACTAGTAAAAAAAAAGCGGATGCAAGAGTGGTGGTGCAAAGCAAGTGAAAGCACGCACTCAGGCGAATTTTATACTGGGAGTAATGCAGCTTAGTGCATGAACATATGCAAAATTTAGATGTACCAGAACGTTTTAAAGAAAGAGCTTGATTGCATATGTCAGTCCCGTTACAAAGAAGATGCCCGTATCACCATCGTCATCACCAGGACAGAGTTCAGAGCATACACCGAAATCTAGTTGGAGGAGTCGAGGAAGAGTTTCGAGCCGAGGCTGGTTTGAGAATACCGTGGCAAGTACTCAGGTAAATACCAAAAGAAAGAATATCCAGGCTTCTTTTTTAGACATGCCTGTTACCACATGCCGGTACTTATATAATATATGCTGGCACTTCAGCGCTGCCAAAATAGAGCATGCAGCGCCTTCGGCTTCTCCTTCTCGGTTTTCTGGATGCTTGGATGGACACCCCCAACCCTCACTCCCCCCTCTCATAAGGCTAGACTGGATCGGCCCTTGGGCTGAATACAGTGAACTTGCAGATTTCTTGGTTATCGGTAAGCTGTCGTTAATAATTTAGGAATACGTTCCAACTGCCACGACTGGACCACGACTGTGGTCTAACACGAGCTCTGATATGTTTGTCCCTTTGGTGTTTGTTCACGCATCTGCAAGTTTTTCAGCAAAAACGACAAGCCAATCAGCCCATCAATATCTCCTCAACGTCTCCAACTCATTTTTCTTGGGCCACATATGTTCTGCTTCTTTTTATTCCTTTCCACTACTTGGCCTAGACAAAGCGTACTCCTCCACTGCTCTCTAAAGGCTGGAAGTTACCACACTAACTTTTTGCTAGTAGAAGAAAACTTATCTCTCGCGCGGAAGAAATGTACTGCTCCAGATTCTGTTTTTCTACTTGTTTTCAATTTTCGGTCCGTCCTTAAAGTCGTGTCCGGCAGACCAGACCTTGGCCTTCTTCACCAACCGTCATTGTGGTGGCGGTGGCCAGGCGTGAACCTAGCGTGCGCGAAAAAAACATGCGTTCTTGCAACCAGCGCACGGCTGACCGCAAAGACGAGGACTTCGCACGCCTGACGAGAACAATGGCACGTCGTCGCTTCTCGCCATCTTTTGCGTGCCCGCACGTTCTGTCGTCGGAAACCCTCGGGTACCGCTTGGTCTTGGGTCTCTGGCATCTCGCCAGGAAGGACGTTATTCTAAGATCTCTGGGCCCAGGGCTAGATACCCTGTGGCTATGACGCCGCGCCATTCTTTTGAGCGCGCATCGTCCTAAACGAGTGACCTTTCTTTGTCATGTGGTTTCGGTGCTCCTACATTGCGCTACTGGTGGAATTTTCGGCGTGGGTTCTGTCTTCGTGTTCGGATGCCTACCGGCTGAGTCTCGGACTGCACGATGACCAGCCGAGGACCAGTGCACCGACCTGGAGCAAGAATAGCCGCTGTAAGCGTAAGCTGCGTGGGCTTTTGACGTTTGTTCGAAGCGTTGCCGCGTGAAACAGGTGCTTTGCTCAAATGTACTGGCCAAAGAAAAAAACAAAAATGTCAGCCCTCCAAGAGGAGCGCGAAGCTACAAGGGAAACCCAACACGTGTTTTTCGGAAAGAAAGCTTGGCGGTTGATAAATTTGTCCTGGGTCGGCGAATGGACCCGGGATCAACGCTTTTCCGGGCCGTGTCACTTTTCCGCCTGAGCGAACCAGGGATCAACGCCGAAATAATGAACAACTTGAATCACGGGGAAACGGTGGTCCCGGGTGCGATGCCGGGAACGATGGAAGTTTCCCGGTTCCCAGAAAATGCTGCCAAGTGAGTTACGCTGGTGCATTGCAGTGAAGTTTGACAGATAACCGAAGAGGCAATGTAAAACACCCCGGAACATAGGCGCCGACCACAGGGCCCGAGCCTCCTCCAGCGTTTTCCGGGGGGCATGGCTCTGGCCTATATATATATATATATATATATATATATATATATATATATATATATATATAGCCCGAGCCCCCTCCAGCGTTTTCCGGGGGGCAGGGCTCTGTCCCCCGGAAAACGCTGGAAGAGGCTCGGGCTATATATATATATATATATATATATATATATATATATATATATAGGCCGTAGTGGGGCCCTCCATATTAATTTCGACCAACTGAGGTTCTTTAACGTGCGCCTAAACCTAAGTACACGGGTGTTTTTGCATTTCGCCCCGATCTAAACGCGGCCGCCGTGGCCAGGATTCCAACCCGCGACCTATAGTGGTTAGCAGCGCAACGCCGTAACCACTAAGCCATCGCGGTGGGTCATGAAATGCTGAAACTCTAGAATGCGGAATTCAAATCCGTTTCTTCCTTTTTAAAGAAAGTTTCCTCTGCGTAATTCTCCTGGGTTTGGCGTGTCGTGGTGTGTCACATCGAGTCAACGAGGCCGATCCCCGATACATTATGTATTAAATAAACTGGGTTGGTCCCAGAGAGATGTGGGACTTGGTTTACCGATTCTGACACCAGTGCACGATGTGGTCTCTAGCAAGGGCTTTAATGTGGTTTGTAGCATGGGTCTATCACTGCGGTCAAAGGCATGGGGGCGAGCACGACAATACATAGCATTACAGTCGCCCAGGTGCTGTACGACGACTTATCTTCTTGGCCTCTCCTCCAGGTAAGGCATCAGTGCTTCACTTATTATACATAGCATAGCTACTTCGGGAGGGAGGTCTCCTAAACAACTGAGGTGCGGAGAGGGACAGAACGAAGAACAGCCTTGTCAGCTTGAAGGTGCTTGGAGAGAAAGCACTCGGTGTAGTGCCACTGCTTTATACATTGTAAATGATGTTTGTGTAGTTCAGAGTGACCCTAAATAACGCGTCCCGATAGGAAGTTGCAATAGACCATGTCATTTCAAATGGTGTAGATGCGTCAAACATCACATTTCATACTTTCCAATAGACAGCAGCCGTACTTGTTATACTATACCTCAACTGCGAGACCAGCCGCACTTTGTTATTCAAATTGTGATGGAAGTCGCAGAGAGGCTTCGTGCCCCCCAGTCCCCGCGGAAGAAATAGAGCGCACATTTTTTACTGCAATTTTACTGCAGTTGCCTCAACACAGCAAAAGCAACAAGCTTGCGCAGCTTTACGCTGCTCGATTTTTAAAGTGTACATAGTGGAAGGGTTCCTGAATATTCTCTATAGTATAAGCTGTCCGACTCACGTGGTTACAAAAACTGAACTACCTGGGCAAGGCCTGTCGACGCGTCAAGCAACACTGACCTAGCCAGACCGTGCGCGGCGTTACGGCAGTCACCTAGATGACGTCACATGCTAAACGGTGCAACTCAATATTCTCAGTGCTATCAGGAAAAAAAGTGGCCCCAGATGCTCATTTAAATATGAAATAAGTACTCCTACGTTTAAAGAAAAATCAGTTTCATGCATGCTCACATTTTGACCATGTAGGTTACAAGTATTCATCTTTCCCGCGTAAGATCTTGATAATTCGTGAATCCACCAATAGAAGCCGTCATTAGCGGTGATTGTAGCTCCAATTAGCGGGAGAAAACGTGATATCTCTTTAGAAAGAATGATTACTTCATAGACACATAAAAGCCGATTGCAGTTCGGTGCCCTCTATATATGTACAGCCTGAAATATGCGCGTACAGTGCACTGTATAGCTATACAAGATTTACGAAACAGTGGTCTACTAAGGGAACTTTATTGGTATACTAGCAACAGCGTCATACATGACCGTAACTTGGAAAAGCGTTCGCAATAGTATTTACAGGTTTAAAATTCAGTGCCCTTCCACTCTCTGAAAAAGGATGACCAGTGAAGCTGTTAATGTGGGCCGCTTAATGGCGAACTGCACTTCCGCCGTGGGTCGGCCCACGGGATCGGCCCACGTATAAGGAGTGCTTAACGCCTGCTTCACCTCCGCCCCTGCAGTGGTCGGTCCGGCATTGCACTATCTTCGGGATCAGCCTATGTTTAGGGAGTGTTCAACGCCTGCTTCACCTCCGCCACTGGTCGACCTGGCATTGCACTATCTTCGGTATCGGCCTATGTATGGGGAGTGTTCAACGCCTGCTTCACCTCTGCCACTGATCGGCCCGGCATTGCACTATCTTCGGGATCAGCCTAAGTATGAGCAATTGTTTGCCTATATGTCCACGGAGCCGCCAGAATCTAGCCGTAAACAGCTTTGCCGTAAAAAGAATTTTTCACTCCGTCCACACTAGGTCGCTGAGCATCACAGATTTCGGATTCCATCGAATGGCACTGGACACTGAAAACTTACAGAGCAGCTTTAGCACAACAAATTTACCATACACTATCTTGCACAACCGTCGCTTCTGCCCAAGGACAAAATGGCCATTTTTTCTTCATATATATTTTTTGGCATGAAAAAAATAAAACCAGTCCTGCAGAAGAGCAACAATTTTATTGCGCGCGCATGTTCTTTAACCTACTATTTGACGACACACAAAATTTTGCCAATACAACTTAGAGAGCACTAAACGAAACATTTAAATGAGTGCTTTGAGAGCAAGCCGTGTGTGTGTGGGGGGGGGGGGGGGGGCAGGGGGTGTTTCGTGTCTCCTTGCTAGCTCGATTTTAGCACTGCGACGCCGACAAGCCCAAAAATCATAGTATTCATGTGAATGACCATCGCTTTTCAAAATTTCAAGCAGCAACGGCAGCTTGGCCCTCCGTGTAATCAAGAACGTGCACAGCAGCCAAATATACACATTAGGGCCGTATTTTCGAACAATATATTTTTCGGGCTAATAGAGAGTTCATACCGTGGAGTGGCTTTAGCTTTGCGGGGCACATGATACCTTGCCATAATACTTAACCAGTAAGGGACCCGCCGTGGTTGCTCAGTGGCTATGGTGTTAGGCTGCTGAGCACGAGGTCGCGGGATCGAATCCCGGCCACGGCGGCCGCATTTCGATGGGGGCGAAATGCGAAAACACCCGTGTACTTAGATTTAGGTGCACGTTAAAGAACCCCAGGTGGTCAAAATTTCCGGAGTCCCCCACTACGGCGTGCCTCATAATCAGAAAGTGGTTTTGGCACGTAAAACCCCATATATTATTATTAACCAGTAAGGCCCACTGCGCATGCGCGCCTTGTACCCCTGACTACCGCGGCATGCACGTTACCGTGGTTGCGTTGCAACATGGCGGCGCACAGACGAGCCCAGACCGCGCGCTTCGATTCGAATCCACTCTTGCGTTCTACTCTCGGTCGAGACAGCAAGAAATAGATGGTAAAATCAGTCATCCCTCAGATCCATTTCGCGTTAAGGACAAAGTATTGGCACTTATCGTTATTCTTTGAAATCAGCTGTTTGTTTTGACGCTGCGAGGCCTAGAGAGACAGCAGCCGAGCACGGAAAATGCTCTACCTATACCTATTCTATACCTATAGCAGATGGCGCAGCCAAGGCTGTAACAACATTAGCGCTGGTAATGCGCTGACGATAGGGAGCGCTTGAGAATCCAATTACTTCATGCATCCGTACTCGTCTTGGTTCATTCATTCATTCATTCATTCATTCATTCATTCATTCATTCATTCATTCATCAATTCTTTATTTACAACATATTTTACAAAACACAAAAGCATTACTGGACGTTAAAGCTTAAAGCTTAGAGGCTTTGACGTTGCGCTGCTAAGCAGGAGGTCGCTGGATAAAATCCCGACCGTGGCGGCCGCATGTCGATGGGGGTTAAATTTCCTAGTTTTCCCAAGCGCCGTGAATATTTTAAACACTTTACTACTATCTGTTAGAACTAAAAAAATTGACTCGGTAGGAGGCCTCAAATAGTCATGAAAAAGGATTGCGGGAACTCTGAGGAAGAGAAGTGAAATACTCGTTAAAAAAATTGCCATGGTTGAACGCGGTTAAACTAAACTTGTAGAGCGATAGCACGGTTTTCCTTGTTTTGGGAAAGGATTCACACGCTACTCGGCATCGTCACCAACTACCGCATCTTATAATTGCAGCGCAAGACAACACACAGGCGCTGCTCGGCGCGGCAGCAGCAGCGGGCGAATTTAACTTTCGTGCTTCCTCTCTCTTCAACGCGAATGAAGCGTCGAAAGCACAGTGCGTAAATACGAAGCTATCAGCACTCGGCGCACTTTGTAAACATCGCAGATCGCTTTGAACATATGGGCGTCCACGTGGCGGACGCAGCAGCCGCCGGTAGGGACAGGTTAAGTCACACTTTGACCTTGGCTGAGCTTGAAGGTCAGTTTTACGGAACCAGGCGCTTTCTGCGTTTGTACCTGGAGTAGTCCAGCTATCGCTCTAAAACGTTTCCTAACATTTCTCCGCCTAAAGTATTGTTGTCAATAGTCAACTCTTTCAAATTGGTAGTCGAATTCCCATAAAACCTAACCGAATAAATTTGCTGCCATATATGTTTACTATTCGTGATATCATCAAACATGTTAGACAAGTAGTCTCGTTTAGTGCTTCGAAGTGTTTTGTTTAGAAGAATTCTGATTTGTTAAAGGCCTGCAATACATCCAGATTTCTATTCTTTCGAAATATATTGCGCAGTTTATTATTTTTTTTCGTTTATCACTTTCAACAAGTGTGGCGTCATCTACCGCTTGCGTGCGCGTCTCTGTTCCACAATACTATTGCAGGCGGAAATCGAAACTCTGCGGATGTATATGTAACTGCCTCCGAACTAGCGGCCGGTTTCAATAACAGCCACAAAATATCGTTAATACTTTGTCCTCAGCGTGAGGTGAGAGTAAGCGATGGCTGATAACGAAAAATTGTTAGGCGTGACCGTAAAAGACAGGATGAGAGCCGTTTCGATCAGAGAGAGAAAACGAGGATAGCCGATGCTCTAGTTGTCATTAGGGGGGAAAAATGTAGCTGGGCAGGTCATGCAATGCGCGTAGGGCTACCTGGGGTTTTCGGCCACCTGGGGATTTTTTAATATGCGCCTAAATACGAATACACGAGCGTTCTTGCATTTGCCTCCGTAGAAACGCGGCTGCCGCTAAAGGGAATCGAACCCAGGTCCTTGTGCTTAGCAGCTCAACGCCACAGCCGCTGAACCACCGCGGTGGGTCAATCGATTGATAGAATTTGGATAATAAATTAGGCTAATTGTTGTCATCGAATATGCTGGGACGAAAAATGTGGTTAAGAATCTCTAAGCTAAGACTCCGCGATCTTTACCCATATGTGAGAATGGTGCAATTTATACAAGTCCATGTTGTAATCATCATCGATGAATAGATGGCCAATAGATAAACTCAAGACGAACACTTACAACAGCGTACATCATTGCCGTCTTGTTCAATAGATGAAAAACTTTCTTTCGCGAAATATTGTTTATTTTTTAGACCATAAGGCTAAATTTCCAAACGTTCTTTTGTGAAACGAAGCTTCCTTTGCATGTGCCTAAGTGACCAGATGAAGATGTTACTTGCTACGGGATTATTGCCCTGGGATATGTCCTGAACAGTACCAGCTTTCTCGCAGTCTCTGGTAATCAAGAATGGCATAATTTAAATTTTGTTTTGAAAAATCGATGCTGGGTCTTGTGTGCCTAGAGAGCGGTACATCTCCGAGTGCTCTTTCCCTGCAGCCTTAAGGGACGCTAACGAAAAAAAAAATATTTCAGCTGTACTAGCACACTTTCCTTGCACAATAGTGGTCGCTGGTACAATGAGAAGAGGCTTGCTAAGCCATACTGTAAACTAACAATACACCCGCAAGAGTGCTTTGTGTCTATGACTCACACCCTTAATTTGCACCCTCATGGGTGCAAGGGTGTGAATTAATTATAGACAGAAAGCACCCTTTTCCAGCAATTTGTTGTGAAACAGCCAAAATCTGAACTTAGCAAGTTTCAAGAACTTCCATTGAGGCTGCCACAAAAGCGCAAATAAAG